>NC_135814.1:500496-800496 GCF_964213995.1 Mustelus asterias
CTGCAAATTTGTCTACAGTACATTCGCTTCCTTCCTCCAAGCCATTATATATTGTAAACGGTTGCGGTCCCTACACTGATCCCTGTGAACCCCCACCGGTAACAGGTCACCAGCCTGAAAAATAACTGCTTATCCCCACTCACTGTTCATGCCAGTGTAACTACCTCCATCTGTCTTCACAGAGTCTCCAATTTTAGTCTTCTCTCAAAAAAAAACTCCAATATTAGTCTCTGGAAGTAATTATTAGTCTCCAATCTTCACCCCTTTTAACCCTCTGGCTCTGCCCTCAGTCTCTCACCTTCTCGCGCTATTTTAATTCTCGGGCTCCGCTCCAAGTCTCATTCCTTCTCCCACTCCTTTAATTCTCCAATCTGCATGTGTCAGTTTATAATAAAATAAAGATCATATTTCACCTGTGATGTAACTTTTTGATTGCAGATATGGTCACCAAGATGTGGAACTTCAGCCTGGATGATTACAGCATGTTGAGTGAGTCCAGCCAAATCGTAGGCTTTTATCATACAGGAGGCATTCAGCCCGTTGATATCCTGGCTCTCTGAACATATAATTGAACCACATCCTGTTCCCAGGGTGGAATTAGCTGCCCAGCATTGGAGCTAATTATTGGAAAATATTCTGAGAGACCATATATATCATCATTAACAAAGACATGTAGCGTCACAGGCTTTGGAGAGGGCACAGAAAAGATTTACCAGGATGTTGCCTGGTATGGAGGGCATTAGCTATGAGGAGAAGTTGGAGAAACTTGGCTTGTTCTCACTGGAAGGGCAGAGGTTGAGGGACGACCTGATAGAAGTCTACAAGATTATGAGAGGCATGGACAGAATGGATAGTCAGAAACTTTTTCCCAGGGTGGAAGAGTCAATTACTAGGGGGCACAGGTTTAAGGTGTGAGGGGCAAGGTTTAAAGGAGATGTACGAGGTAAGCTTTTTACAGAGGGTGGTGGGTGCCTGGAACTCGTGGCTGGGTGAGTTAGTGGAAGCAGATACGGTAGTGACTTTTAAGGGCTGTTTTAACAAATACATGAATCGGATGGGAATAAGGAGATACAGTCCCTGGAAGGATAGGGGGTTTTAGTTCACTTGGGCAGCATGGCCAGTGCAGGCTTGGAGGGCCGGTTCCTGTGCTGTAATTTTCTTTATTCTAATATGCACGGAAACATGCCCGCTTTGGGGCCCTCCCAGCTATTCCCAATTGTCTGCGTTTGGCCCATATCCCTCTGGTCCTTTCCCATCTATGCACTTATCCAATTGGTTTTTAAAAGTTCCTATTGTACCTGCCTCAACCACTTCCTCTGGCAGCTCATTCGATATACACACTACCCTCTGCGTGACGATGTTGCCCCTCGGGTTCCTTTTTAATCTTTCCCCTCTCACCTTAAACCCTCTAATTTTCAATTCTCTTTCCCTGGGAAAAAGACTGTTCATCCTATCGATGCCCCTCATGATTTTATACATCTCAATAAGGTCACCTCTCATTCTCCTACGTTCCAAGGAATAAAGTCCTAGACTGGCCAACCTCTCCCTATAACTCAGGCCCACTAGTCCTGGCAACAGCCTCATAAATCCTCTTTACACTCGAGTTTATCAATGAGTTTTCTATAACAGGGTGACCAAAACTGTACACAATGCTCCAAGTGTGACCTCACCAATGACTTATACAACTGTAACATAATTTCCCAACCTCTATACTCAATGCCCTTACTGATGAAGGTCAGTGTGCTAAATGCCTTCTTCACCACACTGTGTACCTGTGAGGTGCTTTCAACGAACCATGTACTTGAAAACCTAGATCCCTCTGTTCCTCAACACTCCTCAGGGCCTTGCCATTCACTGTACCTGGTTTGGCTTTCCAAAATGCAACACCTCACACTTATCTGTATTGAAATCCATTTGCCAATCCTCAATCCACTTCCTGAACTGATCAAGATTTCTGTGTAATTTTTGATAATCTTAGAAACATAGAAAAACTACAGCACAAAACAGGCCCTTCGGCCCCACAAGTTGTGCCGAACATATCCCTACCTTTTAGGCCTACCTACAGCCCTACATCCTATTAAGTCCCATGTCCTCATCCAGGAGTCTCTTAAAAGACCCTATTGAGTTTGCCTCCACCACCACTGACGGCAGCCGATTCCACTCGCCCACCACCCTCTGTGTGAAAAACTTCCCCCTAACATTTCCCCTGTACCTACCCCCCAGCACCTTAAACCTGTGTCCTCTCGTAGCAGCCATTTCCACCCTGGGAAAAAGCCTCTGAGAGTCCACCCGATCTATGCCTCTCAACATCTTATATACCTCTATTAGGTCTCCTCTCATCCTACGTCTCTCCAAGGAGAAAAGACCGAGCTCCCTTAGCCTATCCTCATAAGGCATGCCACTCAATCCAGGCAACATCCTTGTAAATCTCCTCTGCACCCTTTCAATCTTTTCCACATCCTTCCTGTAATGAGGCGACCAGAACTGAGCACAGTACTCCAAGTGGGGTCTGACGAGGGACTTGTATAGCTGCATCATTATCCCCGGACTCCTAAACTCAATCCCTCGATTGATAAAGGCCAGCACACCATATGCCTTCTTAACCACCTCCTCCACCTGCGGGGCCGATTTTAGAGTCCTATGGACCCGGACCCCAAGGTCCTTCTGATCCTCTACAGTACTAAGAGTCTTTCCCTTTATATTGTACTCCTCCATCCCATTTGACCTGCCAAAGTAGACCACTACGCATTTATCTGGATCGAAGTCCATCTGCCACTTCTCCGCCCAGTCTTGCATCCTATCTATGTCCCTCTGTAACTTCTGGCATCCCTCCATACTATCCACAACCCCACCAACCTTTGTGTCGTCGGCAAACTTACCAACCCATCTCTCCACTTCCTCATCCAGGTCATTTATGAAAATGACAAACAGCAAGGGTCCCAGAACAGATCCCTGGGGCACACCACTGGTGACCGACCTCCATTTAGCAAAAGACCCATCTATACCCACTCTCTGCCTCCTTTGGGCAAGCCAGTTCTGGATCCACAGGGCAGCAGCCCCTTGGATCCCATGCCCGCTCACTTTTTCTAGAAGCCTTGCATGGGGGACCTTATCGAACGCCTTGCTAAAATCCATATAAACCACATCTACCGCTTCCCCTTTGTCAATGTGTTTAGTCACATTTTCGAAGAACTCCACCAGGCTCGTAAGGCACGATCTGCCTTTGACAAAGCCATGCTGAGTATTCTTGAGCATACTAAACCTCTCTAAATGCTCATAAATCTTGACCCTCAGGATCTTCTCCATCAGCTCACCAACCACTGAGGTTAGATTCACCGGTCGGTAATTTCCTGGGCTATCCCTTTTCCCCTTCTTGAAAATAATCTAAGGCAAGCAGCATTTGTTACTTAAGGGTTTGTTGTATCTGACAAATGTGATTGCATTTTTTGAGGCATTCACGAGGAGGATCACAAAGGATAGCCATATTGATGTCGTCCAAATTGAGTTTAGCAAAGCTTTATAGTCCTACAAGGTTGGTTGGTCAGAAAATTACAGCTTAATGGAGTCCAAGCAAAAGTTGTATTGTATCCAAAATTTGCTCAGCAGCAGGAAGCAAATGATAATGGCCAATGAGTATTTTTCTGACTGGAAATGGGAGTTCTGCAGGCCTTAGTTCTGTCTCAGTAGTTATTCGTATGTATCAATGATTTAGACACAAATGTAGGGGTATGATTAAGAGATTTGCAAGTGATACAAAAATCGATTATGTGGCTGATAATGCGGAAGAAAGCTGTAGACTGCAGGAAGATATCAATAGACTGGTCAGATGGGCAGAAAAGCGACAAATAGAATTCAATCTGGAAAAGTGTAAGGAAACACTTTTGGGGAAGACCAGGGAATATCCAATAAACAACATACTAATAAGTGCAGAGGAACAAAGGGACATTGGAGTGCTGGTGCTTATTGAACTGGATACATTGAGGACAGGAGGAAGGGTCAGAGGTTAGATAGGGCACCGCTGTCCTGACCACTAATGTAAACTGAATCCAGTGCAAGGATAAAATCATCCAAATAAACTGGGATTTTTTCCCTCAGACATGCTCTGTGAAAGCTGTTCTGTGAAGGACAATTGAAATTGAGGCTTTTCCATGCGGATTGGCCAACAGAGATCAGTCTGAAAGCAGTGGAGACCTGGGGCCTGTGAGCTGCGATTTGAGCAGAGGGCAATGATGTGATCTCCCTTGTGTCTGGCTGAAGTGATTATCATTCTCCCTCTGTGTTCCAGTGGAGCAGGTGAAACATGTTCCAGCAGTTACGTTAAAGCCTCTAGATGGAATACCGGATTCAGAGACGGTCAGTGCCACTAGTTCATCGCCAAAATCTAGGAGGAAACACAGTTCTGCACTGACTGTAAACCAGTTGACAATGTTAGGAAGGAACTGGAAGAAGCCAGGTGCAGTGATACAGGGGCGATTTGGACTCCTCTCACGAACCCGTTGTGAAGTGGAGATTGGTTATCATGAAGAGGTTCTGAAAATCTTCAAACAGACCAACTCCAGGCATTACAGTAAGTAATCTCATCCCACACTCCTCTTTACACCTGATTTACTCCAATCCCACCCATCCTTCTTACACTCCAATAAATCCCATCCTCTCTACTCCCAATCATTCGGGAAGGTGTTTACCATCTCTGTCACCCTGGACTTGCTCTTCTAAACTGTGCTTGCTCTAGAATAGTTTTAAATTGCATCTTAAATTTATTAGTTTTGTTCATGCTTTTTTTTGACTTGTCATAAATACTTTAATAACAGAAAATGGTTTATTTTCAAAGATTAAGAACATCTGGAAGACTTTGTTTTTAAAAGACACTGATCCTTAGGTTAATGCAAGGACCCTCATGGCTACCGGAAAAGACAGCATTTTGCAAGGAAAGTTTTTTAAGAATCTGGAAAAGGGCTGAAAGAAGACATGAGGTTGCTTTGTCAGACAGAGTGAAGGAAAATCCAAAGAGCTTCTATAGCTATGTTAGGAGCAAAAGGATAGTGAGGGATAAAATTGGTCCTCTTGAAGACCAGAGTGGTAGACTGTGTATGGAACCAAAAGAGATGGGGGAGATACTAAATGGTTTTTTTGCATCCGTATTTACTGAGGAAACGGGCATGGAGTCTACGGAAATAGGGCAAACTGGTAGGGAGGTCATGGAACCTTTACAGATTAAAGGTGAGGAGGTGCTCGCTGTCTTGAGGCAAATCAGAGTGGATAAATCCCCAGGACCGGATAGGGTATTCCCACGGACCTTGAGGGAAGCTAGTGTTGAACTTGCAGGGGCCCTGGCAGACATATTTAAAATGTCAGTATTCACGGGGGAGGTGCCGGATGATTGGAGGGTGGCTCATGTTGTTCCGTTGTTTAAAAAAGGTTCCAAAAGAAATCCGGGAAATTATAGGCCAGTAAGTTTGACGTCGGTGGTGGGCAAGTTATTGGAAGTTGTGATAAGGGATAGGATCTACAAATATTTGGATAGACAGGGACTTATTAGGGAGAGTCAACATGGCTTTGTGCGTGGTAGGTCATGTTTGACCAATCTATTAGAGTTTTTCAAGGAGGTTACCAGGAAAGTAGATGAAGGGAAGGCGGTGGATGTTGTCTACCTGGATTTCAGCAAGGCCTTTGACAAGGTCCCTCATGGGAGGTTAGTTAGGAAGGTTCAGTCGCTAGGTATACATGGGGAGGTAGTAAATTGGATTAAACACTGGCTCAATGGAAGAAGCCAGAGAGTGGTTGTGGAGAATTGCTTCTCTGAGTGGAGGCCTGTGACTAGTGGTGTGCCGCAGGGATCGGTGTTGGGTCCATTGTTGTTTGTCATCTATATCAATGATCTGGATGATAATGTGGTAAATTGGATCAGCAAGTTTGCTGATGATACAAAGATTGGAGGTGTAGTGGACAGTGAGGAAGGTTTTCAAAGCTTGCAGAGGGATTTGGACCAACTAGAAAAATGGGCTGAAAAATGGCAAATGGAATTTAACGCAGACAAGTGTGAGATATTGCACTTTGGAAGGACAAACCAAAGAAGAACATACAGGGTAAATGGTAGGACTCTGAAGAGTGCAGTTGAACAGAGGGATCTGGGAATACGGGTACAGAATTCCCTAAAAGTGACGTCACAGGTGGATAGGGTCGTAAAGAGTGCCTTTGGTACATTGGCCTTTATAAATCGGAGTATCGAGTATAAAAGTTGGAGTGTTATGGTAAGGTTATATAAGGCATTGGTGAGGCCGAATTTGGAGTATTGTGTACAGTTTTGGTCACCTAGTTACAGGAAGGATGTAAATAAGGTTGAAAGAGTGCAGAGAAGGTTCACAAGGATGTTGCCGGGACTTGAGAAGCTGAGTTACAGAGAGAGATTGAATAGGTTGGGACTTTATTCCCTGGAGCGTAGAAGATTGAGGGGAGATTTGATAGAGGTGTATAAGATTTTGATGGGTATAGATAGAGTGAATGCAAGCAGGCATTTTCTGCTGAGGCTAGTGGAGAAAAAAACCAGAGGGCATGGGTTAAGGGTGAAAGCAGAAAAGTTTAAAGGGAATATTAGGGGGGGCTTCTTCACGCAGAGAGTGGTGGGAGTGTGGAATGAGCTGCCGGATAAAGTGGTAAATGCGGGGTCACTTCTAACATTTAAGAAAAACTTGGACGGGTTCATGGATGAGAGGGGTGTGGAGGGATATGGTCCAAGTGCAGGTCAGTGGGACTAGGCAAAAAATGGTTCGGCACTGACAAGAAGGGCCAAAAGGCCTGTTTCTGAGCTGTAATTTTCTATGGTTCTATGGAAGACTTGTGGACCCTGGTAGACTCTTTACAAAAGGATCACATGATTTATGGTTTTGAAAACAAAGCCATCTTTTGAAAATTGTTTAATAAAAGAGCTGATGATGTTTTGTTGAGAAGGAGAATAAGCTGCTTGGGCATGAAGAAGACAACCCATTAAAACCCTGACCCAGTCCAAAGGTGAATGGAAGCTGCTCCAATGATGCTCTAAGTCTAAGATCTGAGATCGATTGCCTGCAAGGTCTTCTTGATATTTGCCAGAAAATAGCACAAGCGTGATCGTTGGTTTCCCAGGCCTGCGCTGAGAGCAATTTATGGCCAGGACTCCACCATTTATCCTTTTCCCTTGAACCATTAACTTTTAACCTTTTAGCAGGCAGGTGTGTGTGTGTTTGTTAGGATTTAGAAAGTGTCATTATCATACCAGCATGATGGCACCCGGCTGCCTCACGGTTTTGGGGCCAGATAAATTGGCCATGGTAAATTGCCCCCTATTGTCCCAAGATGTGAAGGTTAGGGGGATTAATAGGATGAATACGTGTGGTTACGAGGATAGGTCCTGAGTAAGATGCACTGTTGGAGAGTTGGTGCAGACTCAATGGGCTGAATGGCCTCCTGCACGGTTGGGATTCTATAGGAGCACGGTTGGGATTCTATAGGACTTTCATATTTTGTACTGTATGCTAAGCCTTTCTTCTTGGTCTGGTTATATAGTAAATTAATTCTGTTGTTCGTTGAAGAAACTTGACTATTGAGTGGTCATTCTGAAATTAATAGGTAAAGTACATAATTGGCCCTATAGCTAGCTGGACAATTCATTCCATTATGTGTTGTGACCATTGGAGTAGTGGAACTAGAGACAGACAGTGCACTTCTGCCACCTTGGTTACAACACACTGCATTGTGAAGTTGAAATATTCATTCTCAAGCTCAGTCTGATCTATTTTATTTGCTCACAGATATGAAAACAAGAAAGTGGAGCTTCCTATTGGAGGATTACAGAGAGCTGTGTGAGTATGGGACCATGTATCTGCCTGTTCTTCCCTCTCCAGAACCCCACTCTTTTTCTCTCCATTGCTCTCTCCACTCCCACTCTCTCTTCCCTCTCTTTCTCTCTCTCGCTCCCCATCTCTTCTGACTCTCGCCTCTCTTGTCCCCCTTTCAATTCTTGCTTCCCCCGCCCACCCCATCGCACTGCTCCCCCCTCCTTCGCTCTGCTCCCCCCTCCTTCGCCCTGCTCCCCCCTCCTTCGCCCTGCTCCCCCCTCCTTCGCCCTGCTCCCCCCTCCTTCGCCCTGCTCCCCCCTCCTTCGCCCTGCTCCCCCCTCCTTCGCCCTGCTCCCCCCTCCTTCGCCCTGCTCCCCCCTCCTTCGCCCTGCTCCCCCCTCCTTCGCCCTGCTCCCCCCTCCTTCGCCCTGCTCCCCCCTCCTTCGCCCTGCTCCCCCCTCCTTCGCCCTGCTCCCCCCTCCTTCGCCCTGCTCCCCCCTCCTTCGCCCTGCTCCCCCCTCCTTCGCCCTGCTCCCCCCTCCTTCGCCCTGCTCCCCCCTCCTTCGCCCTGCTCCCCCCTCCTTCGCCCTGCTCCCCCCTCCTTCGCCCTGCTCCCCCCTCCTTCGCCCTGCTCCCCCCTCCTTCGCCCTGCTCCCCCCTCCTTCGCCCTGCTCCCCCCTCCTTCGCCCTGCTCCCCCCTCCTTCGCCCTGCTCCCCCCTCCTTCGCCCTGCTCCCCCCTCCTTCGCCCTGCTCCCCCCTCCTTCGCCCTGCTCCCCCCTCCTTCGCCCTGCTCCCCCCTCCTTCGCCCTGCTCCCCCCTCCTTCGCCCTGCTCCCCCCTCCTTCGCCCTGCTCCCCCCTCCTTCGCCCTGCTCCCCCCTCCTTCGCCCTGCTCCCCCCTCCTTCGCCCTGCTCCCCCCTCCTTCGCCCTGCTCCCCCCTCCTTCGCCCTGCTCCCCCCTCCTTCGCCCTGCTCCCCCCTCCTTCGCCCTGCTCCCCCCTCCTTCGCCCTGCTCCCCCCTCCTTCGCCCTGCTCCCCCCTCCTTCGCCCTGCTCCCCCCTCCTTCGCCCTGCTCCCCCCTCCTTCGCCCTGCTCCCCCCTCCTTCGCCCTGCTCCCCCCTCCTTCGCCCTGCTCCCCCCTCCTTCGCCCTGCTCCCCCCTCCTTCGCCCTGCTCCCCCCTCCTTCGCCCTGCTCCCCCCTCCTTCGCCCTGCTCCCCCCTCCTTCGCCCTGCTCCCCCCTCCTTCGCCCTGCTCCCCCCTCCTTCGCCCTGCTCCCCCCTCCTTCGCCCTGCTCCCCCCTCCTTCGCCCTGCTCCCCCCTCCTTCGCCCTGCTCCCCCCTGCTTCGCCCTGCTCCCCCCTCCTTCGCCCTGCTCCCCCCTCCTTCGCCCTGCTCCCCCCTCCTTCGCCCTGCTCCCCCCTCCTTCGCCCTGCTCCCCCCTCCTTCGCCCTGCTCCCCCCTCCTTCGCCCTGCTCCCCCCTCCTTCGCCCTGCTCCCCCCTCCTTCGCCCTGCTCCCCCCTCCTTCGCCCTGCTCCCCCCTCCTTCGCCCTGCTCCCCCCTCCTTCGCCCTGCTCCCCCCTCCTTCGCCCTGCTCCCCCCTCCTTCGCCCTGCTCCCCCCTCCTTCGCCCTGCTCCCCCCTCCTTCGCCCTGCTCCCCCCTCCTTCGCCCTGCTCCCCCTCCTTCGCCCTGCTCCCCCCTCCTTCGCCCTGCTCCCCCCTCCTTCGCCCTGCTCCCCCCTCCTTCGCCCTGCTCCCCCCTCCTTCGCCCTGCTCCCCCCTCCTTCGCCCTGCTCCCCCCTCCTTCGCCCTGCTCCCCCCTCCTTCGCCCTGCTCCCCCCTCCTTCGCCCTGCTCCCCCCTCCTTCGCCCTGCTCCCCCCTCCTTCGCCCTGCTCCCCCCTCCTTCGCCCTGCTCCCCCCTCCTTCGCCCTGCTCCCCCCTCCTTCGCCCTGCTCCCCCCTCCTTCGCCCTGCTCCCCCCTCCTTCGCCCTGCTCCCCCCTCCTTCGCCCTGCTCCCCCCTCCTTCGCCCTGCTCCCCCCTCCTTCGCCCTGCTCCCCCCTCCTTCGCCCTGCTCCCCCCTCCTTCGCCCTGCTCCCCCCTCCTTCGCCCTGCTCCCCCCTCCTTCGCCCTGCTCCCCCCTCCTTCGCCCTGCTCCCCCCTCCTTCGCCCTGCTCCCCCCTCCTTCGCCCTGCTCCCCCCTCCTTCGCCCTGCTCCCCCCTCCTTCGCCCTGCTCCCCCCTCCTTCGCCCTGCTCCCCCCTCCTTCGCCCTGCTCCCCCCTCCTTCGCCCTGCTCCCCCCTCCTTCGCCCTGCTCCCCCCTCCTTCGCCCTGCTCCCCCCTCCTTCGCCCTGCTCCCCCCTCCTTCGCCCTGCTCCCCCCTCCTTCGCCCTGCTCCCCCCTCCTTCGCCCTGCTCCCCCCTCCTTCGCCCTGCTCCCCCCTCCTTCGCCCTGCTCCCCCCTCCTTCGCCCTGCTCCCCCCTCCTTCGCCCTGCTCCCCCCTCCTTCGCCCTGCTCCCCCCTCCTTCGCCCTGCTCCCCCCTCCTTCGCCCTGCTCCCCCCTCCTTCGCCCTGCTCCCCCCTCCTTCGCCCTGCTCCCCCCTCCTTCGCCCTGCTCCCCCCTCCTTCGCCCTGCTCCCCCCTCCTTCGCCCTGCTCCCCCCTCCTTCGCCCTGCTCCCCCCTCCTTCGCCCTGCTCCCCCCTCCTTCGCCCTGCTCCCCCCTCCTTCGCCCTGCTCCCCCCTCCTTCGCCCTGCTCCCCCCTCCTTCGCCCTGCTCCCCCCTCCTTCGCCCTGCTCCCCCCTCCTTCGCCCTGCTCCCCCCTCCTTCGCCCTGCTCCCCCCTCCTTCGCCCTGCTCCCCCCTCCTTCGCCCTGCTCCCCCCTCCTTCGCCCTGCTCCCCCCTCCTTCGCCCTGCTCCCCCCTCCTTCGCCCTGCTCCCCCCTCCTTCGCCCTGCTCCCCCCTCCTTCGCCCTGCTCCCCCCTCCTTCGCCCTGCTCCCCCCTCCTTCGCCCTGCTCCCCCCTCCTTCGCCCTGCTCCCCCCTCCTTCGCCCTGCTCCCCCCTCCTTCGCCCTGCTCCCCCCTCCTTCGCCCTGCTCCCCCCTCCTTCGCCCTGCTCCCCCCTCCTTCGCCCTGCTCCCCCCTCCTTCGCCCTGCTCCCCCCTCCTTCGCCCTGCTCCCCCCTCCTTCCCCCTGCTCCCCCCTCCTTCCCCCTGCTCCCCCCTCCTTCCCCTGCTCCCCCCTCCTTCGCCCTGCTCCCCCCTCCTTCGCCCTGCTCCCCCCTCCTTCGCCCTGCTCCCCCCTCCTTCGCCCTGCTCCCCCCTCCTTCGCCCTGCTCCCCCCTCCTTCGCCCTGCTCCCCCCTCCTTCGCCCTGCTCCCCCCTCCTTCGCCCTGCTCCCCCCTCCTTCGCCCTGCTCCCCCCTCCTTCGCCCTGCTCCCCCCTCCTTCGCCCTGCTCCCCCCTCCTTCGCCCTGCTCCCCCCTCCTTCGCCCTGCTCCCCCCTCCTTCGCCCTGCTCCCCCCTCCTTCCCCCTGCTCCCCCCTCCTTCGCCCTGCTCCCCCCTCCTTCGCCCTGCTCCCCCCTCCTTCGCCCTGCTCCCCCCTCCTTCGCCCTGCTCCCCCCTCCTTCGCCCTGCTCCCCCCTCCTTCGCCCTGCTCCCCCCTCCTTCGCCCTGCTCCCCCCTCCTCCGCCCTGCTCCCCCCTCCTCCGCCCTGCTCCCCCCCTCCTTCGCCCTGCTCCCCCCCTCCTTCGCCCTGCTCCCCCCCTCCTTCGCCCTGCTCCCCCCTCCTTCGCCCTGCTCCCCCCTCCTCCGCCCTGCTCCCCCCTCCTCCGCCCTGCTCCCCCCCCTCCTTCGCCCTGCTCCCCCCCTCCTTCGCCCTGCTCCCCCCCTCCTTCGCCCTGCTCCCCCCCTCCTTCGCCCTGCTCCCCCCCTCCTTCGCCCTGCTCCCCCCCTCCTTCGCCCTGCTCCCCCCCTCCTTCGCCCTGCTCCCCCCCTCCTTCGCCCGGCTCCCCCCCTCCTTCGCCCGTCTCCCCCCCTCCTTCGCCCGGCTCCCCCCCCTCCTTCGCCCGGCTCCCCCCCTCCTTCGCCCGGCTCCCCCCCTCCTTCGCCCGGCTCCCCCCCTCCTTCGCTCGGCTCCCCCCCTCCTTCGCTCGGCTCCCCCCCCTCCTTCGCTCGGCTCCCCCCCTCCTTCGCTCTGCTCCCCCCCTCCTCCGCTCTGCTCCCCCCCTCCATCTGTTTTTATTTCCTCTCTCACTCTTCTAAACTCCAATAAATACTATCCTAACCAACTTAGTCTCTCCTCATGTGACAGACCTGCCATCCCAGGAGTCAGCCTGGTAAACCTTTGCTGTCCTCCCTCTATAGCAAGGACATCCTTCCTCATACACCAAAACTGCACACAAGACTCCAGGTATGGCCTCAACAACACCCTATACAATTGCAGCAAAACATTCCTCTACTCAAACCCTCTCGTTATAAAGACCAACATACCATTTGACTTATTTACTGCTTGCTGTACCTGTGCACTTACTTTCAGCGACTGATGCACTATGACACCAAGGTCTCACTGAGTGCCCACCCCTCGCAATTTACACCCATTCAGGTAATAATCTGTCTTCCTATTGTTGCTACCAAAGTGGATAACCTCACATTTATCCACATTATACTGCATCTGCCATGCAGATGCCCACATACTCAGCCTGTCCAAATCATGCTGAAGCATCTCTGCATCCTCCTTACAGCTCACCCTCCCACCTAATATTGTATCATCGGCAAATTCGGAGATAATACATTTAGTTCCCTCTTCCAAATCATTCATATATAATGTGAACAGTAGAACCCCACTAGTCACTGCCTGCCAATCAGAAAAATATCTATTTATCCATTTCTATCCATTTCAAGACATTACCTGCAATCCCATTTGCTTTAACTTTACATCGTAGTCTGCTATGTGAGACCTTGTCGAAAGCCTTCTGAAAGTCTGAATAAACCACATTCACTGGTTTCCCTTGGTCTACTCTACGAGTTACATACAAGGAACATCCTCAAAGGATTCCAATAGATTCGTCAAGCATGATTTCCCCTTTGTAAATCCATGCTGACTTTGTCTGATTATATCACTGCCTTCCAAATGCTGAGCTATGAAATCCTGGATAATGGACTCTAGCAACTTCCCCAGTACCGACTTTAGGCTCACTGGGCTATAGTTCCCTGTTTTCTCTCTACCTCCCTTTTTGAATAGCGGGCTTACATTAGCTACCCTCCAATCTGTAGGAACTTTCCCAGAGTCCAAAGAATTTTGGAAAATGACCACCAATGGATCTCCTATTTCCAGGGCCACTTCCTTAAGTACTCTTGGATGAAGATTATTAGACCCTGGAGATTTATCCACCTTCAATCCCATCAATTTCCCCAAAACAATTTCTCTTCTAATACTGATTTCCTTCAGCTCCTCACTAAAACTTGTTTCTCTCAGAACTTGATCAATTGGGCCAGTGGGCTGACGAATAGCAGATGGAGTTTAATTTAGACAAATGCAAGGTGATGCATTTTGGTAGATTGAACCAGGGCAGGATTTACTCAGTTAATGGTAGGGCGTTGAGGAGAGTTACAGAACAAAGAGATCATGGGGTACATGTTCATAGCTCCTTGAAAGTGGAGTCACAGGTGGACAGAGTGGTGAAGAAGGCATTCGGCATGCTTGGTTTCATCGGTCAGAATATTGAATACAGGAGTTGGGACGTCTTGTTGAAGTTGTACAAGACATTGGGAAGGCCACCCTTGGAATACTGTGTGCAATTCTGGTCACCCTATTATAGAAAGGATATTATTAAACTAGAAAGAGTGCAGAAGAGATTTACTGGGATGCTACCGGGACTTGATGGATTGAGTTATAAGGAGAGGCTGAATAGACTGGGACTTTTTTCTCTGGAGCGTAGGAGGCTGAGGGGTGATCTTATAGAGGTCTATAAAATAATGAGGGGCACAGATCAGCTAGATAGTCAATATCTTTTCCCAAAGGTAGGGGAGTCTAAAACTAGAGGACATAGGTTTAAGGCGAGAGGGGAGAGATACAAAAGTGTCCAGAGGGGCAATTATTTCACACAGAGGGTGGTGAGTGTCTGGAACAAGCTGCCAGAGGTAGTAGTAGAGGCGGGTACAATTTTATCTTTTAAAAAGCATTTAGATAGTTACATGGGTACGATGGGTATAGAGGGATATGGGCCAAATGCGGGCAATTGGGATTAGCTTAGGGGTTTTAAAAAAAAAAGGGCGGCATGGACAAGTTGGGCCGAAGGGCCTGTTTCCATGCTGTAAACCTCTCTGACTCTATAACTTCTGGTACATTATTCATATCTTCCTTTGTGAAAACAGAAGCAATGAACAAATTTAGTTTTTTTATTCGTTCGTGGGACATGAGCGTCGCTGGCTGGTCAGCATTTATTGCTCATCCCTAGTTGCCCTTGGAGTTAAGAATCAACCAGATTGCTATGGATCTGGAGTCACATGTAGGCCAGACCAGGTAAGGATGGCAGATTTCCTTCCCTCAAGGACATTAGTGAACCAGATGGATTTTTCCAACAATCGGCGGTGGTTTCATGGTCATCATAAGAACATAAGAACATAAGAAATAGGAGCAGGAGTAGGCCATCTAGCCCCTCGAGCCTGCCCCGCCATTCAATAAGATCATGGCTGATCTGACGTGGATCAGTACCACTTACCCGCCTGATCCCCATAACCCTTAATTCCCTTACCGATCAGGAATCCATCCATCCGCGCTTTAAACATATTCAGCGAGGTAGCCTCCACCACCTCAGTGGGCAGAGAATTCCAGAGATTCACCACCCTCTGGGAGAAGAAGTTCCTCCTCAACTCTGTCTTAAACCAACCCCCCTTTATTTTGAGGCTGTGTCCTCTAGTTTTAACTTCCTTACTAAGTGGAAAGAATCTCTCCGCCTCCACCCTATCCAGCCCCCGCATTATCTTATAAGTCTCCATAAGATCCCCCCTCATCCTTCTAAACTCCAACGAGTACAAACCCAATCTCCTCAGCCTCTCCTCATAATCCAAACCCCTCATCTCCGGTATCAATCTGGTGAACCTTCTCTGCACTCCCTCCAATGCCAATATATCCTTCCTCATATAAGGGGACCAATACTGCACACAGTATTCCAGCTGCGGCCTCACCAATGCCCTGTACAGGTGCATCAAGACATCCCTGCTTTTATATTCTATCCCCCTCGCGATATAGGCCAACATCCCATTTGCCTTCTTGATCACCTGTTGTACCTGCAGACTGGGCTTTTGCGTCTCATGCACAAGGACCCCCAGGTCCCTTTGCACGGTAGCATGTTTTAATTTGTTTCCATTGAAATAGTAATCCCATTTGTTATTATTTCCTCCAAAGTGTATAACCTCGCATTTCTCAACGTTATACTCCATTTGCCATATCCTCGCCCACTCACTCAGCCTGTCCAAATCTCTCTGCAGATCTTCTCCGTCCTCCACACGATTCACTTTTCCACTTATCTTTGTGTCGTCTGCAAACTTCGTTACCCTACACTCCGTCCCCTCCTCCAGATCATCTATATGTGGGGACATGTGGGGACACACGACATAGGGAGGATAGGGGAAGGGGATATTAGGCAGGGATTTATGGAGTTGGGGTGGAAACTAAAGGCCAAGACTGACAGAGTGGTTATCTCTGGACTCTTGCCTGTACCACGGGATAGTTTAGAGAGGAATAGGGAGAGGGAAGGTTTGAATTCATGGCTGAGGGGATGGTGCAGGAGGGAGGGGTTCAGGTACTTAAGCAATTGGGGCTCGTACTGGGGAAGGTGTGACCTCTATGAGAAGGATGGTCTACACCTTAATCAGAAGGGGACCAATATCCTGGGGGGTAAATTTGCTAAGGCCATGCAGGGAGGTTTAAACTGATTCGGGGGGGGGGAGGGATCCTGAGTAGTGGGGCTGAAAGTGAGGGATGCATGGATGGGGACTGCAATGCACGGCATTGCAGAGGTGGGGTGGAGCAGGGTTTGAAATGTGTATACTTCAATGCCAGGAGTATTCGCAATAAAGTGGGTGAACTTGCAGCGTGGATCAGTACCTGGGACTTCGATGTTGTGGCTATTTCAGAGACATGGATAGAGCAGGGGCAGGAATGGATGCTGCAGGTCCCGGGGTTCAAATGTTTTAGTCGAAGTAGGGAAGGAGGTAGAAGAGGGGGAGGGGTAGCATTATTGGTCAGAGATTGTATCACAGTGTCAGAGAGGAGGTTTGATGAGGACTTATCTGTTGAGGTAGTATGGGCGGAGATTAGAAATAGGAGAGGAGAGGTCACCCTGTTGGGAGTCTTTTATAGACCTCCTAAAAGTTCTGGAGAGGTTGAGGAAAGGATTGCGGAGTCAATCCTGCTTAGGAGTGAAAGTAATAGGGCAATTGTTATGGGGGATTTTAACTTGACTAATATTGACTGGAATTGTTATAGCTCTAGCTCGTTAAAGGGGTCAGTTTTTGTTCAAAGCGTGCAGGAAGGTTTTTTGACTCAGTATGTAGACAGGCCAACTAGAGGTGAGGCTATATTGGATCTGGTGCTGGGAAATGAGCCAGACCAGGTGCTAGACTTGGAAGTTGGTGTGCATTTTGGTGATAGTGACCACAATTCGGTTACGTTCACCTTAGTGATGGAAAGGGATAGGCATGAACCTCGGGCCAGTGGTTTTAGCTGGGGGAAGGGTAATTATGAGGCTATTAGGAGAGAATTAGGAAACATAGGTTGGACTAGGAGATTACAGGGACTGGGAACGTCCGACATGTGGAGTTTTTTCAAGGAGCAGCTACTGCGAGTCTGTGATAGGTATGTCCCTGTCAGGCAAGGAGGAATTGGTAGGGCTAGGGAACCGTGGTGCACCAAAAAAGTTTCTTTGTTGGTTAAAAAGAAAAAGGAGGCTTATGTTCGGATGAGACGTGAGCACTCGGGTAGTGCACTAGAAAGCTTTAGATTGGCTAAGAGGGAGTTGAAGAGCGAGCTTAGAAGGGCTAAAAGGGGACATGAGAAGACTTTGGCGGATAGGGTTAAAGAGAATCCTAAGGCGTTCTATAGGTATGTCAAGAACAGAAGGTTGGTTAGGGCAAGTTTAGGGCCAGTTATAGATGGCAGAGGGAAGTTATGTGTGGAACCGGAGGAGATTGGTGAAGCATTGAACCAATATTTCTCTTCGGTGTTCACGCAAGGGGACATGAATATAGCTGAGGAGGACACTGGGTTGCAGGGGAGTAGAATAGACAGTATTACAGTTGATAAGGAGGATGTGCAGGATATTCTGGAGGGTCTGAAAATAGATAAATCCCCTGGTCCGGATGGGATTTATCCAAGGATTCTCTGGGAGGCAAGAGAAGTGATTGCAGAGCCTCTGGCTCTGATCTTCAGGTCGTCGTTGGCCTCTGGTATAGTACCAGAAGATTGGAGGTTAGCGAATGTTGTCCCATTGTTTAAGAAGGGGAACAGAGACTTCCCCGGGAATTATAGACCGGTGAGTCTCACTTCTGTTGTCGGCAAGATGTTGGAAAAAATTATAAGGGATAGGATTTATAGTTATTTGGAGAGTAATGAATTGATAGGTGATAGTCAGCATGGTTTTGTGGCAGGTAGGTCGTGCCTTACTAACCTTATTGAGTTTTTTGAGAAAGTGACCAAGGAGGTGGATGGGGGCAAGGCAGTGGACGTGGTATATATGGATTTTAGTAAGGCGTTTGATAAGGTTCACCATGGTAGGCTTCTGCAGAAAATGCAGATGTATGGGATTGGGGGTGATCTAGGAAATTGGATCAGGAATTGGCTAGCGGATAGGAAACAGAGGGTGGTGGTTGATAGTAAATATTCATCATGGAGTGCGGTTACAAGTGGTGTACCTCAGGGATCTGTTTTGGGGCCACTGCTGTTTGTAATATTTATTAATGATCTGGATGAGGGTATAGTTGGGTGGATTAGCAAATTTGCTGATGACACCAAAGTCGGTGGTGTGGTAGACAGTGAGGAAGGGTGTCGTAGTTTGCAGGAAGACTTAGACAGGTTGCAAAGTTGGGCCGAGAGGTGGCGGATGGAGTTTAATGCGGAGAAGTGTGAGGTAATTCACTTTGGTAGGAATAACAGATGTGTTGAGTATAGGGCTAACGGGAGGACTTTGAATAGTGTGGAGGAGCAGAGGGATCTAGGTGTATGTGTGCATAGATCCCTGAAAGTTGGGAATCAAGTAGATAAGGTTGTTAAGAAGGCATATGGTGTCTTGGCGTTTATTGGTAGGGGGATTGAATTTAGGAGTCGTAGCGTTATGTTGCAACTGTACACAACTCTGGTGCGGCCGCACTTGGAGTACTGTGTGCAGTTCTGGTCCCCACATTACAGGAAGGATGTGGAGGCTTTGGAGAGGGTGCAGAGGAGGTTTACCAGGATGTTGCCTGGTATGGAGGGGAGATCCTATGAGGAGAGGCTGAGGGATTTGGGATTGTTTTCGCTGGAAAGGCGGCGGCTAAGAGGGGATCTTATTGAAACATATAAGATGATTAGAGGTTTAGATAGGGTGGATAGTGATAGCCTTTTTCCTCTGATGGAGAAATCCAGCACGAGGGGGCATGGCTTTAAATTGAGGGGGGGTAGTTATAGAACCGATGTCAGGGGTAGGTTCTTTACCCAGAGGGTGGTGAGGGATTGGAATGCCCTGCCAGCATCAGTTGTAAATGCGCCTAGTTTGGGGGCGTTTAAGAGATCCGTAGATAGGTTCATGGACGAAAAGAAATTGGTTTAGGTTGGAGGGTCACAGTTTTTTTTTTAACTGGTCGGTGCAACATCGTGGGCCGAAGGGCCTGTTCTGCGCTGTAATGTTCTATGTTCTATGTTCTATATAAATGGTAAACAGTTGCGGCCCGAGTACCGATCCCTGCGGCACGCCACTAGTTACCTTCCTCCAACCGGAAAAACACCCATTTATTCCGACTCTTTGCTTCCTGTCGGATAGCCAGTCCCCAATCCACTTTAACACACTACCCCCAACTCCGTGTGCCCTAATCTTCTTCAGCAGCCTTTTATGGGGCACCTTATCAAACGCCTTTTGGAAATCCAAAAACACCGCATCCACCGGTTCTCCTCCATCCTCCATCAGTCGATTCTTAATTCCAGGTACTATTTTTATTGAATTCAACTTCCACCATCTACCGTGGTGGGATTCGAACCCGGCTCCCCAGAACATTAGCAGAGTTTCTGGATTAATAATCTAGCGATAATACCACTAGGCCATTGCATCCCCATTCCTCAGCCATTCCTTTGTTCCCCGTTATGAATTTCCCCGTTTCTGACTGTAAAGGGCTTACATTTGTATTTGTAAATCTTTTTCTCTTTACATATCTGAAGAAATAGAGTCATAGAGTTTTACAGCATGGAAACAGGCCCTTCGGCCCACCTTGTCCATGCCGCCTTTTTTTTTAAACCCCTAAGCTAATCCCAATTGCCTGCATTTGGCCCATATCCCTCTATACCCATCTTACCCATGTAACTGTCTAAAAACTTTTTAAAAGACAAAATTGTACCCGCCTCTACTACTATCTCTGGCAGCTCAGACACTCATCACCCTCTGTGTGAAAAAATTGCCCTTCTGGACACTTTTGTATCTCTCTCCTCTCACCCACTCAAAATGATTGCTCCTTCTTTTCCAGGACAGGATAGCATGCACCAGGTGACAGCGGGACCTGACAGAATTGATAGGGGAGTCTAGTTTTAGACTCCCCTATCTTTGGGAAAAGATATTGACTATCTAGCTGATCTGTGCCCCTCATTATTTTATAGACCTCTATAAGATCTCCCCTCAGCCTTCTTCGCTCCAGAGAAAAAAGTCCCAGTCTATCCAGCCTCTCCTTATAACTCAAACCGTCAAGTCCCAGTCACACCCTCGTAAATCTTTTCTGCACTCTTTCTAGTTTAATAATATCCTTTCTATAATAGTGTGACCAGAACTGTACAGAGTATTCCAAGTGTGGCCTTCCCAATGTCTTGTACAACTTCAACAAGGTGTCCCAACTCCTGTGTTCAATGTTCTGACCAATGAAACCAAGCATGCTGAATGCCGCCTTCACTATTCTGTCCACCTGTGACTCCACTTTCAATGAGCTATGAACATGTATCCCTCGATCTCTTTGTTTTGTAACTCTCCCCAACGCCCTACCATTAACTGAGTAAGTCCTGCTCTGGTTCAATCTACCAAAATGCATTATCTCACATTTACCTAAATTAAACTCCATCTGCCATTCGTCAGCCCACTAGCCCAATTGATCAAGATCCCGCTGCAATTGGAGATAACCTTCTTCACTGTCCACTATGCCACCAATCTTGGTGTCATCTGCAAACTGACTAACCATGCTTTCTATATTCTCATCCAGATCATTAATATAAATGACAGTGGACCCAGCACTGGTCCCTGAGGCACACCGCTGGTCACAGGCCTCCAGTTTGAAAAATAACCCTCTACAACCACCCTCTGGTTTTTTAAAGAAGCCAATTTTGTCTCTATTTAGATACCTCACCCTGGATCCTGTGAGATTTAACCTTATGCAACAACCTACCATGCGGTACTTTGTTAAAGGCCTTGCTAAAGTCCATGTAGACAACATCAACTGCACTGCCCTCATCTACCTTCTTGATTATCCCTTCAAAAAACAATCAAATTTGTGAGACACGATTTTCCACTCACAAAGCCATGCTGACTGTCCCTAATCAGTCCTTGCGTCTCTAAATGCCTGTGGATCCTGTCTCTCAAAATACCTTCCAGCAACTTACCCATCACAGATGTGAGGCTCACCGGCCTGTAATTCCCAGGCTTTTCCCTGCAGCCCTTTTTAAACAAAGGCACAACATTTGCCACCCTCCAATCTTCAGGCACCTCACCCGTGACTATCGATGATTCAAATATCTCTGCTAGGGGACCTGTTACAGTCGGTTTTTATGTTCCCTGTGAACTTACTTTCGTGCTCTATTTTCCCCTTAACTCCTTGGTCCTCCTTTGCTGAATTTTAAACTGCTCCTAATCCTCAGGTTTATTGCTTTTTCTTGCCAGTTTGTATGCCTCTTCTTTGAATATGATGCTGTCTCTAATTTCCCTTGAGTTTAACAGCTGCGGAAAGGCACTTCGAGGGGGATCTGCACACTGAGGTAATATGGGCTGAGGTTAGGAATAGGAAAGGAGCGGTCACGTTGTTAGGAGTTTACTATAGGCCCCCAAATAGTAATAGAGATGTGGAGGAAGAAATTGCTAAGCAGATTATGGATATGTGTGGGGGTCACAGGGTAGTTGTCATGGGGGATTTTAACTTTCCGAATATTGATTGGAACCTTTGTAGGTCAAATAGTTCGGATGGGGCAGTTTTTGTGCAGTGTGTGCAGGAGGGTTTCCTGACACAATATGTGGATAAGCCGACAAGAGGTGGGGCCACATTGGATTTGGTACTGGGAAATGAACCGGGCCAAGTGTTAGATTTGGTTGTGGGAGAGCACTTTGGAGATAGTGACCACAATTCGGTGTCTTTCATTATTGCGATGGAGAGGGATAGGGCTGTACGGCAGGGCAAGGTTTACAATTGGGGGAGAGGTCATTATGATGCGATTAGGCAGGAATTAGGAAGCATAGGATGGGAACAGAAATTGTCAGGGAAAGGCACTAATGATAAGTGGAACTTTTTCAAGGAACAAATACTGGGTGTCCTTGATAGGTATGTCCCTGTCAGGCAGGGAGGAAATGGCTGAGTGAGGGAACCATGGTTCACAAAAGAGGTTGAATGTCTTGTCAAGAGGAAGAAGGAAGCGTATGTAAGGTTGAGAAAACAAGGTTCAGTTGGCTCGATGGAGGGTTACAAGTTAGCAAGAAATGAGCTGAAAAAGGGGCTTGGAGAGCTAGGAGGGGGCATGAGAAGTCCTTGGCAGTCGCATCAAGGAAATCCCCAAGGCTTTTTAACTTATGTGAGGAATAAAAGAATGACCAGGGTGAGGTTGGGGCCGGTCAAGGACGGCAGTGGGAATTTGTGCATGGAGTCAGAAGAGATAGGAGAGGTGATGAATGAATACTTTTCTTCGGTGTGCACCAAGGAGGGGGGCCAAGTTTTTGAGGAAGAGAGGGTGTCATAGGCTGATAGGCTGGAGGAAGTAGATGTTCGGAGGGAAGATGTACGAGCAATTTTGAATAAACTGAAAGTTGATAAGTCCCCTGGGCCTGATGAAATATACCCTAGGATTCTTTGGGAGGCAAGGGATGAGATAGCAGAGCCTTTGGCATTGATCTTTGGGTCCTCACTGATCATGGGGGTGGTGCCAGAGGACTGGAGAATGGCGAATGCTGTTCCTCTGTTTAAGAAAGGGAATAGAAATGACCCTGGTAATTACAGGCCGGTTAGTCTTACTTCAGTGGTCAGAAAGTTGATAAAGAAGGTCCTTAGGGATAGGATTTATGACCATTTAGAAAGATGCAGCTTAATCCGGGATAGTCAGCACGGATTCGTGAAGGGCAAGTCTTACCTCACAAATCTGATAGAATTTTCGGAGGAGGTAACTAAGTTTATTGATGAAGGTAGTGCAGTTGATGTCATATACATGGATTTTAGTAAGGCGTTTGATAAAGTCCCCCATGGTCGGCTTATGAAGAAAGTAAGGATGTGTGGGATAGAGGGAAGTTTGACCGATTGGATAGGTAACTGGCTATCTAACAGAATGTGCAGATGCCAGTGTTGGACTGGGGTGAACACAGTAAGAATTTTAACAACACCAGGTTAAAGTCCAACAGGTTTATTTGGTAGCAAATACTGGTAATGGTATTTGCTATAATGGGAATATAATGCTATAATGGTAATAAAATAATGGTATTTGCTACCAAATAAACCTGTTGGACTTTAACCTGGTGTTGTTAAAACTCTTACTGTATCTAACAGAAGACAGAGGGTTGTGGTGGATGGAAAATTTTCAGACTGGAAACCGGTTACCAGTGGAGTGCCACAGGGATCAGTGCTTGGTCCTCTGCTATTTGTAATTTTTATAAATGACTTGGAGGAGGGGGCTGAAGGGTGGATCAGTAAATTTGCTGATGACACCAAAATTGGAGGAGTAGTGGATGAGGTGGAGGGCTGTTGTAGGCTGCAAAGAGATATAGATAGGACGCAGAGCTGGGCTGAAAAATGGCAAATGGAGTTTAACGCTGATAAATGCGAGGTGATTCATTTTGGTAGGACAAATTTGAATGTGGATTACAGGGTTAAAGGTAGGGTTCTGAAGAATGTGGAGGAACAGAGAGATCTTGGGGTTCATATCCACAGATCTCTGAAGGTTGCCACTCAAGCGGATAGAGCCGTGAAGAAGGCCTATAGTGTGTTGGCGTTCATTAACAGGGGGTTTGAGTTTCAGAGCCGTGGGGTTATGCTGCAACTGTATAGGACCTTGGTGAGACCACATTTGGAATACTGCATGCAGTTCTGGTCACCTCACTATAAGAAGCATGTGGAGACACTGGATTTCCAAAAGGCGTTTGATAAGGTGCCTCACAAAAGGTTGCTGAAGAAGATTGGGTCACACGGGGTTGGGGGTAGGGTGTTTGTGTGGATTGGGGATTGGCTATCCGACAGGAAGCAGAGAGTCGGAATAAATGGGTGCTTTTCTGGTTGGCAGATGGTAACTAGTGGCGTGCCGCAGGGATCGGTACTGGGGCCTCAACTATTTACCATTTATATAGACGATCTGGAGGAGGGGACTGAGTGTAGGGTACCAAAGTTTGCAGACGACACAAAGATAAGTGGAAAAGTCAATCGTGTGGAGGGCGTAGAAGGTCTGCAGAGAGATTTGGACAGGCTGAGTGAGTGGGCGAGGATCTGGCAGATGGAGTATAACGTTAACAAATGCGAGGTTATTCACTTTGGAAGAAATAATAGCAAATTGGATTATTATCTAAATGGAAAGAAATTACAACATGCTGCTGTGCAGAGGGACCTGGGGGTCCTTGTGCATGAGATGCAAAAACCCAGTCTGCAGGTGCAACAGGTGATCAAGAAGGCAAATGGGATGTTGGCCTCTATCGCAAGGGGGATAGAATATAAAAGCAGAGATGTCTTGCTGCATCTGTACAGGGCATTGGTGAGGCCGCAGCTGGAATACTGTGTGCAGTATTGGTCCCCTTATTTGCGGAAGGATATATTGGCCTTGGAGGGAGTGCAGAGAAGGTTCACCAGGTTGATACCAGAGATGAGGTGTGTTGATTATGAGGAAAGACTGAGCAGATTGGGTTTGTATTCATTGGAATTTAGAAGGCTGAGGGGGGATCTTATGGAGACTTATAAGATAATGCGGGGGCTGGATAGGGTAGAGGTGGAGAGATTCTTTCCACTTAGAAAGGAAACTAGAACGAGAGGGCACAGCCTCAAAATAAAAGGGGGTCAGTTTAGGACAGAGTTGAGGAGGAACTTCTTCTCTCAGAGGGTGGTGAATCTCTGGAATTCTCTGCCCACTGAAGTGGTGGAGGCTATCTCGTTGAATATGTTTAAATCACGGATAGATGGATTCCTGATCGGTAAGGGAATTAGGGGTGATAGGAATCAGGCGGGTAAGTGGAACTGATCCACTTCAGATCAGCCATGATCTTATTGAATGGCGGGGCAGGCTCGAGGGGCTAGATGGCCTACTCCTGCTCCTATTTCTTATGTTCTTATGAAAGAGTGCAAAGGAGATTTACCAGGATGCTGCCTGGTTTGGAGGGTAGGTCTTATGAGGAAAGGTTGAGGGAACTTGGGCTTTTCTCTTTGGAGCGGAGGAGGTTGAAAGGAGACTTGATAGAGGTTTATAAGATGATGAGGGGGATAGATAGAGTGAACGTTCAAAGACTATTTCCTCGGGTGAATGGAGCGGTAACTGGGGGGGCATAACTATAGGGTTCATGGTGGGAGATAGAGGAAGGATGTCCGAGGTAGGTTTTTTACTCAGAGTGTTTGGGGTGTGGAATGGACTGCCTGCAGGGATAGTGGAGTCAGAAACTTTAGGAACATTTAAGAAGCTATTGGATAGGCACATGGAGTACTTCGGGATGATAGGGAGGAAATAGCTTGATCTGGGTTTCAGACAAAGCTCGGCACAACATCGTGGGCCGAAGGGCCTGTTCTGTGCTGTACTGTTATATGTTCTAAGCCATGGTTTGGCCACAATTCGATTTGATTTAGATTTATTATTGTCACATGTATTAATATACAGTGAAAAGTATTGTTTTTTGCGCGCTATACAAACAAAACATACCGTTCATAGAGAACGAAACAGAGTGCAGAATGTAGTGTTACAGTCATAGCTAGGGTGTAGAGAAAGATCAACTTAATACAAGGTAAGTCCATTCAAAAGTCTGACAGCAGCAGGGAAGAAGCTGTTCTTGAGTCGGTTGGTATGTATGTGACTTCAGACTTTTGTATCTTTTTCCCGAAGGAAGAAGGTGGAAGAGAGAATGTCTGGGGTGCATGGGGTCCCTATTATGCTGGCTGCTTTGCCAAGGCAGCGGGAAGTGTAGACAGAGTCAATGGATGGGAGGCTGGTTTGCGTGATGGATTGGGCTACATTCACGACCTTTTGTAGTTTCTTGTGGTCTTGGGCAGAGCAGGAGCCATACCAAGCTGTGATACAACCAGAAAGAATGCTTTCTATGGTGCATCTGTAAAAATTGGTGAGAGTCATAGCTGACATGCCAAATTTCCTTAGTCTTCTAAGAAAGTAGAGGCATTGGTGGGGCTTTCTTAACTATAGTGTCAGTATGGGGGGACCAGGGCAGGTTGTTGTTGATCTGGACACCTAAAACCTTGAAGCTCTCGACCCTTTCTACTTCGTCCCCGTTGATGTAGACAGGGGCGTGTTCTCCTTTATGCTTTCTGAAGTCGATGACAATCTCCTTTGTTTTGTTGACATTGAGGGAGAGATTATTGTTGTCGCACCAGTTCACCAGATTCTCTATCACATTCCTGTACTCTGTCTCGTCATTGTTTGAGATCCGACCCACTTCGGTGGTGTCGTCAGCAAACTTGAAAATCGAATTGGAGGGGAATTTGGCCGCACAGTCATAGGTGTATAAGGAGTATAGTAGGGGGCTGAGAACACAGCTTTGTGGGGCACCGGTGTTGTGGATTATCGTGGAGGAGGTGTTGTTGCCTATCTTTACTGATTGTGGTCTGTAAGTTAGGAGGTTCAGGATCCAGTCGCAGAGGGAGGTGCCGAGGCCCAGACCACGGAGTTTGGAGATGAGTTTTGCTTACTTAATTCTCTTACCACATTTGTGCCAAACAGGAATAAATAACTTCTGGAGTTCACCTATTCATTCTTTAAATGTCTGCCATTGCCTGTCCACTCTTTCCTTTGAGTAATGTTTCCCAGTCCATCATGGCCAATTCATGCCTCATAACGACTCTCGTCTCAGAATCAACTACATCATTATCCACCTTGACAAAGAATTCTACCATATTATGGTCACTCGTCCCCTCTTTAACTCTGCAGCAGAGTCCGAGGGACTCAAAACATTAACTCTGTTTCTGTCTCTTCAGGTGCTGCCAGACCTGCTGAGTTTTTTCTGTATTTCTCTTTTTAAACCTGGACAGAGCCCTTTTTCATGGTGGAACATTGGTTAATATAAAATAAAGGGGGGTCAGTTTAGGACAGAGTTGAGGAGGAACTTCTTCTCCCAGAGGGTGGTGAATCTCTGGAATTCTCTGCCCACTGAGGTGGTGGAGGCTACCTCGCTGAATATGTTTAAAGCGCGGATGGATGGATTCCTGATCGGTAAGGGAATTAAGGGTTATGGGGATCAGGCGGGTAAGTGGAACTGATCCACTTCAGATCAGCCATGATCTTATTGAATGGCGGGGCAGGCTCGAGGGGCTAGATGGCCTACTCCTGCTCCTATTTCTTATGTTCTTAGCACTGCTCCCTCACAGTGCCAAGGACTCAGGTTCAATTCCCGGCTTGGGTCACTGTCTGTGCGGAGCCTGCACGTTCTCCCCATGTCTGCATGGGTTTCCTTCGGGTGCTCTGTTTCCTCCCACAGTCCGAAAGATGTGCTGGTTAGGTGCATTGGCCATGCTAAATTCTCCCTCAGTGTACCTGAACAGGCGCCGGAGTGTGGCGACGAGGGGATTTTTACATTAACTTCATTGCAGTGTTAATGTAAGCCTACTTGTGACAATAATAAATAAACTTCAAACTTTAAACTTTTCTGAGCTGCTGCTTGGTTTGATGGAAGATGCCAGACTGATTGGCAGTTCAGCAAGACAGGGTAACCGACTCTACCGGAAGGGGAGGTGGGGGAGGGGTCATGTGAATGACTCTCACTTCTCAACTTTGGCTTTGATAGAAGATGTAAATTCCTTGGTCTGGATACTTGAGATTGTTAATGTTTCAACCATTAAGAATTTCAAAAGAAGTTATGGCTCCTTTGTGCTTTCTGACTCGTCTGCTCCATTGGCCAGGCTGGCTTAAGAAATGTAAATTGTCTTTGTGTAATTTCCTTCAAAGTTGGGCTCCTACATCTCACTGGGCGGCACGGTAGCACAGGTAGCACAGTGGTTAGCACTGCTGCTTCACAGCTCCAGGGTCCCGGGTTCGATTCCCGGCTTGGGTCACTGTCTGTGTGGAGTTTGCGCATTCTCCTCGTGTCTGCGTGGGTTTCCTCTGGGTGCTCCGGTTTCCTCCCACAGTCCAAAGATGTGCAGGTTAGGTTGATTGGCCAGGTTAAAAATTGTCCCTTAGAGTCCTGGGATGCGTAGGTTAGAGGGATTAGCGCGTAAATTAGAGGGATTAGCACGTAAATTAGCGGGTAAAAAAAAAGGGATTAGCGGGTAGGGCCTGGGTGGGATTGTGGTCGGTGCAGACTCGATGGGCCGAATGGCCTCCTTCTGCACTGTAGGGTTTCTATGATTCTATGGGCTGTTAGTATCTCTTCAAAGATAACAAGGTTTCAGCTTCTCTGAATACCAGAAAGTTCCTTTTGTTTGTGTCATAGCCAGCCATGTCCAGTTTTAACATTTTATGGAATAGTCATGATGATGTATATAGAACATAGAACATGACAGCGCAGTATAGGCCCTTCGGCCCTCGATGTTGCGCCGACCAGTGGAACCAATCTGAAGCCCCTCTAATCTACACTATTCCAATATCATCCATATGTTTATCCAATAACCATTTGAATGCTCTTAATGTTGTCGAGTCCACTACTGCTGCTGGCAAGGCATTCCACGCCCTTACTACTCTCTGAGTAAAGAACCTACCTCTAACATCTGTCCTATATCTCTCACCCCTCAATTTAAAGCTATGTCCCCTCGTGCTAGCCATCACATCCAAGGAAAAAGGCTCTCACTATCCACCCTATCTAATCCTCTGATCATCTTGTATGCCTCTATTAAGTCACCTCTTAACCTTCTTCTCTCTAACGAAAACAACCTCAAGCCCCTCAGCCTTTCCTCATACGATTTTCCCACCATACCAGGCAACATCCTAGTAAATCTCTGCACCCTTTCCAACACTTCCACATCTTATATATGTTAATAAATATGTTTATTAATAAATATGTAAATATATGTTTAATAAAGATATAGAGTGAGATCTAGCCCACTGTGCAGAGCTTGTTTGTCGTGTCGTGTTTGACGAATCTACTGGACTTTTATGAAGATGTCACTAGTGCGGTTGACAGAGGGGAACCGGTGGATGTGGTGTTTTTAGATTTCCAGAAGGCGTTCGATATGGTGCCTCACAAAAGGTTGCTGCAGAAGATTGGGGTACACGGAGTTAGGGGTAAGGTGTTGGCGTGGATTGGGGATTGGCTATCTAACAGGAAGCAGAGAGTTGGGATAAATGGGTGCTTTTCTGGTTGGCAGTTGGTGACCAGTGGCGTGCCGCAGGGATCGGTGCTGGGGCCTCAATTGTTTATCATTTACATAGATGATCTGGAGGAGGGGACTGAATGTAGGGTATTCAAGTTTGCTGATGACACGAAGGTGAGTGGGAAAGCGAATTGCGTGGAGGACGCGGAAAGTCTGCAGAGAGATTTGGATAGGCTGAGCGAGTGGGCGAGGATCTGGCAGATGGAATATAACGTTAGCAAATGTGAGGTTATCCACTTTGGAAGAAATAATAGTAAATTGGAATATTATTTAAATGGAGAAAAATTACATCGTGCGACTGCAGAGGGACCTGGGGGTCCTTGTGCACGAATCGCAAAAACTCAGTCTGCAGGTGCAGCAGGTGATCAAGAAGGCGAATGGAATGTTGGCCTTTATCGCGAGGGCGATAGAATATAAAAGCAGGGAGGTCTTGCTGCAACTGTACAAGGCACTGGTGAGGCCGCAACTGGAGTACTGTGTGCAGTTTTGGTCCCCTTATTTGCGAAAGGATATATTGGCCTTAGAGGGAGTGCAGAGAAGGTTCACCAGGTTGATACCGGAGATGAGGGGTGTAGCTTATGAGGAGAGATTAAACAGATTGGGTCTGTACTCGTTGGAGTTTAGAAGGATGAGGGGTGATCTTATAGAGAGATATAAAATAATGAAGGGGCTGGATAGGGTAGAGGTGGAGAGATTCTTTCCACTTAGAAGGGAAACCAGAACTAGAGGGCACAGCCTCAAAATAAGGGGGGGCCGGTTCAGAACAGAGTTGAGGGGGAACTTCTTCTCTCAGAGGGTAGTGAATCTCTGGAATTCTCTGCCCATTGAAGTGGTGGAGGCTTCCTCGTTCAATATGTTTAAATCATGGATAGATAGTTTTCTGATCGATAAGGGAATTAGGGGATATGGGGAGCAGGCGGGTAAGTGGAACTGATTCGCTTCAGATCAGCCATGATCTTGTTGAATGGCGGGGCAGGCTCGAAGGGCCAGATGGCCTACTCCTGCTCCTATTTCTTATGTTCTTATGTTCTTAAATAGATCCCTCATAAGCAAGGGGGTTGAATGATTATTGGGGGAAATAGGAATGTGGGATTGAGGTTACAATCTGATCAGCCATAATTTAATTAAATGGCAGAATAGACTCAAGGGATCAAGTGGCCTACACCTGCTCCTAATTTGTATGTTTGTATATAAAACTCTTTGAGATGTCATGAGTTAGTGAAATGCACAATTGAAATTTTTTTAATGGTTTTCCTTATTGTTGGCTGGCTTGATGTGTATTTCAGTTGATGCTTTGTCGAGGATCCCTGCTGTGCAGATAGAGCCATTCCCCCGAGGTGTGCTGGAGGTCTTCCTACCCCAGTTTGAAAAGAGCTGTCCAGAGCTGCTGGAGATCCCAGAAGCTGATCTGTCATCTGTTGATTCCAAACTCGTCCATAGCCTAATGCCATTCCAGAGGGAAGGAGTGAAGTAAGTCTTTCAGTCTGTTGGTGTCTGTGTTTGAAGTTACAGTAATCAATCAGTGTGGCAGGGAGGTTTGCACAAGAAATGTCGGTTAACTGCAGCTAGTCACTCTCCTGGGCCATAACCAGCTCGCTGAGTCCTGAACTGCACGCAGTTCATATTTTCACTCCACCTGTGACACCTAACTTTCCATCACTCGCACTGCCTCATCTGTTTTAGACCAACGTTGTTAAATGATGGAAGTTTGATGCAGTGTTTCATAGAATAAAGCTGTTCAGTCCATCAGTTTGTGCCAGTCCTTGAAGCACTCTTTCCTTCATTTCATTCTTCTCCCTTCCACACATCCAAAATCTTTTCAAATATTTTTGTGTTTCCCTTTTAAAAACTATTCTGGAATCTTCTTGCACTGTTTCTGCCAGTTCATTCATGTCCTAACAGCCTTTAAATTTAACCATTATGTGGAATAATGTATTCCTAACAACAACACAGATTATTCAGGAGGCAGTCAGAGTGTTGGAGAACAAAGAACAGTACAGCACAGGAAACAGGCCCTTCGGCCCTCCAAGCCTGTGCCGCTCCTTGGTCCAACTAGACCAATTGTTTGTATCCCTCCATTCCCAGGCTGCTCATGTGACTATCCAGGTAAGTCGTAAACGATGTCAGCGTGCCTGCCTCCACCACCCTACTTGGCAGCGCATTCCAGGCCCCCACCACCCTCTGTGTAAAAAACATCCCTCTAATATCTGAGTTATACTTCGCCCCTCTCACCTTGAGCCCGTGACCCCTCGTGAACGTCACTTCTGATCTGGGAAAAAGCTTCCCACCGTTCACCCTATCTATCCCCTTCATAATCTTGTACACCTCTATTAGATCTCCCCTCGTTCTCCGTCTTTCCAGGGAGAACAACCCCAGTTTACCCAATCTCTCCTCATAGCTAAGACCCTCCATACCAGGCAACATCCTGGTAAACCTTCTCTGCACTCTCTCCAATGCCTCCACGTCCTTCTGGTAGTGCGGCGACCAGAACTGGACGCAGTACTCCAAATGTGGCCTAACCAGCGTTCTATACAGCTGCATCATCAGACTCCAGCTTTTATACTCTATACCCCGTCCTATAAAGGCAAGCATACCATATGCCTTCTTCACCACCTTCTCCACCTGTGTTGCCACTTTCAAGGATTTGTGGACTTGCACACCTAGGTCCCTCCGTGTTTCTATACTCCTGATGACTCTGCCATTTATTGTATAACTCCTCCCTACATTATTTCTTCCAAAATGCATCACTTCGCATTGATCCGGATTAAACTCCATCTGCCACCTCTCCGCCCAATTTTCCAGCCTATCTATATCCTGCTGTATTGCCCGACAATGCTCTTCGCTATCCGCAAGTCCAGCCATCTTCGTGTCATCCGCAAACTTGCTGATTACACCAGTTACACCTTCTTCCAAATCATTTATATATATCACAAATAGCAGAGGTCCCAGTACAGAGCCCTGCGGAACACCACTGGTAACAGACCTCCAGCCGGAAAAAGACCCTTCGACCACTACCCTCTGTCTCCTATGGCCAAGCCAGTTCTCCTTGTATCCCATGAGCCTTAACCTTCTTAACCAACCTGCCATGTGGGACTTTGTCAAATGCCTTACTGAAATCCATATAGACGACATCCACGGCCCTTCCTTCATTAACCGTTTTTGTCACTTCCTCAAAAAGCTCCACCAAATTTGTAAGGCACGACCTCCCTCTTACAAAACCATGCTGTCTGTCACTAATGAGATTGTTCCTTTCTAAATGCTCATACATCCTGTCTCTAAGAATCCTCTCCAACAACTTCCCTACCACGGACATCAAGCTCACCGGCCTATAATTCCCTGGGTTATCCCTGCTACCCTTCTTAAACAACGGGACCACATTTGCTATCCTCCAATCCTCAGGGACCTCACCCGTGTCCAAAGAAGCGACAAAGGTTTCCGTCAGAGCCCAGCAATTTCATCTCTTGTCTCCCTGAGCAGTCGAGGATAGATGCCATCAGGCCCTGGGGCTTTGTCAGTTTTAATGTTCCCTAAAAAACCTAACACTTCCTCTCTTGTAATGGAGATTTTCTCTAACGGGTCAACACCTCCCTCCGAGACACTCCCGGTTAACACGCCCCTCTCCTTCGTGAATACCGATGCAAAGTATTCATTTAGGATCTCCCCTATTCCCTTGGGTTCTAAGCATAATTCCCCTCCTTTGTCCCTGAGAGGTCCGATTTTCTCCCTGACAACTCTTTTGTTCCTAACGTATGAATAGAATGCCTTAGGATTCTCCTTAATCCTGCCTGCCAAGAACATCTCGTGACCTCTTTTTGCCCTTCTAACTCCCCGTTTGAGTTCTTTCCTACTCTCTCTGTATTCCTCCAGAGCTCCATCTGTTTTCAGTTGCCTGGACTTAACGTACGCCTCCCTTTTCATTTTAATCAGATCCTCAATTTCCCTGGTTATCCACGGCTCTCGAATCCTACCTTTCCTATCTTTCCTTTTTACAGGCACATGCCTATCCTGCAGCCTTATCAGTAGTTCCTTAAAAGACTCCCACATGCCAGACGCGGACTTACCCTCGAACATCCTCTCCCAAACAACATCCACCAATTCCTGCCTAATCCGGCTATAGGGAACAGAAGTTGCCGGGTTTTCCTGGATAGATGGGCTGAATGGCCTGACACATGTATACCTATATGTGGTTATTGAAACTTTGTGTCTCCACAGTTTTGCCACATCTCGGGGAGGCCGTTTGCTATTGGCTGATGACATGGGACTTGGGAAGACTCTTCAGGCCATTTGTATTGCTGCAGTTTACCGCAAAGAATGGCCAGTGCTTGTGATTGCTCCATCCTCGGTCCGATTCACCTGGGCACAGGTACAGGTTGTGGTGTTCCATAGTGAGAGAGGCAACTTCTTCATTTCAGCACCTTCATCATAAAGACCTTAAGTAGATGAAACAGAGCACTCACAGCTCAGTGTGCCAGAACGAGAGAGCGATCAGCTAATCTCTGTATTTACAGGGGGTCCCCTGGGTGTGTGGCAGTGGTTCCAGGGATTCCCCGGGAGCGGGTTGGCATTTACAGTGGATCCTAGAGAATATGACTTTTTATTCATTCATGGGACATGGGCGTTGCTGGCTGGCTAGCATTTATTACCCATCCCTTCTCAAGGGCAACTAAAGATGGGCAATAAATGCCAACCAACGACGCCCATGTCCCACAACTGAATAAAATAAAGTCATCCTTTACGGGATTTCCCAGAGTGTAGAACTATTTATAGAGGTTCCCCAGGTGTGTGTCAGTACTTAAAGGGGGTCCGCGGGAGTGTGTCATTAATTAAAAGATGTTCCTGGAAGCGTGTCAGTACTTAGAGGGTTCCTAGATGTATGTTAGTATTTATAGTGGGTCTCTGGGAGAGCTAGTATTTGCAGCAGGTCCCCAGGCATGTGTCAATATTTACAAGGGTTCACCAGGAGTGTGTCAGTATTCACAGGCGGTTCCCGGGAGCATATCAGTATCAGTATGGACAGGACTGGGTGCTTCAGGTGCCGGGTTTTAGATGTTTCAGGAAGGACAGGGAGGGAGGCAAGAGAGGGGGGGGAGTGGCACTGTTGATCAGGGATAGTGTCACGCCTGTAGAGAAGGTGGACGCCGTGGAGGGATTGACTACGGAGTCTCTGTGGGTGGAGGTTAGGAACAGGAAGGGGTCGGTAACTTTGCTGGGTGTTTTCTATAGGCCGCCCAATAGTAACAGAGATGTTGAGGAGCAGATGGGGAAACAGATCCTGGAGAGATGTAGGAATAACAGAGTTGTCGTGATGGGAGATTTTAATTTCCCAAACATAGATTGGAATATCCCTAGGGCTCGGGGTTTGGATGGAGAGGAGTTTGTTAGGTGTGTCCAGGAGAGTTTCCTGACACAGTATGTGGATAAGCCTACTAGAGGAGAGGCTGTACTTAATCTGGTGCTGGCTAATGAACCTGCTGGCTATCCAATAGAGGAGAGGCTGTACTTAATCTGGTGCTGGCTAATGAACCTGGACAGGTGGAGGATCTCTCGGTGGGTGAGCATCTTGGGGATAGCGATCATAATTCTATCTCCTTCACGATAGCATTGGAAAGAGATAGGATCAGGCAGGCTAGGAAAGTGTTTCTCTGGAGTAAAGGGAAATACAGTGTCATCAGGGAGGAAATTAGACGGGTAAATTGGAAGGAGGCATTCTTGGGGAAAAGTACCGAAGGAAAGTGGACGATAGGTTGAGGGAGCTTGGTCTCTTCTCCCTGGAGAGACGAAGGATGAGAGGTGACCTGATAGAGGTTTACAAGATGTTGAGAGGTCTGGATAGGGTAGACTCTCAGAGGCTATTTCCAAGGGCTGAAATGGTTGCTACGAGAGGACACAGGTTTAAGGTGCAGGGGGGTAGGTACAGAGGAGATGTCAGGGGTAAGTTTTTCACTCAGAGGGTGGTGGGTGAGTGGAATCGGCTGACGTCGGTGGTGGTGGAGGCAAACTCGTTGGGGTCTTTTAAGAGACTTCTGGATGAGTACATGGGATTTAATGGGATTGAGGGCTATAGATAGGCCTAGAGGTAGGGATATGATCAGCGCAACTTGTGGGCCGAAGGGCCTGTTTGTGCTGTGGCTTTCTATGTTCTATGTTCTATTTACAGGGGGTCCCAGGAATGGTGTCAGTATTCCTCGGGGTTCTCCAGGAATATGTCAGTATTTATAGGGGTCTCCAGGCATGTTGGTATTTACATGGGGTCTCCAGGTGTGTTTTTGTTATTGTATTCTTTCAAGGGATGTGGGTGTCACTGGCTTGGCCAGCAATTTTATTGCCCATTCCTAATTGTCCTTGAGAAGGTGGTGGTGAGCCACCTTCTTGAACCGCTGTTGTCCACGTGGTGTAGATACACCTACCATTTAGAAAGTGTTCCAGAATTTTGACGAAGGAACGGTGATATAATTCCATGTCAGGATGGTGAGTAGCTTGGAGAGGAACTTGCAGGAACTTCCAGGTGTCGACTATTCTTGTCCTTCTAGATAGAACATAGAACATTACAGCGCAGTACAGGCCCTTCTAAAGCCCCTCTAATCTACACTATTCCAATATCATCCATATGTTTATCCAATAACCATTTGAATGCTCTTAATGTTGACTAGTCCACTACTGCTGCAGGCAGGGCATTCCACGCCCTTACTACTCTCTGAGTAAAGAACCTACCTCGAACATCTGTCCTATATCTCTCACCCCTCAATTTAAATCTATGTCCCCTCGTGTTAGCCATCACCATCCAAGGAAAAAGACTCTCACTATCCACCCTATCTAATCCTCTGATCATCTTGTATGCCTCTATTAAGTCACCTCTTAACCTTCTTCTCTCTAACGAAAACAACCTCAAGCCCCTCAGCCTTTCCTCATACGATCTTCCCACCATACCAGGCAACATCCTGGTAAATCTCCTCTGCACCCTTCCACATCTTTCCGACAATGCGGCGACCAGAACTGTACGCAATACTCCAAGTGCGGCCGCACCAGAGTTTTGTACAGTTGCAGCAAGACCTCCTGGCTCCGAAACTCAATCCCTCTACCAATAAAAGCTAACGCACAGTACGCCTTCTTAACAACCCTATCAACCTGGGTGCCAACTTTCAGGGATCTATGCACATGGACACCCAGATCCCTCTGTTCATCCACACTACCAAGTATCTTACCATTAGCCCAGTACTCTGTATTCCAAAGTGAATCACCTCTCACTTTTCCGCATTAAACTCCATTTGCCACCTCTCAGCCCAGCTCTGCAGCTTATCTATGTCCCTCTGTAACCTGCCACTTCCCTCCGCACTGTCTACAACTCCACCGACTTTAGTGTCATCTGCAAATTTACTAATCCATCCTTCTACGCCCTCATCCAGGTCATTAATAAAAATGACGAACAGCAGTGGCCCCAAAACAGATCCTTGCGGTACACCACTAGTAACTGAACTCCAGGATGAATATTTCCCATCAACCACCACCCTCTGTTTTCTTACAGCTAGCCAATTCCTGATCCAAACCACTAAATCACCCTCAATCCCATGTGTCTGTATTTTCTGCAAAAGCTTACCATGGGGAACTTTATCAAACGCTTTGCTGAAATCCATATACACCACACCAACCGCTTTACCCTCATCCACCTCTTTGGTCACCTTCTCAAAGAACTCAATAAGGTTTGTGAGGCACGACCCACCCTTCACAAAACCGTGCTGACTATCCCTAATCAAATTATTCCTTTCTAGGTGATTATAAATCCTATCTCTTATAATCCTTTCCAAAACTTTGCCCACGACAGAAGTAAGGCTCACCGGTCTATAATACCAGCGTTGTCCCTACTCCCCTTCTTGAACAAGGGGACAACATTTGCTATCCTCCAGTCTTCTGGCACTGTTCCTGTAGACAATGACGACACAAAGATCAAAGCCAAAGGCTCTGCAATCTCCTCCCTCGCCTCCCAGAGAATCCTAGGATAAATCTCATCCGGCCCAGGGGACTAATCTATTTTTACCCTCTCCAGAATTGCTAACACCTCCTTATGAACCTCAATCCCGTCCAGTCCAACAGCCTGCATCTCAGTACTCCCCTCGACAACACTGTCCCTCTCCAGTGTGAATACCGACGAAAAATATTCATTTAGTGCCTTTCCTATCTCTTCAGACTCCACGCACAACTTCCCACTACTGTCCTTGACTGGCCCTAATCTTACCCTAGTCATTCTTTTACTCCTGACATACCTATAGAAAGCTTTAGGGTTTTCTTTGATCCTACCTGCCAAAGACTTCTTATGTCCCCTCCTGGCTCTTCTTAACTCTTCCTTTAGGTCCTTCCTGGCTAACTTGTAGAGGTTGTGGTTTTGGAAGGGGCTGTACAAAGAACAAGAAAATTACAGCACAGGAACAGGTCCTTCGGCCCTCCAAGCCTGCACCGACCATGCTGCCCGACTGAACTAAAACCCCCTACCCTTCCAGGGACCATATCCCTCTATTCCCATCCTAGTCATGTATTTGTCAAGATGCCCCTTAAAAGACACTACCGTATCCGCTTTCACTACCTCCCCGGCAACGAGTTCCAAGCACCCACAACTCTGTGTAAAAAATTTGCCTCGTACATCTCCTTTAAACCTTGCCCCTCGCACCTTAAAGCTGAGCACCCTAGTAATTGCCTCTTCCACCCTGGGAAAAAGCTTCTGACTATCCACTCTGTCCATGCCCTCATAATCTTGTAGACTTCTATCAGGTCGCCCCTCAACCTCTGTCGTTCCAGTGAGAACAAACCAAGTTTCTCCAACCTCTCCTCATAGCTAATGCCCTCCATACCAGGCAACATCCTGGTAAATCTTTTCTGTACCGTCTCCAAAGCCTCCACATCCTTCTGGTAGTGTGGCGACCAGAATTGAACACTATATTCCAAGTGTAGAAGGAACCTTGGTGAGTTGCTGCAGTGCATTTTGTATATGGTGTACATGGCTGTCACTGTGTCAGCGGTGGAGGGATTAGATGTTGGAGGTTGTGGATAGAGGGCAAATCAAATGAGTTGCTTTGTCCTAAATGGTGTTGAGCTTCTTGAGTGTTGTTGGAGCTGCATTCTTTCGGGCAAGTGGGGAGTATTCCATCACACTCCTGACTTGTGCCTTATAGATGGTGGCCAAGCTTTGGGGAGTCAGGAGGTGAGTTTCTCGACACAGGATTCGTAGCCTCTGACCTGCTATTATAGCTACAGTATTTATATGGCTAGTCCAGTTCACTTTTCTGGTTAATGGAACCCCCAGGATGTTGATTGTGGGTGATTTAGCGATGGTAATGCCGTTAAATGTCAAGGGGTGATGTTTCGATTCTTTTTGGAGAAGGTCATTTCCTGGCATTTGTGTGGCGTGAATGTTACTTGCCACTTGTTAGCCTAAGGCGGAATATTGTTCAGGTCTTGTTGCATTTGAACATGGACTGCTTCACTATCTGAGGAGTCGAGAATGGTGCTGAACATTTTGCAATCATCAGCGAACATCCCCACTTCTGACCTTATGATGGAAGAAAGGTCACTGATGGAGGACCCGAAGGTGATTCAGCCTAGGGCACTACCCTGAGGGACTCCTGCAGTGATGACCTGATACTGAGATGATTGCCCTCCAATCATTTTACATTTTCCTCCAAATTATTTATATATAGATATATATTACAAACAGCATTATCAGTGTGATGCCACCTCTGCTGGGTCTGTCCTGCTGGTGGGATAGGCCATAACATACTGAGGAATAGGGATGGTGGTGACTGAGACATTATCCATAAGATATGATTTCATGAGGTTACTGCTTGACTAGTCATAGTCATATAGCACCGGCCCTTCGACCCACCTTGTCTATGTCAACCATCAAATATCAACCTACACTGATCCCATTTACCAGCACTTGATCCATAGTTTACTGTTCCTTGGTGATTTAAGTGCTCACCCAGATGCTTCTTAAATACTGTGAGAGTCCCTGCCTCCACCACCCTCGGGCGACACGTTAGCACAGGGGCCTGGGTTTGGTTCCCGGATTGGGTAACTGTCTGTGTGGAGTTTGCACGTTCTCCCCGTGTCTGCATGGGTTTCCTCCCACATTCTGAAAGACGTGCTGGTTCGGTGCATTGACCCGAACAGGCGCCGGACTGTGACGACTCGGGGAATTTCACAGTAACTTCATTGCAGTGTTAATGTAAACCTTACTTGTGACTAATAAATAAACTTTTTGCTTTACTTTACCCTCTCGGGCTGCGCGTTCCATATTTCCACCACCCTCTGGGTGAAACAATCTTTCCTCAGATCTGCTTTAAACTGGGCCTGGAGGTCTGGAGTGCATCTGCTTCAATGCGAGGAGTGTAACGGGTAAAACAGACGAACTTAGGGCCTTAATGCTTATGCGGAATTTGGATGTGGTTGCGGTGACGGAAACTTGGTTAAAAGAAGGACAGGACTGGCAGCTGAATATTCCGGGGTATAAGTGTTTTAGGCGAGACAGAGGAGGGGCTCAAAAAGGTGGGGGAGTAGCGATATTAGTTAAGGAGCATATTACCGCGGTGCAGAGGGTAGACAACTTAGAGGGGTCATGTACTGAGTCGCTGTGGGTGGAACTCAGAAACAGGAAGGGTGCAGTCACTATGCTGGGGGTGTACTACAGACCACCCAACAGCCCACGGGAAGTGGAGGAAAGGATATGTCAGGAGATTCTGGATAGGTGCAGAAAAAATAGGGTTGTTGTAGTGGGGGACTTTAATTTCCCTGGCACAGACTGGAAAGTGCTTAGAGCTGGGGGACCGGACGGGGAGGAATTTGTAAAATGCGTACTGGAAGGTTCTTTGGAACAGTATGTAGATAGCCCGACTAGAGAGGGGGCTATACTGGACCTAGTTCTGGGAAATGAGCCCGGTCAGGTCGTCAAAGTTTCGGTAGGGGAACATGTGGCAAATAGTGACCACAACTCTGTTAACTTTAGGATAGTAATGGACAAGGATGAGTGCTGTCCTACGGGCAGGGTGCTAAATTGGGGGAAGGCTGACTATAGCCGGATTAGGCAGGAATTGGTGGATGTTGATTGGGAGAGGATGTTCGAGGGTAAGTCCGCATCTGGCATGTGGGAGTCTTTTAAGGAACTATTGATAAGGCTGCAGGATAGGCATGTGCCTGTAAAAAGGAAAGATAGGAAAGGTAGGATTCGAGAGCCGTGGATAACCAGGGAAATTGAGGATCTGATTAAAATGAAAAGGGAGGCGTACGTTAAGTCCAGGCAACTGAAAACAGATGGAGCTCTGGAGGAATACAGAGAGAGTAGGAAAGAACTCAAACGGGGAGTTAGAAGGGCAAAAAGAGGTCACGAGATGTTCTTGGCAGGCAGGATTAAGGAGAATCCTAAGGCATTCTATTCATACGTTAGGAACAAAAGAGTTGTCAGGGAGAAAATCGGACCTCTCGGGGACAAAGGAGGGGAATCATGCTTAGAACCCAAGGGAATAGGGGAGATCCTAAATGAATACTTTGCATCGGTATTCACGAAGGAGAGGGGCGTGTTAACCGGGAGTGTCTCGGAGGGAGGTGTTGACCCGTTAGAGAAAATCTCCATTACAAGAGAGGAAGTGTTAGGTTTCTTAGGGAACATTAAAACTGACAAAGCCCCAGGGCCTGATGGCATCTATCCTCGACTGCTCAGGGAGACGAGAGGTGAAATTGCTGGGCCTCTGACGGAAATCTTTGTCGCTTCTTTGGACACGGGTGAGGTCCCTGAGGATTGGAGGATAGCGAATGTGGTCCCGTTGTTTAAGAAGGGTAGCAGGGATAACCCAGGAAATTATAGGCCGGTGAGCTTGACGTCTGTGGTAGGGAAGTTGTTGGAGAGGATTCTTAGAGACAGGATGTATGAGCATTTAGAACGGAACAATCTCATTAGTGACAGACAGCATGGTTTTGTAAGAGGGAGGTCGTGCCTTACAAATTTGGTGGAGTTTTTTGAGGAAGTGACAAAAACGGTTGATGAAGGAAGGGCCGTGGATGTCGTCTATATGGATTTCAGTAAGGCATTTGACAAAGTCCCACATGGCAGGTTGGTTAAGAAGGTTAAGGCTCATGGGATACAGGGAGAAGTGGCTAGATGGGTGGAGAACTGGCTTGGCCATAGGAGACAGAGGGTAGTGGTCGAAGGGTCTTTTTCCGGCTGGAGGTCTGTGACCAGTGGTGTTCCGCAGGGCTCTGTACTGGGACCTCTGCTATTTGTGATATATATAAATGATTTGGAAGAAGGTGTAACTGGTGTAATCAGCAAGTTTGCGGATGACACGAAGATGGCTGGAATTGCGGATAGCGAAGAGCATTGTCGGGCAGTACAGCAGGATATAGATAGGCTGGAAAATTGGGCGGAGAGGTGGCAGATGGAGTTTAATCCGGATAAATGCGAAGTGATGCATTTTGGGAGAAATAATGTAGGGAGGAGTTATACAATAAATGGCAGAGTCATCAGGAGTATAGAAACACAGAGGGACCTAGGTGTGCAAGTCCACAAATCCTTGAAGGTGGCAACACAGGTGGAGAAGGTGGTGAAGAAGGCATATGGTATGCTTGCCTTTATAGGACGGGGTATAGAGTATAAAAGCTGGAGTCTGATGATGCAGCTGTATAGAACGCTGGTTAGGCCACATTTGGAGTACTGCGTCCAGTTCTGGTCGCCGCACTACCAGAAGGACGTGGAGGCAATGGAGAGAGTGCAGAGAAGGTTTACCAGGATGTTGCCTGGTATGGAGGGTCTTAGCTATGAGGAGAGATTGGGTAGACTGGGGTTGTTCTCCTTGGAAAGACGGAGAATGAGGGGAGATCTAATAGAGGTATACAAGATTATGAAGGGTATAGATAGGGTGAACAGTGGGAAGCTTTTTCCCAGGTCGGAGGTGACGATCACGAGGGGTCATGGGCTCAAGCTGAGAGGGGCGAAGTATAACTCAGACATCAGAGGAACGTTTTTTACACAGAGGGTGGTGGGGGCCTGGAATGTGCTGCCAAGTAGGGTGGTGGAGGCAGGCACGCTGACATCGTTTACGACTTACCTGGACAGTCACATGAGCAGCCTGGGAATGGAGGGATACAAACAATTGGTCTAGTTGGACCAAGGAGCGGCACAGGCTTGGAGGGCCGAAGGGCCTGTTTCCTGTGCTGTACTGTTCTTTGTTCTTTGTTCTTTATTTACTCCTCACTGTAAACTCTCCCCTCTTGTCTTAGACGCCTCTGCCATGGGGAAAAGGTTCTTACAATCTACCCTATCTATGCCCCTCACAATTTTGTATACCTCTATCAGATTCCCCCCTCAGCCTCCTCTGCTCCAGGGAAAACAAACCCAGCCTATCCAGTCTCCTCAGACTTTCCATCCCGGGCAACATCCTGGTGAATCTCCTCTGCACCCTCGCCAGTGCACTCATGTCCTTCTGATAGTGTGGCGACCAGAACTGCAATACTCCACCTGTGACCTAATCAATGTTTTATAAATTTGTACCAAAACCTCCCTGCTCCTATATTCTATACCCGGGGAATGAAGGCAAGCATTCCATATGCTGCCTTCGCCATCCTATCTACTTGTGCAGCCACCTTCAGGGATCTGTGGACTTGTACCCCAAGGTCCTTTGGTTCCCCAGTACACCTGAGGAACCGACCGTTCGTTGTGTATATCCTACCCTTATTAGACCTCCCAAAATGCAATGTGTCGGTGCTTTCAGGGATGCCCAGGAATGTGTCAGTGCTTGCGGGGGCGCTCGGGAATGTGTCGGTGCTTGTGGGGGCTCCTGGGAATGTATCAGTGATTGCGGGGGCCCCCGGGGATGCGTCGGTGCTTGCGGGGGGCCCCCCGGGGATGCGTCGGTGCTTGCGGGGGGCCCCCCGGGGATGCGTCGGTGCTTGCGGGGGCCCCCGGGGATGCGTCGGTGCCTGCAGGGGCCCCCGGGGATGCGTCGGTGCTTGCGGGGGGCCCCCGGGGATGCGTCGGTGCTTGCGGGGGGCCCCCCGGGGATGCGTCGGTGCTTGCGGGGGCCCCCAGGGATGCGTCGGTGCCTGCAGGGGCCCCCGGGGATGCGTCGGTGCTTGCGGGGGCCCCCGGGGATGCGTCGGTGCTTGCGGGGGCCCCCGGGGATGCGTCGGTGCTTGCGGGGGCCCCCGGGGATGCGTCGGTGCTTGCGGGGGGCCCCGGGGATGCGTCGGTGCTTGCGGGGGCCCCCGGGGATGCGTCGGTACTTGCAGGGGCCCCCGGGGATGCGTCGGTGCTTGCGGGGGCGCTCGGGAAATGTATCGGGACGTGCAGGGGCTCCGGGAATGCAAGTGCGATGGATTTGGTGGTCACTATTACTATGTCAAGATGCAGTCTTTGGATTAGGCAGTTCAAACTAGTATCATAATTTTTGTTTCTGCAGGCTTTCAGCTGCTGGTTGCCTTCACTAGAGGCTGAGAATATTGATGTTATACTGACAGGGAAAGATCGATTATCCTCCTCCCATGTCAGTATCATCAGCTACGACCTGCTTTCCAAACTCCACAATCACCTGATGAAGAGACACTTCCAGGTCATCATTGTCGTAAGTGGATTACTTTATTCCTCTTGAGGAGCTTCTAGCAAATGACAACCATGTGAGACCCGGCAGGGGCAGGATTTGCTGAGCAACAGACTGCAGCATTGGGGAGGTGGTAGCCCAGTGACAGTGGCATCGTCACTGGATGAGTAATCCAGAGACCCAGGGTAATACTCTTAGAGCGGCTGCAAGACATTCTGGAGGGGGAGGGTGAACAGCCTTTGGCCGTGGTACATATCAATACCAATGACATAGCCGACACTATAGTTAAGAAAGCCCACCGACGCCTCTATTTTCTCAGGAGGCTAAGGAAATTCTGCATGTCCGCTATGACTCTCTCCAACGTTTACAGATGCACTATAGAAACCATTCTTTCTGATTGTATCCCAGCTTGGTCTGGCTCCTGCTCTGACCAAAACCGTGAGAAACCACAAAGGGTTGTGAACGTAGCCAGTCTGTCACGCAAACCATCTTCCCATCCATTGACTCTGTCTACACTTTCCGCTGCCTCGGAAAAGCAGCCAACATAATTAAGGACTCCACACACCCCGGACATTCTCTCTCCCAACTTCTTCCTTCGGGAAAAAGATACAAAAGTCTGAGGTCACGTACCAACCGACTCAAGAACAGTTTCTTCCCTGCTGCTGTCAGACTTTTGAATGCTCCTACCATATACTAAGCTGATCTTTCTCTACAACCTATCTGTGACTGCACCACTATATTCTGCACTCTCTCCCTTCCTTCACCCCACTGTACTCTATGAACGGTATGCTTTGTCGATATAGTGTGCAAGAAACAATACTTTTCACTGTATACTAATACATGTGGCAATAATAAATCAAATCAACCAGTGTGTGCACAGTTAGATGTTAAGCTGCATATAAGATGAATAAACAGTTAATCTGATGGTGTGGATTAACAAAGAACAATACAGCACAGGAACAGGCCCTTCGGCCCTCCAAGCCTGCGCCGCTCACGTGCCCACTAGACCATCAGTTTGTATCCCTCTATTCCCAGTCTGGTCATGTGGCTATCTAGATAAGTCTTAAACGAACCCAGCGTGCCCGCCTCAATCACCTTGCTTGGCAGTGCATTCCAGGCCCCCACCACCCTCTGTGTAAAATACGCCCCCTGACATCTGTGTTGAACATTGCCTCCCCTCACCTTGAACCCGTGACCCCTTGTGTTCGTCACCTCCGACCTGGGAAAAAGCTTCCTACGGTTCACTCTATCTATGCCCTTCATAATTTTATACACCTCTATTAGGTCGCCCCTCATCCTCCGTCTTTCCAGGGAGAACAACCCCAGTTTACCCAATCTCTCCTCATAGCTAAGACCCTCCATACCAGGCAACATCCTGGTAAACCTCCTCTGTACTCTCTCCAAAGCCTCCAAGTCCTTCTGGTAGTGTGGCGACCAGAACTGGACGCAGTATTCCAAATGTGGCTGAACCAACGTTCTATACATCTGCAACATCATATGCCAACTTTTATATTCTATGCCCCATCCAATAAAGGCAAGCATGCCATATGCCTTCTTGACCACCCCCTCCACCTGTGCTGCCACCTTTAAGGATCTGTGGACTTGTGCACCCAGGTCCCTCTGTGTGTCTATACTCCTGATGGTTCTGCCATTTATTGTATAGCTCCCCCTTACATTAGATCTACCAAAATGCATCACTTCGCATTTATCTGGATTAAATTCCATCTGCCATTTCTCTGCCCAATGTTCCAGCCTATCTATATCCTGCTGTATTCTCTGACAATGTCCATCACTATCCGCAACTCCAGCAATCTTCGTGTCATCCGCAAACTTACTGATCACACCAGTTACATCTTCCTCCAAATAATTTATATATATATATATCACAAACAGCAGAGGTCTCAGTACAGAGCCCTGCGGAACACCACTAGTCACAGACCTCCAACTGGAAAAAGACCCCTCCACTGTTACCCTCTGTCTTCTATGGCTAAGCCAGTTCTCCACCCATCTAGCTAGCTCACCTTTTATCCCGTGAGATTTAACCTTTTGCACCAGCCTGCCATGAGGGACCTTGTCAAACGCTTTACTAAAATCCATATAGACGACATCCACGGCCCTTCCCTCGTCAATCGTTTTTGTCACCACCTCAAAAAACTCAACCAAATTTGTGAGGCATGACCTCCCTCGTACAAAACCATGCTGCCTATCGCTAATGAGATTATTCAGTTCTAAATGCGCATATATCCTATCTCTAAGAATCTTCTCCAACAACTTCCCTACCACGGACGTCAAGCTCACCAGCCTATAATTACCCGGGTTATCCTTGCTACCCTTCTTAAATAACGGGACCACGTTTGCTATCCTCCAATCCTCTGGGACCTCACCTGTGTCCAGTGAAGAGACAAAGATTTCTGTTAGAGGTCCAGCAATTTCATCTCTTGCCTCCCTGAGGAGTCTAGGATAGATGCCATCCGGCCCTGGGGATTTGTCTGTCTTAATGTTTCCTAAAAAACCTAACACTTCCTCCCTTGTAATTGAGATTTTTCCTAACGGGTCAACACATCCCTCTAAGCCACTACCAGTCAACATATCCCTCTCCTTTGTGAATACTGATGCAGAGTATTCGTTTAGGATCTCACCTACTTCCTTTGGTTCTAAGCATAATTCCCCTCCTTTGTCCCTGAGAGGTCCGATTCTTTCCCTAACAACCCTCTTGTTCCTAACGTATGTATAAAATGCCTTAGGATTCTCCTTAATCCTGTCTGCCAAGGACAGGTCGTGACCCCTTTTTGCCCTTCTAACTCCCTGTTTGAGTTCTTTTCTACTTTCTCTGTATTCCTCCAGTGCTCCATCTGTTTTTAGCTGCCTGGACCTCATGTATGCCTCTTTTTTCTTTTTGATTAGACCCACAATTTCACTGGTTATCCACGGCTCTCGAATCCTACCTTTCCTGTCCTTCCTCTTTACAGGCACATGCCTGTCCTGCAGTCCTATCAACTACTCCTTAAAAGACTCCCACATGCCAGATGTGGATTTACCTTCGAACAGCCTCTCCCAATCAACAGCCACCAAATCCTGCCGAATCCGGCTGTAGTTATCCTTCCCCCAATTCAGTACGTTACCCATAGGACAACACTCATCTTCTTCCATTACTATCCTAAAGTTTACAGAATTGTGGCCACTATTTGCCACATGTTCCCCTACTGCAACTTTGATGACCTGACCTGTTAGAGGCCCAGCAATTGCATCTCTCACCTCCCTGAGGAGTCTAGAATAGATGCCATCCGGCCCGGGGAATTTGTCAGTCTTAATGTTTCCTAAAAAACCTAACACTTCCTCCCTTGTAATTGAGATTTTTTTCTAACGGGTCAACACATCTCTCTAAGACATGGTTATTAAGCTATAGACTAATGGGACACAGGTGGAGGCTGTTTGGTCTACTCTAGAGTATCCAAATAACCCCACTGCCCCATTCTCTTCCCATGTTACTAATCATCAGGCACTGGTTGGTGAGATCTCGTTATTGGACACTGGTTGCATGTTGATGTTTATCGTAAAGGCTTGCAACAATATGCAGGCTCTTCTCTCGCTCTCTCTCTAACCCACTTTCCTCTGATAGTATTGGTGTATGAGTAGACTGTCCTGTTGAGATTTGTTGGCTTTGCTGAGCTGGTCTCCAACTCTCTTGGGCAAAACCTGAATTTTTCAATCAGTTTTTTTTAAACAGAGTTACATTCGTGCCAATTTGGAGTTTAGACCTGTATCCGACTGACAAGGGTGACCCTCAGACTCATGTTACTCTTTCTTTCATTCTGCTTCAAAGACTTGTAACTCTGTTTCTCCCATGCACCTTTTAGGATGAATCTCATTTTCTGAAGAACATGAAGACTGCCCGATGTAAAGCTGCCCGTCCCCTCCTTCAGGTGAGTCCCAGTGTTGGAAGGTGACCTGATCTGTAAGTCATTGAAACATAGAAAATAGGAGCATGCGTAGGCCATTCGGCCCTTCCATAATTCAGTATAATCATGTCTGATTCTATATTTCAATACAATACACCCATTCTCCCACCAGACCTCTTGGCACCTTTAGATATATTCAGTGATTTGGCCTCCACACCCTTCAGTGGTTGAGAATTCCACAGGTTCACCAGCTTCTTGAGGGAAGAAATTTCTCCTTATCTCAGTCCTAAATGGCCTACCCCATATCCTGAGAGTTTGACCGCTTGTTCTAAACACACCAGCCAGAGGAGACAAACATTCCTGCATCCAGTCTGTCCAACCCTGTCACAATTTTATACATTTGAAGTAGACTCCCCCTTTCATTCTTCTAATTTCAAGTGAACACAGGCCCAGTCATAGAAACTGGAAGCAGGAAGAGACCATTCAGCCCTTCGAGCCTGTTACACCATTCATTTTGATCATGGCTGATCATCACATTCAATATCCTGAACCGCTCCCCCCACCCCTCCTTCCCTTTAGCCCCAAGAGCGAAATCTAATTTCTTCTTGAAATCACGCAACATTTTGGCCTCAGCTACTTTCTGTGGGAGTGAATTCCACACATTCACCACCCTCTGGGTGAAGAAATTTCTCCTCACCTCAGTTCTAAAAGGTTTACCCCTTATCCTCAAACTATGACCCCTAGTTCTGGACTCCCCACGATCGGGACCATTCTTTCTGAATCTGCCTTGTCTGACCCTGTTCAAATTTTATAAGTTTGTATGAGATCCCCTCTCACTCTTCTAAACTCCAGTGAATATAATCCTCACCGACTTAATCTCTCCTCATATGACAGTCCCACCATCCCAGGAATCAGCCTGGTAAACCTTCGTTACACTCCCTCTAAAGCAAGGACATCCTTCCTCAGATAAGGACACCAAAACTGCACACAATACTCCAATCAACCCAATCTCTCCTCATATAACAATTCTTTCATCCGAAAGTCAATCTAACACGATTGAAATAATACTCTGCCATTCTGCTTTTCCGTCCAAGTTGGATAACTTCACATTGATCCACATTATACTGCACTGCTATGTATTTGCAAACTCACTCAACTTGTCTAAATCACCTTGGAGCCTCTTTACCTCCTCCTCACCACTCACATTCCCACCACGTTTCTCAACCCTTCTCTACATATCTGAATGGAGTGTGGTGTGTCACGCTTTCTCTCTCTCAGTATTTAAATAGATTGTCTCTGGTTGATTCTCGTCATCGCTGCAGTTTTGGATGGAGGGCCAGAGAGGAATGACGTGGCCAATGTGCTGAGACTAACTGCTGTTGCTGATCTTTTCCCAGGCTGCAAAGAGACTCATTCTTCTGTCTGGAACCCCAGCCATGTCCAGGCCAGCAGAACTCTACAGCCAGATCACTGTGCTCCGGCCCAAACTCTTCACCAACTTCCACGACTTTGGGATGCGTTACTGTGCTGCGAAGCAGGTGATTTACTATCAGCTCATGGATATGGTACCCATCATCACTCAACCCAAACCACTTGCACCTCGCCCTTTCTTTCACCCTCTCCCTTTCTCCCCTCATCCCTTTACCCCTGACTCCAGCTCCTGTCCCCTCCTGTGGCCGTCGCTCTCCTACCCCACCTTCCTCCCCTTCCCCGGTTCTCCTCCTCCCCCTCCTTCATCCCCTTCCCCAGCCCTCGGCTTCTCCCTCTCGCCTCTCTTCCTCCTCCCTCTCTATTTCTGATTCTCCCACAAGCAGCTCATGTTCTCACCTCTATCATTGGCAGTTTCCCTGGGGATGGGATTATTCAGGATCTTCCAACCTTTTGGAACTGCGCCTCCTGCTTCTGGAGTCACTGATGATCAGACGCTTGAAATCGGATGTCCTGTCACAGCTGCCAGCTAAGCGGCGTAAGATGGTGCTTGTGGAGCCAGAGGTTGAGAGTGCAAAGGCCAGAGCAGCATTGAAAGCAGCAGCCAAAGAGATGACAAAAGACCACAAAACGGTGGGTGTCAGTTGAGGTCATAAAGTGCTCACTAACTGCACCGGTTGCTGACGCAGATTAGTGAGGTTAACGGTGTGAAACACAAGTTTGTTGACAGTTTTGAGGGAAGTGGGGAGTATTCCATCACACTCCTGACTTGTGCCTTGTAGATGGTGGCCAAGCTTTGGGGAGTCAGGAGGTGAGTTACTCACCGCAGTATTCCTAGCCGCTGACCTGCTCTGTAGCCACTGTGTTAATGTGGTGAGTCCAGTTGAGTTTCTGTATACGCAATCAATGTTAGGTAGGATTTTTGTAATAGAAACATAGTAAAACTACAGCACAAAACAGGCCCTTCGGCCACACAAGTTGTGCTGAACATATCCCTACTTTTTAGGCCTACCTATAACCCTCCATCCTATTAAGCTCCATGTACTCATCCAGGAGTCTCTTAAAAGACCCTATTGAGTTTGCCTCCACCACCACTGACGGCAGCCGATTCCACTCGCCCACCACTCTCTGTGTGAAAAACTTCCCCCTAACATTTCCCCTGTACCTACCCCCCAGCAGCTTAAACCTGTGTCCTCTCGTAGCAGCCATTTCCACCCTGGGAAAAAGCCTCTGAGAGTCCACCCGATCTATGCCTCTCAACATCTTGTATACCTCTATTAGGTCTCCTCTCATCCTACGTCTCTCCAAGGAGAAAAGACTGAGCTCCCTCAGCCTATCCTCATAAGGCATGCCACTCAATCCAGGCAACATCCTTGTAAATCCCCTCTGCACCCTTTCAATCATTTCCACATCCTTCCTGTAATGAGGCGACCAGAACTGAGCACAGTACTCCAAGTGGGGTCTGACGAGGGTCTTATATAGCTGCATCATTATCCCCGGACTCCTAAACTCAATCCCTCGATTGATAAAGGCCAGCACACCATACGCCTTCTTAACCACCTCCTCCTGCTGGGGGGCCGATTTTAGAGTCCTATGGACCCGGACCCCAAGATCCTCCTGATCCTCTGCAGTACTAAGAGTCTTTCCCTTTATATTGTACTCCTTCATCCCATTTGACCTGCCAAAATGGACCACTACGCATTTATCTGGGTTGAAGTCCATCTGCCACTTCTCCGCCCAGTCTTGCATTATGCAGTAATGCATTTTCAAGTGCAGTAATATAGTTTTTGAGAAGAGTTCAACCTGCTAGACGGATTAATAGAAAAATGGGGTAATCATTCATCCCCTCAAAGCTGTTCTGCCATTCCAGAGATCATAGCTGATCTGTGACTTTATCCCTACAACACATTTGGACCATAATCCTTCACCCCTTTGATTTATATCAATCTCAGATTTAAAATTAATCAATTGTTAATTGCAGAAGAGTTTCAAACCTCTATCATCCTTTATAGATAGAAGGGCTTCCTCATCTCACTCCTGTAAAATCTGACTCTAATAAGCCACAAATGTGGTTTATAGACTAATCTTGTCTATTTTGACTTGTGGGGAAAAGAACTAAGGAACTTGTGATTCTTTACCAAATTACTTGCAGTCGGCAGCCCCTAGAAAAGCTGTCTAATCTGGCCTATCCTGTAGCTATGATGTGGAGATGCCGGTACCAAATAAACCTGTTGGACTTTAACCTGGTGTTGTTAAACTTCTTACTATCCTGTAGCTCCAGAGCACAACATGTGTTCTGAGAGAAATCAAAGTGTACCATCACAGGAAAACAGAAAAGTGATTGGTTGGTGAATATTTTGCTCGCTTATCTTCAAAACAGTGTAATTTATTAGTAATTGTATGGTTTTATTAGTCACAGTAATGTTTACTAGCATCTGTAAAGGTCATTGAGATTAGTAGTAGTTATTAATTAGAAATTAAGTACCAAAATAAATTTAATAACACATAATAAAGATGTCAGGGCAGGTGATGTGTCATGAGTGTGGGAGCTCCTGAATGCAGGTGTGACCCAGGGCAAAGGTGTCTACAGCTTGAGGAATTTTAACCCAGAGACATTGAGCTGGAGGCCAAGCTGCAGACACTGCAATGTGTCAGGACGGAGAAATGTTACGTGGACACTTTGTACAGGAGGCAGTCACACTCCTTCGGTTAAGGTCTACAGATTTGATCAGGGACAAGAAGCTGTGACTGAGAGAGAGACAGGTATGGGGACCCTGAGGGTAGAGGTGGAGGAGCCTTTGCGACTTTCCAGTATGTTTGAAATTCCTGCAACCTGTGTAGATGAAAGTGGTGGCTTCAGGGTGGATGAGCAAACTGATCATGCCACTGTGTACAGGAAGCCATTCGGATGGTGGGGGAGGTTGAATGTAGTCGCTATAGGGCACATTTTTATTGCAAGAAAATTGTGTTGTCTGCCTTGTGTGGGTTCAGAACATCTGCTCGGGGGTGGAGAGGAGCCCGAGTGTGAGGCAGGGGATTTAGTGGTCATGGTTCATGTAGGTACTAACAGCATAGGTAGAACTAGGAAAGCGGTTCTGTTGAGGGGAGGTGAGCAGCGAGGGAGAAGCTGGAGTCAGCTTATGATGAAAGGTCGGCTTATGATGAAAGTAAGGAGGTGTGGGATAGAGGGAAAGTTGGCCGATTGGATAGGTAACTGGCTGTCTGATCGAAGACAGAGGGTGGTGGTGGATGGAAAATTTTCGGACTGGAGGCAGGTTGCTAGCGGAGTGCCGCAGGGATCGGTGCTTGGTCCTCTGCTCTTTGTGATTTTTATTAATGACTTAGAGGAGGGGGCTGAAGGGTGGATCAGTAAATTTGCTGATGACACCAAGATTGGTGGAGTAGTGGATGAGGTGGATGGCTGTTGGAGGCTGCAAAGAGACATAGATAGGATGCAAAGCTGGGCTGAAAAATGGCAAATGGAGTTTAACCCTGATAAATGTGAGGTGATTCATTTTGGTAGGACTAATTTAAATGTGGATTACAGGGTCAAAGGTAGGGTTCTGAAGACTGTGGAGGAACAGAGAGATCTTGGGGTCCATATCCACAGATCTCTAAAGGTTGCCACTCAAGTGGATAGAGCTGTGAAGAAGGCATATAGTGTGTTAGCTTTTATTAACAGGGGGTTGGAGTTTAAGAGCCGTGGGGTTATGCTGCAACTGTACAGGACCTTGGTGAGACCGCATTTGGAATATTGTGTGCAGTTCTGGTCACCTCACTATAAGAAGGATGTGGAAGCGCTGGAAAGAGTGCAGAGGAGATTTACCAGGATGCTGCCTGGTTTGGAGTGTCGGTCTTATGAGGAAAGGTTGAGGGAGCTGGGGCTGTTCTCTCTGGAGCGGAGGAGATTGAGGGGAGACTTAATAGAGGTTTATAAAATGATGAAGGGGATAGATCGAGTGAACGTTCAAAGACTATTTCCTCGGGTGGATGGAGCTATTACGAGGGGGCATAACTATAGGGTTCATGGTGGGAGATATAGGAAGGATATCAGAGGTAGGTTCTTCACGCAGAGAGTGGTTGGGGTGTGGAATGGACTGCCTGCAGTGATAGTGGAGTCAGACACTTTAGGAACATTTAAGCGGTTATTGGATAGGCACATGGAGCACACCAGGATGATAGGGAGTGGGATAGCTTGATCTTGGTTTCAGATGAAGGTCGGCACAACATCGTGGGCCGAAGGGCCTGTTCTGTGCTGTACTGTTCTATGTTCTATGTTCTATATACAGTTAAATAAAGGTAACTACAAAGGCATGAGGGAGGAGCTGGCCAGAGTTGATTGGAAAGGGAGCCTAGCAGGGAAGACAGTAGAACAGCAATGGCAGGAATGTTTGAGAGTTATTCGGGAGGCACAACGGAAATTCATCCCAAGGAGAAGGAAATATGTAAAGGGGAGGACGAGGCATCCATGGCTGACGAGGGAAGCCAAGGACAGCATAAATGCTAAAGAAAAAGCATACAAAGCGGTGAGGATTAGTGGGAAGCCAGAGGATTGGGAAGCCTTTAAAAGCGAGCAGAGGACAACTAAAAAAGCAATAAGGGGGGAGAAGATTAAATATGACTGTAAGCTAGCTAGTAATATAAAAGAAGATAGGAAGAGTTTTTTTCAATATATAAAAGGTAAGAGAGAGGCAAAAATAGCCACTGGACCACTGGAAACTGAGGCTGGAGAAGTAATAATAGGAAACAAAGCAATGGCAGAGGAACTGAATAGTTACTTTGCATCAGTCTTCACAGTGGAAGACACCAGTGGGATGCCAGAGCTCCAGGAGAATCAGGGGGCACAGGTGAGTGCAGTGGCCATCACTAAGGAGAAGGTTCTGGGGAAACTCAAAGGTCTGAAGGTGGATATGTCACCTGGACTGGATGGACTACACCTCAGGGTTCTAAAAGAGATAGCTGAGGAAATGGTGGAGGCATTGGTGGTGATCTTTCAGCAATCACTGGAGGCAGGGAGGGTCCCAGAGGACTGGAAAGTAGCTAATGTAACACCGCTGTTTAAGAAGTGAGGGAGGCAGCAGACGGGAAATTATGGGCCGGTTAGCCTGACATCGGTATTTGGGAAGATTTTAAAGTCCATTATTAAAGATGAGATCGTGAAGTACTTGGAAGTGCCTGATAAAATAGGACTGAGTCAGCACGGCTTTGTCAAGAGGAGGTCATGTCTGACAAATCTGCTAGAGTTCTTTGTGGAGGTAACAAGGAAGTTAGATAAAGGAGAACCTGTGGACATGATTTATTTAGATTTCCAGAAGGCCTTTGACAAAGTGCTGCATAGAAGACTGTTAAATAAGTTAAGAGCCCATGGTGCTAAGGGTAAGATCCTGGCATGGATAGAGGATTGGTTGACTGGCAGAAGGCAGAGAGTGGGGATAAAGGGGTCATTCTCAGGATGGCAGCCGGTGACTAGTGGTGTGCCTCAGGGGTCAGTGCTGGGACCACAACTTTTCACAATATACATTAACGATTTGGAGGAAGGAACTGAAGGCACTGTTGCTAAGTTTGCAGATGATACAAAGATATGTAGAGGGACAGGTAGCATTGAAGAAACGGGGGCTGCAGTAGGACTTGGACAAGTTAGGAGCGTGGGCAAAGAAGTGGCAGATGGAATACAATGTGGAAAAGTGTGAGGTTATGCACTTTGGAAGGAGGAATGGAGGCATAGACTATTTTCTAAATGGGAAAATGCTTAGGGAATCAGAAACACAAAGGGACTTGGGAGTCATTGTTCAAGATTCTCTTAAGGTTAACGTGCAGGTTCATCGACAGTTAGGAAGGCAAATGCAATAGAAACGTAGAAACATAGAAGAACTACAGCACAAACAGGCCCTTCGGCCCACAAGTTGTGCCGAACACATCCCTACCTTCTAGACCTACCTATAACCCTCCATCCTATTACATTCCATGTACTCATCCAGGAGTCTCTTAAAAGACCCTATTGAGTTCGCCTCCACCACTGACGGCAGCCGATTCCACTCGCCCACCACCCTCTGTGTGAAAAACTTACCCCTAACATCTCCTCTGTACCTACCTCCCCAGCACCTTAAACCTGTGTCCTCTCGTAGCAGACATTTCCACCCTGGGAAAAAGCCTCTGAGAGTCCACCCGATCTATGCCTCTCAACATCTTATATACCTCTATTAGGTCTCCTCTCATCCTACGTCTCTCCAAGGAGAAAAGACCGAGCTCCCTCAGCCTATCCTCATAAGGCATGCCACTCAATCCAGGCAACATCCTTGTAAATCTCCTCTGCACCCTTTCAATCTTTTCCACATACTTCCTGTAATGAGGCGACCAGAACTGAGCACAGTACTCCAAGTGGGGTCTGACGAGGGTCCGATATAAGAACAAAGAACAAATCAGGACAGGAACAGGCCCTTCGGCCCTCCAAGCCCGTGCCGCTCCCTGGTCCAAACTAGACCATTCTTTTGTATCCCTCCATTCCCACTCCGTTCATATGGCTATCTAGATAAGTCTTAAACGTTCCCAGTGTGTCCACCTCCACCACGTTGCCTGGCAGCGCATTCCAGGCCCCCACCACCCTCTGTGTAAAATATGTCCTTCTGATATCTGTGTTAAACCTCCCCCCCCCCTTCACCTTGAACCTATGACCCCTCGTGAACGTCACCACCGACCTGGGGAAAAGCTTCCCACCGTTCACCCTATCTATGCCTTTCATAATTTTATACACCTCTATTAAGTCTCCCCTCATCCTCTGTCTTTCCAGGGAGAACAACCCCAGTATACCCAATCCCTCCTCATAACTAAGCCCCTCCATACCAGGCTACATTCTGGTAAACCTCCTCTGCACTCTCTCCAAAGCCTCCACGTCCTTCTGGTAGTGTTGCGACCAGAACTGGACACAGTATTCCAAATGTGGCCGAACCAACGTTCTATACAACTGCAACATCAGACCCCAACTTTTATACTCTGTGCCCCGTCCTATAAAGGCAAGCATGCCATATGCCTTCTTCACCACCTTCTCCACCTGTGACGTCACCTTCAAGGATCTGTGGACTTGCACACCCAGGTCCCTCTGCATATCTACACCCTTTATGGTTCTGCCATTTATCGTATAGCTCCTCCCTACATTATTTCTACCAAAATGCATCACTTCGCATTTATCAGGATTGAACTCCATCTGCCATTTCTTTGCCCAAATTTCCAGCCTATCTATATCCTTCTGTAGCCTCTGACAATGCTCCTCACTATCTGCAAGTCTTGCCCATTTTGTGTCGTCTGCAAACTTACTGATCACCCCAGTTACACCTTCTTCCATATCGTTTATATAAATCACAAACAGCAGAGGTCCCAATACAGAGCCCTGCGGAACACCACTAGTCACAAGCCTCCAGCCGGAAAAAGACCCTTCCACTACCACCCTCTGTCTTCTGTGACCAAGCCAGTTCTCCACCCATCTAGCCACCTCCCCCTTTATCCCATGAGATCCAACCTTTTTCACCAGCCTGCCATGAGGGACTTTGTCAAACGCTTTATAGACGACATCCACGGCCCTTCCCTCGTCAACCATTCTAGTCACTTCTTCAAAAAACTCCACCATGTTAGTGAGGCATGACCTCCCTCTCACAAAACCATGCTGACTATCGTTAATGAGTTTATTCCTTTCTAAATGCGCATACATCCTATCTCTAAGAATCTTCTCCAACAACTTCCCCACCACGGACGTCAAGCTCACCGGCCTATAATTACCCGGGTTATCCTTCCTACCCTTCTTAAATAACGGGACCACGTTAGCTATCCTCCAATCCTCTGGGACCTCACCTGTGTCCAGTGATGAGACAAAGATTTGCGTCAGAGGCCCAGCGATTTCATCTCTCGTCTCCCTGAGCAGCCTTGGATAGATTCCATCAGGCCCTGGGGATTTGTCAGTCTTTATATTCTCTAACAAACCTAACACTTCCTCCCTTGTAATGGAGATTTTCTCCAATGGTTCAACACTCCCCTCCGAGACACTCCCAGTCAACACATCCCTCTCCTTTGTGAATACCGACGCAAAGTATTCATTTAGGATCTCCCCTACTTCTTTGGGCTCCAAGCATAATTCCCCACTTTTGTCCCTGAGAGGTCTGATTTTTTTCCCTGACAACCCTTTTGTTCCTAACGTATGAATAAAATGCCTTTGGATTCTCCTTAATCCTATCTGCCAAGGACATTTCGTGACCCCTTTTTGCCCTTCTAATTCCCCGTTTGAGTTCTTTCCTACTTTCTTTTTACTCCTCCAGAGCTCCCTCCGTTTTTAGCTGCCTGGACCTAACATACGCCTCTCTTTTCTTTTTGACCAATCCCTCAATTTCCCTGGTTATCCACGGTTCTCGAATCCTACCCTTCCTATCCTTTTTTACAGGCACATGCCTGTCCTGCAGCCCTAACAACTGTTTCTTAAAAGACTCCCACATGCCAGATGTGGGTTTATCCTCAAACAGCCTCTCCCAATCAAGAGCTGCCAATTGCTGCCTAATCCCACTAAAGTTAGCCTTCCCCCAATCCAACACCTTACCCTTGGGACACCACTCATCCTTTTCTATCACTATCCTAAAGCTAACAGAATTGTGGTCACTATTTGCCACATGTTCCCCTACCGAAACTTTGAAGACCTGACCGGGCTCATTCCCCAGTACTAGGTCCAGTATAGCCCCCTCTCTAGTCGGGCTATCTACATATTGTTCCAAAGAACCCTCCTGTACGCATTTTTCAAATTCCTCCTCAATTGCCCTGCTTTTGCAATCTATGCCTCGATTGATAAAGGCAAGTGTCCCATACGCCTTTTTCACCACCCTATTAATCTGCCTTTCCGCCTTCAGAGATCTGTGGACAAACACGCCAAGGTCCCTTTGTTCCACAGAACTTCCTATTCATTGAATACTTTCTTGTCAAATTACTCCTTCCAAAGTGCATCGCCTCACACTTTTCGTCTATATATCCTTGTAGCCCAAGACACGCAGCCTCACTGTTAACCATCCGGTCAATCTTTGTGTCATCCGCAAACTTACTAATCCTACCCCCACATAGTTAGCTATGTTTATACAAATGACGAACAATAGGGACCCAACACAGATCCCTTTGGTACGCCATTGGACACTGGCTTACAGTCACTAAAGCAGCCTTCTGTCATCACCTTCTGTCTCTTACAACTGAGCCAATTTTGAATCCACTTTATCAAATTGCCCTGTATCCCATTTACCTTCTTTACAAGTCTCCCGTGGACCTTGTCAAAGGCTTTGCTGAAATCCATATAAACTACATCGACTGCACTACCCTCATCTACACACCTGGTCACCACCTCAAAAAATTCAATCAAATTTGTTAGGCATGACATCCCTCTGATGAAGCCATGCTGACTATCCCTGATCAAGCTTTGCCTCTCCAAGTGGAGATAGATGCTTTCCTTCAGAAGTTTCTCCAATAGTTTTCCTACCACTGAAGTGAGACTCGCCGGTCTGACGTTCCCTGGTTTATCTCTACAACCCTTCTTAAATAGCGGGACCACATTAGCTGTTCTCCAGTCATCTGGCATCTCCCCTTGACCAGAGAGAAATTAAACAATTGGGTCAGAGCCCCTGCAATCTCCTCCCTTGCCTCCCACAGCAGCCTGGGACACAATTCATTTGGACCTGGAGATATATCCACTTTTAAGCCTACCAACACCTCCAATACCATGTCCTTCCCTGGCCTTACTCCCTTGAAACTTAATACAACTGTGAAGAAGGCCTATAGTGTGTTAGCTTTTATTAACAGGGGGTTGGAGTTTAAGAGCCGTGGGGTTATGCTGCAACTGTACAGGACCTTGGTGAGACCACATTAGGAATATTGTGTGCAGTTCTGGTCACCTCACTATAAGAAGGATGTGGAAGCGCTGGAAAGAGTGCAGAGGAGATTTACCAGGATGCTGCCTGGTTTGGAGGGTAGGTCTTATGAGGAAAGGTTGAGGGAGCTAGGGCTGTTCTCTCTGGAGCGGAGGAGGCTGAGGGGAGACTTAATAGAGGTTTATAAAATGATGAAGGGGATAGATAGAGTACAAAGTTCGAAGACTATTTCCTCGGGTGGATGGAGCTATTACAAGGGAGCATAACTATAGGGTTCATGGTGGGACATATAGGAAGGATATCAGAGGTAGGTTCTTTATGCAGAGAGTGGTTGGGGTGTGGAATGGACTGCCTGCAGTGATAGTGGAGTCAGACACTTTAGGAATATTTAAGCGGTTATTGGATAGGCACATGGAGCACACCAGGATGATAGAGAGTGGGATAGTTTGATCTTGGTTTCAGATAAAGCTCGGCACAACATCGTGGGCCGAAGGGCCTGTTCTGTGCTGTACTGTTCTATGTTCTATATGTTCTAACTGTACTCCCTCTGACTTGATTGTTTTACTGGATGATTCTGTGGTCTGATTCTGCTAACAGTCTGTGGAGATGAGACTTTTCCTGAGGGTTATACAAACAAAAAGAGCAGGTGTAGGCTATTTGGCCCCTTGAGCCTGATCCGCGCCATTCATTATCATCACTGCTAATCATCCAACCTCTGACTGGTATGTCCCACTGCCTTTCGCAGTGAGAGGCTGAACCCCACGCTCCGATCATTCTCCATCCCCAGCCTGAGCTGGGTTGGGGGTAAATGTAGCCTTAGTGCTACTGGGGTTCCAACTGGGTGAAGTCTGACATTTGACATTTCAAAAAACTCTTCATAAAAATTTGAGTTCCAATAGTAATGTTTACTCGAAATTGCTTTATTTTATTGAAACAGAAACGAGAGAAGAAGGAGGCTTTGCTGCTTTTCTACAATAGCACAGCGGAGGCCAAAGTCCGAGCAATAATGTGAGTAAGGTTGGGTCTGCTCCATAATCCCCCTCCCCTCCCTGGGCTCTGCCCTGTAATCCCTCTCCCTTCTCTGGACTCTGCCCCATAATCCCCCTCCCCTCCATGGGCTCTATTCCGTAATCCCCCTCCCCTCTCTGGACTCTTTGTTTGGGCTGTTTATGATATATATAAATGATTTGGAAGATGATGTAGCTGGTCTAATTAGTAAGTTTGCGGACGATACAAAGATTGCAGGAGTTGCGGATAGTGATGAACATTGTCAGAGAATGCAGCAGGATATAGATAGACTGGAAAATTGGGTGGAGAAATGGCAGATGGAATTTAATCCAGATAAATGCGAAGTGATGCATTTTAGTAGATCTAATGCACAGGGGAGCTATACAATAAATGGCAGAACCATCAGGAGTGTAGACTTAGTGCTACTGGGTGTTCAAGTCCACAGAGGGATCTGGGTGTTCAAGTCCACAGATCCTTAAAGGTGGCAGCACAGGTGGAAAAGGTGGTGAAGAAGGCATATGGCATGCTTGCCTTTATTGGACGGGGCATAGAGTATAAAAGTTGGCATATGATGTTGCAGTTATATAGAACATTGGTTAGGCCACATTTGGAATACTGCGTCCAGTTCTGGTCGCCACACTACCAGAAGGACGTGGAGGCTTTGGAGAGAGTGCAGAAAAGGTTTACCAAGATGTTGCCTGGTATGGAGGGTATTAGCTATGAGGTGCGATTGAGTAGACTAGGGCTGTTCTCCCTGGAAAGACGGAGGTTGAGGGGCGACCTAATAGAGGTTTATAAAATTATGAAGGGCATAAAACAGTTTTTCCCAGGTCAGAAATGACAAACACAAGTTCAAGGTAAGGGGGGCAAGGTTCAATACAGATATGCGGGGGACGTATTTTACACAGAGGGTGGTGGGGGCCTGGAATGCACTACCAAGCAAGGTGGTTGAGGCAGACACGCTAAGATCATTTAAGACTTATCTAGATAGCCACATGAACAGACTGGGAATAGAGGGATACAAACAGATGGTCCAGTTAGGAACACATGATTGGTGCAGGCTTGGAGGGCCAAAGAGCCTGTTCCTGTGCTGTATTGTTCTTTGTTCTGCTCCGTAATCCCCCTCCCCTCTCTGTACCCTGCTCTGTAATCCCTGTCCCCTCCCTGGGCTCTGCTCCGTAATCCCCCCTCCCCTATCTGGACTCTGCTCCGTAATCTCCCTCCCCTCTCCGGGCTCTGCTCTGTAATCCCCCTCCCCTCTCTGGGCTCTGCTCCATAATCCCCCCTCCCCTATCTGGACTCTGCTCCGTAATCCCCCTCCCCTCTCCGGGCTCTGCTCTGTAATCCCCCTCCCCTCTCTGGGCTCTGCTCCATAATCCCCCCTCCCCTATCTGGACTCTGCTCTGTAATCCCTGTCCCCTCCCTGGGCTCTGCTCCGTAATCCCCCCTCCCCTCTCCGGGCTCTGCTCTGTAATCCCCCTCCCCTCTCTGGGCTCTGATCCGTAATCCCCCTCCCCTCTCTGGACTGTGCTCCGTAATCCCCCCTCCCCTATCTGGGCTCTTCTCCATAATCCCCCTCCCCTCCCTGGGCTCTGCCCCGTAATTCCCCTCCCCTCAAAGAACAAAGAGAAAAAAGAACAATACAGCACAGGAACAGGCCCTTCGGCCCTCCAAGCCCGTGCCGCTCCCTGGTCTAAACTAGACCATTCTTTTGTATCCCTCCATTCCCACTCCGTTCATATGGCTATCTAGATAAGTCTTAAACGTTCCCAGTGTGTCCGCCTCCACCACCTTGCCTGGCAGCGCATTCCAGGCCCCCACCACCCTCTGTGTAAAATATGTCCTTCTGATATCTGTGTTAAAACCTCCCCCCTTTCACCTTGAACCTATGACCCCTCGTGAACGCCACCACCGACCTGGGGAAAAGCTTCCCACCGTTCACCCTATCTATGCCTTTCATAATTTTATACACCTCTATTAGGTCTCCCCTCATCCTCCGTCTTTCCAGGGAGAACAACCCCAGTTTACCCAATCTCTCCTCATAACTAAGCCCCTCCATACCAGGCAACATCCTGGTAAACCTCCTCTGTACTCTCTCCAAAGCCTCCACGCCCTTCTGGTAGTGTGGCAACCAGAACTGGGCGCAGTATTCCAAATGCGACCGAACCAACGTTCTATACAACTGCAACATCAGACCCCAACTTTTATACTCTATGCCCCGTCCGATAAAGGCAAGCATGCCATATGCCTTCTTCACCACCTTCTCCACCTGTGACGTCACCTTCAAGGATCTGTGGACTTGCACACCCAGGTCCTTCTGCGTATCTACACCCTTTATGGTTCTGCCATTTATCATATAGCTCCTCCCTACATTATTTCTACCAAAATGCATCCCTTCGCATTTATCAGGATTGAACTCCATCTGCCATTTCTTTGCCCAAATTTCCAGCCTATCTATATCCTTCTGTAGCTTCTGACGATGCTCCTCACTATCTGCAAGTCCTGCCAATTTTGTGTTGTCCACAAACTTACTGATCACCCCAGTTACACCTTCTTCCATATCGTTTATATAAATCACAAACAGCAGAGGTTCCAATGCAGAGCCCTGCGGAACACCACTAGTCACAGGCCTCCAGCCGGAAAAAGACCCTTCCACTACCACCTCCTGTCTTCTGTGACCAACACAGTAAGAAGTTTAACAACACCAGGTTTAAGTCCAACAGGTTTATTTGGTAGCAAAAGCCACACAAGCTTTCGGAGCTCTAAGCCCCTTCTTCAGGTGAGTGGGAATTCTGTTCACAAACAGAGCTTATAAAGACACAGACTCAATTTACATGAATAATGGTTGGAATGCGAATACTTACAACTAATCAAGTCTTTAAGAAACAAAACAATGTGAGTGGAGAGAGCATCAAGACAGGCTAAAAAGATGTGTATTGTCTCCAGACAAGACAGCCAGTGAAACTCTGCAGGTCCACGCAACTGTGGGAGTTACAAATAGTGTGACATGAACCCAATATCCCGGTTGAAGCCGTCCTCGTGTGTGCGGAACTTGGCTATCAGTCTCTGCTCAGCGACTCTGCACTGTCGTGTGTCGCGAAGGCCGCCTTGGAGAACGCTTACCCGAATATCAGAGGCCGAATGCCCGTGACCGCTGAAGTGCTCCCCAACAGGAAGAGAACAGTCTTCTTCCTCCTGGACCCTCCCTCCCTGGGCTCTGCTCCGTAATCCCCCTCTCCTCCCTGGACTCTGCTCCGTAAACCCCTCCCCTCCCTGCGCTCTGCTCCGTAATCTCCCTCCCCTCCCTGGGCTCTGCTCCATAATCCCCCTCCCTGGGCTCTGCTCCGTAATCCCCCTCCCCAGGCTCTGCCCTATAATCACTCAGCAGGTGGGATTTACTGGGTTTCCTGTTTTTTTAGAGAGTATGTGAGTGATCTGCTGGAGAGTGGCCGGGATAAGTTCCTGGTGTTTGGGCATCATCGGCTGGTCCTGGATGCGTTGTGTGCAACTCTGGGGGACAAGGTAACATCATTGGCATTTGAGTGAAATTAATGGGCTCGTAAGGGGCAGCACTGGGAGCAATGCCTGGTGCAATTAGACCAGAAGACATAGGAGCAGAATGAGGCCACTCGGCCCATCGAGTCTGCTCCGCCATTCAATCATGGGCTGATATTTTTCTATCCCCATTCTCCTTCTTTTCCCCATAACCCCTGATCCCCTTATTAATCAAGAACCTATCTCTCTCTGTCTTAAAGACACTCAATGACCTGGCCTCCACAGCCTTCTGCGGCAAAGAGTTCCACAGATTCGCCACTCTCTGGCTCAAGAAATTCCTCCTCATCTCTGTTTTAAAGGATCGTCCCTTTAGCCTGAGGTTGTGCCCTCTGGTTCTAGTTTTTTCCTACTAATGGAAACATCCTCTCCACGTCCATTCTATCCATCCTCGCAGTATCCTGTAAGTTTCAATAAGATTTAGGGCTAGATGCAATTAACAAAAAAATTAGGTTTAATTTCTCAAAGAATAGAATTGAAAAGCCGATCAGTCTTTGCAAAACCGATATCGCAGAATGATCACAGCAGGAGGTGCTGTGGGCCATTAGCAGCAGCAGGATTGTATTCAGCCAATAACCTCATAGAACATAGAACATAGAACATTACAGCGCAGAACAGGCCCTTCGGCCCACGATGTTGCACCGACCAGTTTAAAAAAAAAAAAAACTGTGACCCTCCAACCTAAACCAATTTCTTTTCGTCCATGAACCTATCTACGGATCTCTTAAACGCCCCCAAACTAGGCGCATTTACTACTGATGCTGGCAGGGCATTCCAATCCCTCACCACCCTCTGGGTAAAGAACCTACCCCTGACATCGGTTCTATAACTACCCCCCCTCAATTTAAAGCCATGCCCCCTCGTGCTGGATTTCTCCATCAGAGGAAAAAGGCTATCACTATCCACCCTATCTAAACCTCTAATCATCTTATATGTTTCAATAAGATCCCCTCTTAGCCGCCGCCTTTCCAGCGAAAACAATCCCAAATCCCTCAGCCTCTCCTCATAGGATCTCCCCTCCATACCAGGCAACATCCTGGTAAACCTCCTCTGCACCCTCTCCAAAGCCTCCACATCCTTCCTGTAATGTGGGGACCAGAACTGCACACAGTACTCCAAGTGCGGCCGCACCAGAGTTGTGTACAGTTGCAACATAACGCTACGACTCCTAAATTCAATCCCCCTACCAATAAACGCCAAGACACCATATGCCTTCTTAACAACCTTATCTACTTGATTCCCAACTTTCAGGGATCTATGCACACATACACCTAGATCCCTCTGCTCCTCCACACTATTCAAAGTCCTCCCATTAGCCCTATACTCAACACATCTGTTATTCCTACCAAAGTGAATTACCTCACACTTCTCCGCATTAAACTCCATCCGCCACCTCTCGGCCCAACTTTGCAACCTGTCTAAGTCTTCCTGCAAACTACGACACCCTTCCTCACTGTCTACCACACCACCGACTTTGGTGTCATCAGCAAATTTGCTAATCCACCCAACTATACCCTCATCCAGATCATTAATAAATATTACAAACAGCAGTGGCCCCAAAACAGATCCCTGAGGTACACCACTTGTAACCGCACTCCATGATGAATATTTACTATCAACCACCACCCTCTGTTTCCTATCCGCTAGCCAATTCCTGATCCAATTTCCTAGATCACCCCCAATCCCATACATCTGCATTTTCTGCAGAAGCCTACCATGGTGAACCTTATCAAACGCCTTACTAAAATCCATATATACCACGTCCACTGCCTTGCCCCCATCCACCTCCTTGGTCACTTTCTCAAAAAACTCAATAAGGTTAGTAAGGCACGACCTACCTGCCACAAAACCATGCTGACTATCACCTATCAATTCATTACTCTCCAAATAACTATAAATCCTATCCCTTATAATTTTTTCCAACATCTTGCCGACAACAGAAGTGAGACTCACCGGTCTATAATTCCCGGGGAAGTCTCTGTTCCCCTTCTTAAACAATGGGACAACATTCGCTAACCTCCAATCTTCTGGTACTATACCAGAGGCCAACGACGACCTGAAGATCAGAGCCAGAGGCTCTGCAATCACTTCTCTTGCCTCCCAGAGAATCCTTGGATAAATCCCATCCGGACCAGGGGATTTATCTATTTTCAGACCCTCCAGAATATCCTGCACATCCTCCTTATCAACTGTAATACTGTCTATTCTACTCCCTTGCAACCCAGTGTCCTCCTCAGCTATATTCATGTCCCCTTGCGTGAACACCGAAGAGAAATATTGGTTCAATGCTTCACCAATCTCCTCCGGTTCCACACATAACTTCCCTCTGCCATCTATAACTGGCCCTAAACTTGCCCTAACCAACCTTCTGTTCTTGACATACCTATAGAACGCCTTAGGATTCTCTTTAACCCTATCCGCCAAAGTCTTCTCATGTCCCCTTTTAGCCCTTCTAAGCTCGCTCTTCAACTCCCTCTTAGCCAATCTAAAGCTTTCTAGTGCACTACCCGAGTGCTCACGTCTCATCCGAACATAAGCCTCCTTTTTCTTTTTAACCAACAAAGAAACTTTTTTGGTGCACCACGGTTCCCTAGCCCTACCAATTCCTCCTTGCCTGACAGGGACATACCTATCACAGACTCGCAGTAGCTGCTCCTTGAAAAAACTCCACATGTCGGACGTTCCCAGTCCCTGTAATCTCCTAGTCCAACCTATGTTTCCTAATTCTCTCCTAATAGCCTCATAATTACCCTTCCCCCAGCTAAAACCACTGGCCCGAGGTTCATGCCTATCCCTTTCCATCACTAAGGTGAACGTAACCGAATTGTGGTCACTATCACCAAAATGCACACCAACTTCCAAGTCTAGCACCTGGTCTGGCTCATTTCCCAGCACCAGATCCAATATAGCCTCACCTCTAGTTGGCCTGTCTACATACTGAGTCAAAAAACCTTCCTGCACGCTTTGAACAAAAACTGACCCCTCTAACGAGCTAGAGCTATAACAATTCCAGTCAATATTAGTCAAGTTAAAATCCCCCATAACAATTGCCCTATTACTTTCACTCCTAAGCAGGATTGACTCCGCAATCCTTTCCTCAACCTCTCTAGAACTTTTAGGAGGTCTATAAAAGACTCCCAACAGGGTGACCTCTCCTCTCCTATTTCTAATCTCCGCCCATACTACCTCAACAGATAAGTCCTCATCAAACCTCCTCTCTGACACTGTGATACAATCTCTGACCAATAATGCTACCCCTCCCCCTCTTCTACCTCCTTCCCTACTTCGACTAAAACATTTGAACCCCGGGACCTGCAGCATCCATTCCTGCCCCTGCTCTATCCATGTCTCTGAAATAGCCACAACATCGAAGTCCCAGGTACTGATCCACGCTGCAAGTTCACCCACTTTATTGCGAATACTCCTGGCATTGAAGTATACACATTTCAAACCCTGCTCCACCCCACCTCTGCAATGCCGTGCATTGCAGTCCCCATCCATGCATCCCTCACTTTCAGCCCCACTACTCAGGATCCCTCCCCCCCCCCGAATCAGTTTAAACCTCCCTGCATGGCCTTAGCAAATTTACCCCCCAGGATATTGGTCCCCTTCTGATTAAGGTGTAGACCATCCTTCTCATAGAGGTCACACCTTCCCCAGTACGAGCCCCAATTGCTTAAGTACCTGAACCCCTCCCTCCTGCACCATCCCCTCAGCCATGAATTCAAACCTTCCCTCTCCCTATTCCTCTCTAAACTATCCCGTGGTACAGGCAAGAGTCCAGAGATAACCACTCTGTCAGTCTTGGCCTTTAGTTTCCACCCCAACTCCATAAATCCCTGCCTAATATCCCCTTCCCCTATCCTCCCTATGTCGTGTGTCCCCACATGTACAATAACTTGTGGTTTATCTCCCTCCCCCCTAAGAGTCCTGAATACCCTGTCAGACACATCCCGGACCCCAGCCCCTGGTAGGCAACACACCAACCCTGAGTCCCTACCTTTAGTTCCGACCCTCCTATCTGTCCCCTTAATTGTGGAGTCCCCAATCACAAGGCCCAGTCTTTTACAGCCCCTAACCACCTGAGCTTTCTCACTCGGCTCACCCCCAGAGATCTGCTCTCTATGCTCAGTTGATTCCTCCTCAACTGTAGCCTCCAGCACCGAAAACCTATTATGGAGGGGAACCGCCCCAGGGGATTGTCTTCCCGATTGCTTCTTACCCCTCCTCCTGGCATTGACCCAAGCCTCATTTCTAGGAGTTACTATTTCTCTATAACTCCTATCAACTTCCACCTCCGCCTCCCGAATTATGCGGAGTTCCTCTACCTCCCCCTCCAGCTCCTTTACACGCTCCTCCAGAAGCTGCAATCTAATGCACTTCTTACAACTAAAATCTCCTGAAACACTACTGGATTTCCTCACCACATACATCCCACAGGAGATGCAGCATACTGCCTGAACTGCCATCCCTGAAGCCATTACCAGCAAGAAAAAAAGAAAACAAAAAAAAAACAAAAAACTTCCCCACACTTATAATTAGGTTAGAGGAGGATGGAAGGGTGGGATCCTCTACCAGTGTAGAGGATCGGGTATCTCCTCTGCACCAATTTATAGGGCTAGGGGCCCGAGAGAAAAAAAAAACTACTACTGAGGGGGAACCACCCAGGTAACTGACTTTTAAAGTTAAAATAAAAACCCTTCCCAGACTCCTTTGCTGCCCACTTCTAGTTTTCACTTTAAACTTGAAAAACTGCTGTTAAAGTAAAGGCCAAAAAAATACACACACTAGCTGACTAATTAAATAAATAAACAATTCAATTAATCCAATTAATCTCTTACCAGCACTGCTGCTTTTCAATCACCCCTCTCAGCTTGCTTTAAACTTGAAAAACTGCTGTTAAAGTAAAGGCCAAAAAAATACACACACTAGCTGACTAATTAAATAAATAAACAATTCAATTAATCCAATTAATCTCTTACCAGCACTGCTGCTTTTCAATCACCCCTCTCAGCTTGCTCCAGTGGATCATGGCTTGGCCTGGCCTGGCATATTCCCCCATGTTGAACGAGGGTTAATCACTTGGTTTGATGGTAATGGTAGAGAATGTGCCAAGTCAGATGTAGGCCAGACCAGGTAAGTGTAATGTCCTGAACGTTTGGGGTTGTGGGTTTTACATAGAAAGGAAATCTGAGGTTTGCAGACAGAGATTCAAAAACACAACAGGTTTTATTGAGGAGCTGCTCACTCTGCACCTGCAGAAAACAAAACAAAGTAAAATAGCAACTTAACATGACATTACCATCAAGACAGGATCAGCTTCTGAAGCAGTTGAGCAAACCTTTTACATGTATGACAATAAGGACGGCAGATTTCCTTCCCTAAAGAGCATTAGTGAAGCAGGTGGGTTTTTATCAATGATAGTTTCATTGTCACCATTACTCAGACTAGCTTTCAGTTTGAGATTTTATTAATTGAATGTAAATTGCTGCTGCTGTGGTGGGATTTGAACTCTTGTCTCCAGAGGATTAGTTTGGGAATCTAGATTACCAGTCGCGTCACATTACCACTGCTCCACCATCTCCCCCAAATACGTCAGCATATCAACTGAAGCAGATTGTTAACAGATTTCAGGAGGACGTAGCAGAGAGCTTTGAGCTGATGTCGTTAAATCAGATGAATGAATATAGGAAATATGAATTAAATAGTAAATTTTAAAGGTGAAAAACGATGTATGTACAAGGTGGCTGGACAAGTTGAGCATAAGGAAACCTTTGTTTTATTAATAAAGGAATAGATACAAAATAAAGCAAGTTATCCCAAACTTTTAAAATTCACGGATTCGACCCCAGCTTGAGTATTGTGTCCAGTTCTGGGATCTGCATTGCACAGGCACAGTGCGTTGAATATCCTCCTCCTGTGATGTATGATTTTTGTGAACCTCAACTGAAATGATTGTTTTTGTTTGCAGAAAGTTCCATTTATCCGTATTGATGGCTCCACCTCCTCCTCTGATCGCCAGTCTTTGTGTGAGCAGTTCCAGTTCTCTGAGACCCGCTGTGTAGCTGTGTTGTCCATCACTGCTGCCAACATGGGCTTGACTCTGTCCTCTGCTGATCTAGTGATCATTGCTGAGCTTTTCTGGAACCCTGGTGTAAGTGAGAACCCAGTTTAATGGGGAGAATTTAAACCCTTTTTCAGTGTTTGACTCAAATAGTTGTCTTTTACAATAGTATTTTATCAATGTTTATTTTGACTGTAGTGGAAGATATTAATGAGAAAGAGGCCTAAATGATCTCATAATTATATGCAAAATGAACTACATTCAAATGAAGGACTGTTTAATATACCAGCATTCTGCATAAAATATAACGGGAGAATCAGCCTGAAATATGTGCTCAAATCTCTGGGATTTAAACCCAGAACTATCTGAAGGCTCACTCCTGAAGTTGGTGGTGGGGAAAATGCTGGAGTCAATTATTAAGGATGTCATAACTGAGCATTTGGAAAGTGGTGACAGGATTGGTCCAAGTCAGCATGGAATTGGGGGTAATGTATTGACGTGGATAGAGAACTGGTTGGCAGACAGGAAGCAGAGAGTGGGAATAAACTGGTCCTTTTCAGAGTGGCAGGCAGTGAATAGTGGGGTACCGCAGGGTTCAGTGCTGGGACTCCAGCTATTCACAATATACATTCATGATTTGGAGAAAGGAATTGAATGCAATTGCAGACGACACTAAGCTGGGTGGCAATGTGTGCTGTGAGGAGAATGAATGCAAGAATATAAGAACTAGGAGCAGGAGTAGGCCATCTGGCCCCTCGAGCCTGCTCCACCATTCAATAAGATCATGGCTGATCTTTTTGTGGACTCAGCTCCACTTACCCGCCCGCACACCATAGCCCTTAATTCCTTTACTGTTCAAAAATGTATCTATCCTTGCCTTAAAAACATTCAATGAGGTAACCTCAATTGCTTCACTGGACAGGGAATTCCACAGATTCACAACCCTTTGGATGAAGAAGTTCCTCCTCAACTCAGTCCTAAATCTGCTTCTCCTTATTTTGAGGTCATGCCCCCTAGTTCTAGTTTCACCCGCCAGTGGAAACAACTTCCCTGCTTCTATCTTATCTATTCCCTTCATAATCTTGCATGTTTCTATAAGATCTCCCCTCATTCTTCAGAATTCCAATGAGTTTGGCCCCAGTCTACTCAGTCTCTCCTCATAAGCCAACCCTCTCAACTCCGCAATCAACTTAGTGAATCTCCTCTGCACCCCCTCCAGTGCCAGTATATCCTTTCTCAAGTAAGGAGACCAAAACTGTACACAGTACTCCAGGTGTGGCCTCACCAGCACCTTATACTGCTGCAACATAACCGTGCTGTTTTTAAACTCCATCCCTCTAGCAACGAAGGACAAAATTCCATTTGCCTTCTTAATTACCTGCTGCACCAACAAACCAACTCCTTGCGTTTCTTGCACAAGGACACCCAGGTCCCTCTGCACAGCAGCATGCTGCAATTTTTTACCATTTAAATAATAGTCCATTTTGCTGTTATTCCTACCAAAATGGATGACCTCACATTTACCAACATTGTACTCCATCTGCCAGACCCTCGCCCACTCACTTAGACAATTTATATCCCTTTGCAGACTTTCAGCATCCTCTGCACACTTTGCTCTGCCACTCATTTTAGTCATGATGTGGAGATGCCGGCGTTGGACTGGGGTAAGCACAGTAAGAAGTCTCACAACACCAGGTTAAAGTCCAACAGGTTTATTTGGTAGCAAATACCATTTAGAACATAGAACAGTACAGCACAGAACAGGCCCTTCGGCCCACGATGTTGTGCCGTCCTTCATCTGAAACCAAGATCAAGCTATCCCACTCCCTACCATCCTGGTGTGCTCCATGTGCCTATCCAATAACCGCTTAAATGTTCCTAAAGTGTCTGACTCCACTATCACTGCAGGCAGTCCATTCCACACCCCAACCACTCTCTGCGTGAAGAACCTACCTCTGATATCCTTCCTATATCTCCCACCATGAACCCTATAGTTATGCCCCCTTGTAATAGCTCCATCCACCCGAGGAAATAGTCTTTGAACGTTCACTCGATCTATCCCCTTCATCATTTTATAAACCTCTATTAAGTCTCCCCTCAATCTCCTCCGCTCCAGAGAGAACAGCCCCAGCTCCCTCAACCTTTCCTCATAAGACCGACACTCCAAACCAGGCAGCATCCTGGTAAATCTCCTCTGCACTCTCTCCAGCGCTTCCACATCCTTCTTATAGTGAGGTGACCAGAACTGCTACCAAATAAACCTGTTGGACTTTAACCTGGTGTTGTGAGACTTCTTACTGTACTCATTTTAGTGTCATCTGCGAATTTTGACACACTACACTTGGTCCCCAATTCCAAATCATCTGTGTAAATTATAAACATGCTAAAAGTTTGCAGGGTGACTTGGACAGGCTGGCTGAGTGGGCAAGTACTTGGCAAATACAACATAATGTGGATCAATGTGAGGTTATCCACTTTGGTGGCAAAAGCAGGGAGGAAGATTATTCTCTGAATGGTGGCAGTTTAGGAAAAGGAGAAATGCAAAGTGACCTGGGTGTCATGGTGGAACAGTCGCTGAAGGTTGGCATGCAGGTACAGCAGGCAGTGAGGAAAGCTAATGGCATTCTGGCCTTCATAGCAAGAGGATTTGAGTATAAGAGTAAGGATGACTTGCTGCAGTTATGCAAGGCCTTGGTGAGGCCACACAAAGAACAAAGTATTGATACCTTGAGTATTGGGTGCAGTTTTGGTCTCCTCATTATGTAAAGATAAAGCACGTGAGATTGCAGGTAATGTCTTGATGGATAGAAAGCTGGTTAGCAGATAGGAAGCAAAGAATTGGCATAAATGGATATTTTTCTGATTGGCAGTCAGTGACTAGTGGGGTTCTGGAGGGATTTGGAAGAGGGAGCTTTGCCACCAAAGTGGACAAACATATGGATGACATTGGAATAGTGTAGATTAGAGGGGCTTTAGATTGGTACCACTGGTCGGCGCAACATCGAGGGCCGAAGGGCCTGTATTGCGCTGTAATGTTCTGTGTTCTATGAATACTTTGTTCTTTGTGAGGCCTCACCAAGGCCTTGCATAACTGCAGCAAGTCATCCTTACTCTTATACTCAAATCCTCTTGCTATGAAGGCCAGCATGCCATTAGCTTTCCTCACCGCCTGCTGTACTTGCATGCCAACCTTCAGCGACAGCTCCACCATGACACCCAGGTCACGTTGCATTTCTCCTTTTCCTAAACTGCCACCATTCAGATAATAATCTTCCTTCCTGTTTTTGCCACCAAAGTGGATAACCTCACATTGATCCACATTATATTGTATTTGCCAAGTACTTGCCCACTCAGTCAGCCTGTCCAAGTCACCCTGCAAACTCTTAGCATGTTTACGATTTACATAGATGATTTGGAATTGGGGACCAAGTGTAGTGTGTCTCCAAATTTGCAGATGATACAAAGTTGTGTGGGAGGGTGAGCTGTGAGGAGGATGCAGAGATGCTTCTGCGTGATTTGGACAGGCTGAGTGTGTGGGCATCTGCATGGCAGATGCAGTATAATGTGGATAAATGTGAGGTTGTCCACTTTGGTGGCAAAAACAGGAAGGAAGAGGAGAAACTAAGTCAGTTAGGATTATATTTATTGGAGTTTAGGAGAGTGCGAGGGGATCTCATAGAAACTTATAAAATTCCAACAGCGTTAGATGGTAGATTTAGAAAGAATGTTCCCAATGGTGGGGGAGTCCAGAACTCGGGGTCGTCCAGAACTAGGGGTCATAGTTTGAGGATAAGGGATAAACCTTTTAGAACTGAGGTGAGGAGAAATTTCTTCACCCAGAGGGTGGTGAATGTGTGGAATTCACTACCACTGAATGTAGTTGAGGCCAAAACGTTGTCTGATTTCAAGAAGAAATTAGATATAGCTCTTGGGGCTAAAGGGATATGGGAGGAAGAGGGAAATCAGGATATTGAATTTGATGATCAACCATGATCGTAATGAATGGCGGAGCAGCTTTGAAGGGCCGAATGGCCTACTCCTGGATCGATTTTCTATGTTTCTATGTTTGACATGGATAGCAAGTTGGATGAGAGAGACACGCCTGGATGGGTTGAGTGTTATGGAGCATTGTCTGCTTTGTCTGTATACCTGGAGTTGGATTCCTCTTGTGTGCTGGGAAGCTGTTTGCTTTTAGACATGGTGCTCAGGGCTGCTGCTTTCACTCTTTCTCTGACATGCCTAGAGGTGGGGATGTGATCGGCGCAACTTGTGGGCCGAAGGGCCTGTTTGTGCTGTGGCTTTCTATGTTCTATGTTCTATGTCGCTATTATTCTCCTCAGATCCTCTTTCAGGCTGAAGATCGAGTCCATCGCATTGGTCAGTCAAACTGTGTGGATATTCATTACTTAGTGGCCAGAGGCACCGCTGATGATTATCTCTGGTGAGTGGAAAGAGCAGCACACTGTTCGTGTGACACAGAGCCTTCCTGACTATGTTAACTCACTTCATTCTCCTCCTCAACCCGAACTGGCTTGTGCAGCTTCTCATCAACATTGTCCTTTACTTTTACATCATAGCACAGAAGATAGGAGCAGGAGGAGGCCATTTGGCCCTTCTAGCTTGCTCCACCATTCATTATGATCATGGCTGATCGTCCAACTCCATAGCCTAATCCTGCTTTCTCCCCAGAACCTTTGATCCCATTCGCCCCAAGTGCTATATCTAGCCACCTCTTGAATACATTCAATGTTTTGGCATCAACTACTTCCTGTGGTAATGAATTCCACAGGCTCACCAATCTTTGGGTGAAGAAATGTCTCCTCACCTCCGTCCTAAATGGTCTACCCTGAATCCTCAGACTGTAACCCCTGGTTCTGGACTCCCCCACCATCAGGAACATCCTCGCTGCATCTACCCTGTCTAGTCCTGTTAGAATTTTATAAGTCCCTCCTCATTCGTCTGAACTCCAGTGAAAACAATCCTAACCTAGTCAATCTTTCCTCATACATTAGTCCCACCATCCCCGGAATCAGCCTGGTAAACCTTCGCTGCACTCCCTTGAGTGCAAGAATATATCCTTCCTCAGAAAAGGAGACCAAAACTGCCCACAATACTCTGGGTGTGGCCTCACCAAGGCCCTGTATAATTGCAACAACGCATCTCTGCTCCTGTACTCGAAACCTCTCATAATGAAGGCCAACATGCCATTTGCCACCTTTACCACCTGCTGCACCTAGAAACATAGAAAAACTACAGCACAATACAGGCCCTTCAGCCCACAAAGTTGTGCCGAACATGTCCCTACCTTAGCGATTACTAGGCTTACTTATAACCCTCTCTCTTACTAAGTTCCATGTACTTATCTAAAAGTCTCTAAAAAGACCCTATCGAATCCGCCTTCACCACCGTTGCTGGCAGCCCATTCCACGCACCCACCACCCTCTGAGTGAAAAACTTACCCCTGACATCTCCTCTGTACCTATTCCCCAGCACCTTAAAGCTGTGTCCTCTTGTGGCAACCATTTCAGCCCTGGGAAAAAGCCTCTGACTATCCACTCGATCAATACCTCTCAACATCTTAGACACCTCTATCAGGTCACCCCTCATCCTTCATCTCTCCAAGGAGAAAAGGCCGAGCTCACTCAACCTATCCTCATAAGGCATGCCCCTTAACCCAGGCAACATCCTTGTAAATCTCCTCTGCACCCTTTCTATGGCTTCCACATCCTTCCTGTAATGAGGCGACCAAAACTGAGCACAGTACTCCAGGTGGGGTCTGACCAGGGTCTTGTATAGCTGCAACATTATCTCACAACTCCTAAACTCAATTCCTTGATTGATGAAGGCCAGTATACCATATGCCTTCTTAACCACAGCCTCAACCTGCACAGCTGCTTTGAATGTCCTATGAACTCGGACCCCAAGATCCTTCTGATCTTCCACACTCCCAAGAGTCTTACCATTAATATTATATTCCGCCATCCTATTTGACCTGCCAAAATGAACCACCTCACACTTATCTGGGTTGAACTCCATCTGCCACTTCTCCGCCCAGTCTTGCATCCTATCAATGTCTCGCTGCAACTTCTGACATCCCTCCACACTATCCACAACACCTCCAACCTTTGTGTCATCAGCAAACTTACCAACCCATCCCTCCACTTCCTCATCCAGGTCACTTATAAAGATCACAAAGAGTACGGGTCCCAGAACAGATCCCTGGGGCACTCCTTTGGTGACCGACCTCCATGCAGAATACGACCCATCTATAACCACTCTCTGCCTTCTGTGGGCAAGCCAGTTCTGGATCCACAAAGCAATGTCCACTTGGATCCCATGTCCCCTCACTTTCTCAATAAGCCTTGCATGGGGCACCTTAACAAATGCCTTGCTGAAGTCCATATATACTACATCTACTGCTCTTCCTTCATCAATGTGTTTAGTCACATCTTCAAAAAATTCAATCAGGCTCGTAAGGCATGATCTGCCTTTGACAAAGCCGTGCTGACTATTCTTAATCATATTATACCTCTCAATGTTCGGATAATGATGCACCTGTCCGGACAGCTGCATCATTATCCCCGGACTCCTAAACTCAATCCCTCGATTGATAAAGGCCAGCACACCATACGCCTTCTTAACCACCTCCTCCACCTGCGGGGCCGATTTTAGAGTCCTATGGACCCGGACCCCAAGGTCCTTCTGATCCTCTACAGTACTAAGAGTCTTTCCCTTTATATTGTACTCCTTCATCCCATTTGACCTGCCAAAATGGACCACTACGCATTTATCTGGGTTGAAGTCCATCTACCACTTCTCCGCCCAGTCTTGCATCCTATCTATGTCCCTCTGTAACTTCTGACATCCCTCCAGACTATCCACAACCCCACCAACCTTCATGTCGTCGGCAAACTTACCAACCCATCCCTCCACTTCCTCATCCAGGTCATTTATGAAAATGACAAACAGCAAGGGTCCCAGAACAGATCCCTGGGGCACACCACTGGTGACCGACCTCCATTTAGAAAAAGACCCATCTATACCCACTCTCTGCCTCCTTTGGGCAAGCCAGTTCTGGATCCACAGGGCAACAGCCCCTTGGATCCCATGCCCTCTCACTTTTTCTAGAAGCCTTGCATGGGGGACCTTATCGAACGCCTTGCTAAAATCCATATAAACCACATCTACCGCTTTCCCTTCGTCAATGTGTTTAGTCACATTTTCGAAGAACTCCACCAGGCTCGTAAGGCACGATCTGCCTTTGACAAAGCCATGCTGAGTATTTTTGAGCAGCCTAAACCTCTCTAAATGCTCATATATCTTGTCCCTCAGGATCTTCTCCATCAGCTTACCAACCACTGAGGTTAGACTCACTGGTCGGTAATTTCCTGGGCTATCCCTATTCCCCTTCTTGAAAATAGGAACCACATCCGCAATCCTCCGGCACCTCCTCCGTCTCCATCGACGATGCAAAGATCATCACCAGAGGCTCTGCAATGTTTCTATGTTCCATTTTGTTCCCTCATCCAAATTTTATTATATATTGTGAACAGCTGGGGTCCCAGCACTGATCCCTGTGGCACCCCACTAGTTACTGCCTGCCAATTTGAAAAGAACCCATTATTTCCTACTCTTTGTTTCCTCTCTGCCAACCAGTTTTCTATCCATCTCAATACACTTCCCCCAATCTCATGCGCTTTACCATCGAACCATAGAACATTACAGCACAGAAACAGGCCTTTTGGCCCTTCTTGGCTGTGCCGAACCATTTTTCTGCCTAGTCCCACTGACCTGCACCTGGACCATATCCCTCCACACCCCTCTCATCCATGTACCTGTCCAAGTTTCTCTTAAATGTTAAAAGTGACCCCGCATTCACCACTTCATCAGGCAGCTCATTCCACACTCCCACCACTCTCTGTGTGAAGAAGCCCCCCCCTAATGTTCCCTTTAAACTTTTCACCCTTAACCCATGTCCTCTAGTTTTTTTTCCCCCTAGCCTCTGGAAAAAGCCTGCTTGCATTCACTCTATCTATACCCATCATAATTTTATACACCTCTATCAAATCTCCCCTCATTCTTCTACGCTCCAGGGAATAAAGTCCCAACCTATTCAACCTTTCTCTGTAACTCAGTTTCTCAAGTCCCGGCAACATCCTTGTAAACCTTCTCTGCACTCTTTCAACCTTATTAATATCCTTCCTGTAATTAGGTGACCAAAACTGCACACAATACTCTAAATTCGGCCTCACCAATGTCTTATACAACCTCACCATAACATTCCAACTCTTATACTCAATACTTTGATTTATAAAGGCCAATGTACCAAAAGCACTCTTTACGACCCTAACTACCAGTGACGCCACTTTTAGGGAATTATGTATCTCTATTCCCAGATCCCTCTGTTCTACTGCACTCTTCAGTATCCTACCATTCACCTTGTATGTTCTACGTTGGTTTGTCCTTCCAAAGTGCAATACCTCACACTTGTCTGCATTAAACTCCATCTGCCATTTTTCAGCCCATTTTTCTAGCTGGTCCAAATCCCTCTGCAAGCTTTGAAAACCTTCCTCACTGTCCACGACACCTCCAATCTTTGTATCATCAGCAAATTTGCTGATCCAATTTACCACATTATCATCCAGATCATTGATATAGATGACAAACAACAATGGACCCAGCACTGATCCCTGTGGCACACCACTAGTCATGATGTGGAGATGCCAGCGTTGGACTGGGGTAAGCACAGTAAGAAGTCTCACAACACCAGGTTAAAGTCCAACAGGTTTATTTGGTAGCAAATACCATAAGCTTTCGGAGGTCACAGCCCTCCACTCAGAGAAGTACTCCTCCACTACCACTCTCTGGCTTCTTCCATTGATGTGGAGATGCCAGTGTTGGACTGGGGTGAACACAGTAAGAGTTTTAACAACACCAGGTTAAAGTCCAACAGGTTTATTTGGTAGCAAATACCATTAGCTTTCAGAGCGCTGCTCCTTCGTCAGATGGAGTGGAAATCTGCTCTCAAACAAGGCACAGAGACACAAAAATCAAGTTACAGAATACTGATTATAGAACATAGAACAGTACAGCACAGAACAGGCCCTTCGGCCCACGATGTTGTGCCGAGCTTTATCTGAAACCAAGATCAAGCTATCCCACTCCCTATCATCCTGGTGTGCTCCATGTGCCTATCCAATAACCGCTTAAATGTTCCTAAAGTGTCTGACTCCACTATCACTGCAGGCAGTCCATTCCACACCCCAACCACTCTCTGTGTAAAGAACCTACCTCTGATATCCTTCCTGAATCTCCCACCACGAACCCTATAGTTATGCACCCTTGTAATAGCTCCATCCACCCGAGGAAATATTCTTTGAACGTTCACTCTATCTATCCCCTTCATCATTTTATAAACCTCTATTAAGTCTCCCCTCAGCCGCCTCCACTCCAGAGAGAACAGCCCTAGCTCCCTCAACCTTTCCTCATAAGACCTACCCTCCAAACCAGGCAGCATCCTGGTAAATCTCCTCTGCACTCTTTCCAGCGCTGCCACATCCTTCTTATAGTGAGGTGACCAGAACTGCACACAATATTCCAAATGTGGTCTCACCAAGGTCCTGTACAGTTGCAGCATAACCCCACGGCTCTTAAACTCCAACCCCCTGTTAATAAAAGCTAACACACTATAGGCCTTCTTCACAGCTCTATCCACTTGAGTGGCAATCTTTAGAGATCTGAGAAATATGGACCCCAAGATCTCTCTGTTCCTCCACAGTCTTCAGAACCCTACCTTTGACCCTGTAATCCACATTTAAATGAGTCCTACCAAAATGAATCACCTCACATTTATCAGGGTTAAACTCCATTTGCCATTTTTCAGCCCAGCTTTGCATCCTATCTATGTCTCTTTGCAGCCTACAACAGCCCTCCACCTCATCCACTACTCCACCAATCTTGGTGTCATCAGCAAATTTACTGATCCACCCTTCAGCCCCCTCCTCTAAGTCATTAATAAAAATCACAAAGAGCAGAGGACCAAGCACTGATCCCTGTGACACTCCGCTAGCAACCTGCCTCCAATCCGAAAATTTTCCATCCACCTCCACCCTCTGTCTTCGATCAGACCCTATCTATCAGATTCACCTGAAGAAGGGGCTTGGAGCTCCGAAAGCTTGTGTGGCCTTTGCTGCCAAATAAATCTGTTGGACTTTAACCTGGTGTTGTTAAACTTCTTACTGTGTTTACCCCAGTCCAACGCCGGCATCTCCACATCATTTCAATCAGACAGCCAGTTACCTATCCAATCAGCCAACTTTCCCTCTATCCCACACCTCCTCACTTTCATCATAAGCCGACCATGGGGGACCTTATCAAATGCCTTACTAAAATCCATGTATATGACATCAACTGCCCTACCTTCATCAACACACTTAGTTACCTCCTCAAAAAATTCAATCAAATTTGTGAGGCACGACTTGCCCTTCACGAATCCATGCTTACTATCCCGGATTAATCCGCATCTTTCTAAATGGTCGTAAATCCCATCTCTAAGGACCTTTTCCATCAATTTACCAATGACCGAAGTAAGACTAACCGGTCTATAATTACCAGGGTCATTTCTATTCCCTTTCTTAAACATGTGTGCGGAACGTGGCTGATAGCCAAGTTCCGCACACATGAGGACGGCCTAAACCGGGATGTTGGATTTATGTCACATTATCAGTAACCCCCACAGCTTGCCTCCTGGACTTGCAGGTTGTCCTGTCTGGAGACAATACACATCTCTTTAACCTGTGCTTAATGCTCCCTCCACCCACATTGTCTGTATCTTTAAGATCTGGCTGGCTGTAGGGATTCGCATTCTAATCAGTATTCTGTAACTTGATTTTTGTGTCTCTGTGCCCTGTTTGAGAGCACATTTCCACTCCATCTGACGAAGGAGCAGCGCTCCGAAAGCTAATGGTATTTGCTACCAAATAAACCTGTTGGACTTTAACCTGGTGTTGTTAAAACTCTTACTGTGTTCTTCCACTGAGCCAATGTCTAATCCAATTTACTACCTCCCCATGTATACGTAGCGACTGAACCTTCCTAACTAACCTCCCATGTGGGACCTTGTCAAAGGCCTTACTGAAGCCCATGTAGACAACATCCACTGCCTTCCCTTCATCCACTTTCCTGGTAACCTCCTCGAAAAACTCTAATAGATTGGTTAAACATGACCTACCACGCACTAAGCCACTTTGACTCTCCCTAATAAGTCCCTGTCTATCCAAATATTTGTAGATCCTATCTTTTAATACTCCTTCCAATAATTTACCTACTACTGACGTCAAACTTACCGACCTATAATTTCCCGCATTACTTTTTGAGCCTTTTTTAAACAACAGAACAACATGAGCTATCCTCCAATCATCCGGCACCTCACCCTTGGATACCGACATTTTAACTATATCTGCCAGGGCCCCTGCAATTTCAACACTCGTCTCCTTCAAGGTCCGAGGGAATACCCTGTCTGGTCCTGGGGATTTATCTACTCTGATTTGCCACAAGACAGCAAGCACCTCCTCCCCTTTAATCTGTATAGGTTCCATGACCTCCCTACTTGTTTGCCTTATTTCCATAGACTCCATGCCAGTTTCCTTAGTAAATACGGATGCAAAAAACCCATTTAATATCTCCCCCATTTCTTTTGGTTCCATACATAGCCGACCACTCTGATCTTCAAGAAGACCAATTTTATCCCTTACTATCCTTTTGCTCTTAATATACCTGTAGAAGCTCTTAGGATTATCCTTCACCTTGTCTGCCAAAGCAACCTCATGTCTTCTTTTAGCCCTCCTGATTTCTTTCTTAAGTAGTTTCTTGCACTTTTTATACTCCTCAAGCATCTTATTTGCTCCCTGTTGCCTATACATGTCATACATCTCTCTCTTCTTCTTTATCAGAGTTCCAATATCCCTCGAGAACCAAGGTTCCTTATTCTTATTCACTTTGCCTTTAATCCTGACAGGAACATACAAACTCTGCACTCTCAAAATTTCTCCTTTGAAGGCCTCCCACTTACCAATCACATCCTTGCCAGAGAACAGCCTGTCCCAATCCACGCTTTTTAGATCCTTTCTCATTTCTTCAAATTTGGCTTTTTTCGGTTTAAAACCTCAACCCGAGGGCCAGATCTATCTTTATCCATGATCAAGTTGAAACTAATGGCGTTATGATCACTGGAACCAAAGTGTTCCCCTGCACACACTTGCGTCACTTGTCCTAACTCGTTTCCTAATAGGAGATCTAATATTGCATCCTCTCTAGTTGGTACCTCTATGTATTGATTTATAAAATTTTCCTGAACATATTTTACAAACTCTAACCCGTCTAGACCTTTAACAGTATGCGAGTCCCAATCTATATATGGAAAATTAAAATCCCCTACTATCACAACTTTGTGTTTCTTGCAGTTGTCAGCTATCTCTGCAGATTTGCTCCTCCAATTCTCGCTGACTATTGGGTGGTCTATAATACACCCCCATGAATGTGGTCATACCTTTCCTGTTTCTCAGCTCCACCCATACGGCCTCGGTAGACAAGCCCTCTAATCTGTCCTGCCTGAACACTGCTGTAACATTTTCCCTGACTAGCAATGCCACCCCCCCCCCCCCCCCCAACCCTTCATCCCTCTGCCTCTATCACGTCTGAAACATCGGAACCCTGGAACATTGAGCTGCCAGTCCTGCCCCTCCTGTAGCCAAGTTTCACTAATGGCTATAATGTCATAATTCCATGTGTCAATCCACGCCCTCAGCTCGTCTGCCTTCCCCACAATACTCCTGGCATTGAAATAGACACACCTCAGAAGATTATTACCACCACACACAACCCTTCTATTTGTGATTTTGCATGAATTATTAACATCATTTATTTTCACCCCCGCTCCACTATCTGCTCTGGCACTCTGGTTCCCATCCCCCTGCAAATCTAGTTTAAACCCTCCCCAATAACACTAGCAAACCTCCCTGCAAGTATATTGGTCCCCTTGTAGTTCAGGTGTAACCCGTCTCTCTTGTACAGGTCCCACCTGCCCCAGAAGAGGTCTCAATGATCTAGAAATCTGAAACCCTGCCCCCTGCACCAGTTCCTCAGCCACGTGTTCATCCGCCCGAGCATCCTACTCTTACCCTCACTGGCACATGGCACAGGTAGCAATCCTGAGATTACTACCCTCGGGGTCCTGCTTTTTAACTTCCTACCAAGCTCTCTATACTCACTCTTCAGGACCTCCTCACTCTTCCTACGTCATTGGTACCGATGTGTACCATGACGTCTGGCTGATCACCCTCCCACTTCAGAACGCTGTGCACGCGATCAGAGACATCGCTGACCCTGGCACCCGGGAGGCAACAAACCATCCGGGAGTCTCTGTCACGACCACAGAACCTCCTGTCTGTACCTCTGACTATCGAGTCCCCTATCACTACCGCTCTCCTCTTCTTCCACCCTCCCTTCTGCGCTGCAGAACCAGACTCAGTGCCAGAGATCCGGCTGCCGCAGCTTGTCCCAGGTAAGGCATCCCCCACAACAGTATCCAAATCGGTCTACCTGTTGTGGAGGGGAATGGCCACAGGGAAACCCTGCTCTGCCTGCCCTTTCCCTTTCCCTCGCTTGACGGTAACCCAATTACCTGTGCTCTGTGCCTTTGGCGTAACTGCCTCGCTGAAGCTACTATCTATAAACTCCTCATGCTCCCGAATGATCCGGAGGTCATCCAGCTCTTGCTCCAGTTCCAGGAGCTGGATGCACCTCCTGCCGGTGTCGTTTCCGGTCTCCCTGACTTCCCACATCCTGCAAGAGAAGCATTCCAACATTTAATCTTGCATGATAATCTCTTATGCAGGACTTTGTCAAACGCTTTGTGAAAGTCGACTGGTCCCCCCTTGTCAACTCTACTAGTTACATCTTCAAAGAATTCCAACAGATTTGTCAAGCATGATTTCCCCTTCATAAATCCATGCTGACTCTGTCTGATCCTACCACTGCTTTCTAAATGCTCTGCTATGAAGTCCTTGATAATGGATTTGAGAATTTTCCCCATTACCGATGTTAGGCTTACTGGTCTATAATTCCCTGTTTTCTCTCTACCTCCCTTTTTGAATATTGGAGTGACATTAGCTACCCTCCAATCTGCAGGGACTGTTCCAGAGTCTATAGAATCCTGGAAGATGGCCACCAATGCATCCACTATTTCTAGTGCCACTTCCATCAGTACTCTGGGATGTAGATTATCAGGCCCTGGGGATTTATCCACATTCAATCCCATCAATCTTCCGAGTACCATTTCTCTACTAATATTGATCTCCCTCAGTTCTTCCCCCTCACTAAATCCTGCATTCTCCAACATTTCTGGCATCTGATTTATGTCCTCTTTTGTGAAGACAGAACCAAAGTATGTATTCAGTTGCTCGGCCATTTCTTTGTCCCCTATTATACATTCCCCCGTTTCTGTCTGTAGGGGATCTACCTTTGTCTTCCCCAACCTCTTTCTCTTCACGTATCGATAGAAACTCTTAGCGTCAGTCTTTATGTTCCCTGCAAGCTTACTTTCGTACTGTATTTTCCCCTTCTTAATCAATCCCTTGGTCCTTCTTTGCTGAATTCTAAACTGCTCCCAATCCTCAGACCTATTATTTTTCTTGGCCAATCTGTATGCTTCTTCCAGAGAAACATAGAAAACTACAGGACAAAACAGGCCCTTCGGCCCCACAAGTTGTGCTGAACACATCCCTACCTTTTAGGCCTACCTATAACCCTCCATCCTATTAAGTCCCATGTACTCATCCAGGAGTCTCTTAAAAGATGCTATTGAGTTTGCCTCCACCACCACTGACGGCAGCCGATTCCACTCGCCCACCACCCACTGTATGAAAAACGTCCCCCTAACATTTCCCCTGTACCTACACCCCAGCACCTTAAACCTGTGTCCTCTCGTAGCAGCCATTTCCACCCTGGGAAAAAGCCTCTGAGAGTCCACCCGATCTATGCCTCTCAGCATCTTATATAACTCTATTAGGTCTCCTCTCATCCAACGATTCTCCAAGGAGAAAAGACCGAGCTCCCTCAGCCTATCCTCATAAGGCATGCCACTCAATCCAGGCAACATCCTTATAAATCGCCTCTGCACCCTTTCAATCTTTTCCACACCCTTCCTGTAATGAGGCGACCAGAACTGAGCACAGTACTCCAAGTGGGGTCTGACAAGGGTCTTATATAGCTGCATCATTATCCCCGGACTCCTAAACTCAATCCCTCGATTGATAAAGGCCAGCACACCATACGCCTTCTTAACCACCTCCTCCACCTGCGGGGCCGATTTTAGAGTCCTATGGACCCGGATCCCAAGGTCCGTCTGATCCTCTACAGTACTAAGAGTCTTTCCCTTTATATTGTACTCCTTCATCCCATTTGATCTGCCAAAATGGACCACGACGCATTTATCTGGGTTGAAGTCCATCTGGCACTTCTCCGCCCAGTCTTGCATCCTATCTATGTCCCTCTGTAACTTCTGACATCCCTCCAGACTATCCACAACCCCACCAACCTTCATGTCGTCGGCAAACTTACCAACCCATCCCTCCACTTCCTCATCCAGGTCATTTATGAAAATGACAAACAACAAGGGTCCCAGAACAGATCCCTGGGGCACATCACTGGTGACCGACCTCCATTTAGAAAAACACCCATCTATACCCACTCTCTGCCTCCTTTGAGCAAGCCAATTCTGGATCCACAGGGCAGCAGCCCCTTGGATCCCATGCCCTCTCACTTTTTCTAGAAGCCTTGCATGGGGACCTTATCGGACGCCTTGCTAAAATCCATATAAACCACATCTCCCGCTTTCCCTTCGTCAATGTGTTTAGTCACATTTTCGAAGAACTCCACCAGGCTCGTAAGGCATGATCTGCCTTTGACAAAGCCGTGCTGAGTATTCTTGAGCATACTAAACCTCTCGAAATGCTCATAAATCTTGTCCCACGGATCTTCTCCATCAGCTTACCAACCACTGAGGTTAGACTCACTGGTCGGTAATTTCCTGGGCTATCCCTATTCCCCTTCTTGAAAATAGGAACCACATCCGCAATCCTCCAATCCTCCGGCACCACTCCTGTCTCCATCGACGACGCAAAGATCATCGCCAGAGGCTCTGCAATCTCTTCCCTCGCCTCCCACAGTAACCTGGGGTACATCCCATCCGGACCCGGCGACTTATCTATCTTGATGCTATTCAAAGATTCCAGCACAACCTCTTTGTTAAAGTCCACATACTCAATCTTTTCAGTCCACCGCAAGCCCACAGTACATCCACCCATGTCCTTCTCCTCTGTGAAAACCGAGGCAAAATACTCATTAAGCACCTCTGCCATTTCTACTGGTTCCGTACAGATTTTCCCACCTTCACCTTTTATAGGCCCTATTCCTTCACATCTCATCCTTTTACTCTTCACATATTTATAGAACGCCTTAGGGTTTTCCTTAATTCTACTTGCCAAGGCCTTCTCGTGACCCCTTCTGGCTCTCCTAATTTCCTTCTTTAGTCCCTTCCTACAAGCCGTATACTCATCTAGATCCCTATCTTCGCCAAGCTCTCTGAACCTTTTGAACGCTTTCCTTTTCTTCTCGACTAGGTCCCGCATAGCTTTCGTGCACCACGGTTCCTTTAACCTACCAACTCCTCCCTGTCTGCTCGGAACATTGTCCTGTAGAACCCTAGACAGACATTCCTTCAAAAACTGCCACTTCTCTTTGGTAGATTTCCCCGAGAATACCTCCTTCCAATTTACTCCTCTAATTTGCTGCCTTATGTCTTCATATTTCCCCTTACTCCATATAAACACTTTCCTAGCTTGCCTGATCCTCTCTTTTTCCAATTCAAGCATAAAGGAGATAGAGTTATGATCGCTATCCCCAAGATGCTCTCCCACTGAGAGATCTGACACTTGTCCAGGCTCATTGGTCAGTATCAGATCAAGTACAGCCTCTCCTCTTGTAGGCTTGTCCACATGTTGTGTCAGGAAACCCTCCTGAACACACCTAACAAACTCCTCCCCATCCAATCCCCTTCCCCTAGGGATATTCCAATCTATGTTTGGGAAATTAAAGTCTCCCATCACAACAACTCTGCTATTATTGCAACTCTCCAGGATCTGTTTCCCTATCTGCTCCTCCACCTCCCTGTCACTATTGGGCGGCCTATAGAAAACTCCCAGCAAAGTGATCGACCCCTTCCCACTCCGAACGTCCACCCACAGAGACTCTGTAGACAATCCCTCCACAGCATACAACTTCTCTACAGCTGTGACACTGTTCCTGATCAGCAGTGCCACTCCACCCCCTCTCTTGCCTCCCTCCCTGTCCTTCCTGAAACATCTGAATCCCGGCACCTGTAGTATCCAGTCCTGTCCCTGAGACATCCAAGTCTCTGTAATGGCCACCACATCACACTTCCAGGCATCGATCCATGCTCTGAGCTCATCCCCTTTATTCACTATACTCCTGGCATTAAAGTAAACACATCTCAATCCTTTGGTCTGAGCTCTCTCCTTCTCTATCCCCCGTCCATCCTCCCTCTTGCACTGACTATAACCCTTCTCTGTTTGCGAGCTAACTTCCTCGCTCCCAGTCACCTCGTCTTGATCCCCTCCCCCCAACCTATCTAGTTTAAACTCTCCCCAGCAGTCTTAGACAACCTTCCCGCCAGGATATTGGTCCCCCTGGGATTCAAGGCGCACCCGTTTTTTGTGTACAGGTCACACCTGCCCCTAAAGAGGTCCCAATGGTCCAGGAACCTGAATCCCTATCCCCTGCACCAGTCCCTCAGCCACGCATTCATCCTCCACCTCACTCCATTCCTGTCCTCACTTTCTCTAATTTCCTTTGTGAGCCATGGATTGAACAAAGAACAATACAGCACAGGAACAGGCCCTTCGGCCCTCCAGGCCCGTGCCGCTCCCTGGTCCAAACTAGACCATTCTTTTGTATCCCTCCATTCCCACTCCGTTCATATGGCTATCTAGATAAGTCTTAAACGTTCCCAGTGTGTCCGCCTCCACCACCTTGCCTGGCAGCGCATTCCAGGCCCCCACCACCCTCTGTGTAAAATATGTCCTTCTGATATCTGTGTTAAACCTCCTCCCCCCCTTCACCTTGAACCTATGACCCCCTCGTGAACGTCACCACCGACCTGGGGAAAAGCTTCCCACCGTTCACCCTATCTATGCCTTTCATAATTTTGTACACCTCTATTAAGTCTCCCCTCATCCTCCGTCTTTCCAGGGAGAACAGCCCCAGTTTACCCAATCTCTCCTCATAGCTAAGCCCCTCCATACCAGGCAACATTCTGGTAAACCTCCTCTGTACTCTCTCCAAAGCCTCCACGTCCTTCTGGTAGTGTTGCGACCAGAACTGGACGCAGTATTCCAAATGCGGCTGAACCAACGTTCTACACATCTGCAACATCAGACCCCAACTTTTATACTCTATGCCCCGTCCTATAAAGGCAAGCATGCCATATGCCTTCTTCACCACCTTCTCCACCTGTGACGTCACCTTCAAGGATCTGTGGACTTGCACACCCAGGTCCCTCTGAGTATCTACACCCTTTATGGTTCTGCCATTTATCGTATAGCTCCTCCCTACATTATTTCTACCAAAATGCATCACTTCGCATTTATCAGGATTGAACTCCATCTGCCATTTCTTTGCCCAAATTTCCAGCCTATCTATATCCTTCTAGAACATAGAACATAAAACAGTACAGCACAGAACAGGCCCTTCGGCCCACGATGTTGTGCCGAGCTTTGTCTGAAACCCAGATCAAGCTATCCCACTCCCTATCATCCTGGTGTGCTCCATGTGCCTATCCAATAACTGCTTAAATGTTCCTAAAGTGTCTGACTCCACTTGAGTGGCAACCTTTAGAGATCTGAGAAATATGGACCCCAAGATCTCTCTGTTCCTCCACATTCTTCAGAACCCTACCTTTGACCCTGTAATCCACATTTAAATTTGTCCTACCAAAATGAATCACCTCGCATTTGTCAGGGTTAAACTCCATTTGCCATTTTTCAGCCCAGCTCTGCATCCTAGCTATATCTCTTTGCAGTCTTCTGTAGCTTTTGACAATGCTCCTCACTATCTGCAAGTCCTGCCAATTTCGTGTCGTCCGCAAACTTACTGATCACCCCAGTTACACCTTCTTCCAGATCGTTTATATAAATCACAAACAGCAGAGGTCCCAATACAGAGCCCTGCGGAACACCACTAGTCACAGGCCTCCAGCCGGAAAAAGACCCTTCCACTACCACCCTCTGTCTTCTGTGACCAAGCCAGTTCTCCACCCATCTCGCCACCTCCCCCTTTATCCCATGAGATCCAACCTTTTTCACCAGCCTACCATGAGGGACTTTGTCAAACGCTTTACTAAAGTCCATATAGACGACATCCACGGCCCTTCCCTCGTCAACCATTCTGGTTACTTCTTCAAAAAACTCCCCCAGGTTAGTGAGGCATGACCTCCCTCTCACAAAACCATGCTGACTATCGTTAATGAGTTTATTCCTTTCTAAATACGCATACATCCTATCTCTAAGAATCTTCTCCAACAACTTCCCCACCACGGACGTCAAGCTCACCGGCCTGTAATTACCCGGATTATCCTTCCTACCCTTCTTAAATAACGAGACCACATTAGCTATCCTCCAATCCTCTGGGACCTCACCTGCGTCCAGTGATGAGACAAAGATTTGCGTCAGAGGCCCAGCGATTTCATCTCTCGTCTCCCTGAGCAGCCTTGGATAGATTCCATCAGGCCCTGGGGATTTGTCAGTCTTTATCTTCTCTGACAAACCTAACACTTCCTCCCTTGTAATGGAGATTTTCTCCAACGGTTCAACACTCCCCTCCGAGACACTCCCAGTCAACACATCCCTCTCCTTTGTGAATACCGACGCAAAGTATTCATTTAGGATCTCCCCTACTTCTTTGGGCTCCAAGCATAATTCCCCACTTTTGTCCCTGAGAGGTCCGATTTTTTTCCCTGACAACCCTTTTGTTCCTAACGTATGAATAAAATGCCTTGGGATTCTCCTTAATCCTGTCTACCAAGGACATTTCGTGACCCCTTTTTGCCCTTCTAATTCCCCGTTTGAGTTCTTTCCTACTTTCTTTGTACTCCTCCAGAGCTCCCTCTGTTTTTAGCTGCCTGGACCTAACATACGCCTCTCTTTTCTTTTTGACCAGTCCCTCAATTTCCCTGGTTATCCACGGTTCTCGAATCCTACCCTTCCTATCCTTTTTTGCAGGCACATGCCTGTCCTGCAGCCCTAACAACTGTTCCTTAAAAGACTCCCACATGCCAGATGTGGATTTACCCTCAAACAGCCTCTCCCAATCAAGAGCTGCCAATTTCTGCCTAATCCCACTAAAGTTAGCCTTCTCCCAATCCAACACCTTACCCTTGGGACACCACTCATCCTTTTCCATCACTATCCTAAAGCTAACAGAATTGTGGTCACTATTTGCTACATGTTCCCCTCCCAAAACTTTGAAGACCTGACCGGGCTCATTCCCCAGTACTAGGTCCAGTATAGCCCCCCTCTCTCAAAGAACAGTACAGCACAGGAAACAGGCCCTTCGGCCCTCCAAGCCTGTGCCGCTCCTTGGTCCAACTAGACCAATCGTTTGTATCCCTCCATTCCCAGGCTGCTCATGTGACTATCCAGGTAAGTCTTAAACGATGTCAGCGTGCCTGCCTCCACCACCCTACTTGGCAGCGCATTCCAGGCCCCCACCACCTTCTGTGTAAAAAACGTCCCTCTGATGTCTGAGTTATACTTCGCCCCTCTCAGCTTGAGCCCGTGACCCCTCGTGATCGTCACCTCCGACCTGGGAAAAAGCTTCCCACTGTTCACCCTATCTATACCCTTCATAATCTTGTACACCTCTATTAGATCTCCCCTCATTCTCCGTCTTTCCAAGGAGAACAACCCCAGTCTACCCAATCTCTCCTCATAGCTAAGACCCTCCATACCAGGCAACATCCTGGTAAACCTTCTCTGCACTCTCTCCAATGCCTCCACGTCCTTCTGGTAGTGCGGCGACCAGAACTGGACGCAGTACTCCAAATGTGGCCTAACCAGAGTTCTATACAGCTGCATCATCAGACTCCAGCTTTTATACTCTATACCCCGTCCTATAAAGGCAAGCATACCATATGCCTTCTTCACCACCTTCTCCACCTGTGTTGCCACCTTCAAGGATTTGTGGACTTGCACACCTAGGTCCCTCTGTGTTTCTATACTCCTGATGACTCTGCCATTTATTGTATAACTCCTCCCTACATTATTTCTTCCAAAATGCATCACTTCGCATTTATCCGGATTAAACTCCATCTGCTACCTCTCCGCCCAATTTTCCAGCCTATCTATATCCTGCTGTATTGCCCGACAATGCTCTTCGCTATCCGCAAGTCCAGCCATCTTCGTGTCATCCGCAAACTTGCTGATTACACCAGTTACACCTTCTTCCAAATCATTTATATATATCACAAATAGCAGAGGTCCCAGTACAGAGCCCTGCGGAACACCACTGGTCACAGACCTCCAGCCGGAAAAAGACCCTTCGACCACTACCCTCTGTCTCCTATGGCCAAGCCAGTTCTCCACCCATCTAGCCACTTCTCCTAGTATCCCATGAGCCTTAACCTTCTTAACCAACCTGCCATGTGGGACTTTGTCAAATGCCTTACTGAAATCCATATAGACGACATCCACGGCCCTTCCTTCATCAGCCGTTTTTGTCACTTCCTCAAAAAACTCCACCAAATTTGTAAGGCACGACCTCCCTCTTACAAAACCATGCTGTCTGTCACTAATGAGATTGTTCCGTTCTAAATGCACATACATCCTGTCTCTAAGAATCCTCTCCAACAACTTCCCTACCACGGACGTCAAGCTCACCGGCCTATAATTTCCTGGGTTATCCCTGCTACCCTTCTTAAACAACGGGACCACATTCGCTATCCTCCAATCCTCAGGGACCTCACCCGTGTCCAAAGAAGTAACAAAGATTTCCGTCAGAGGCCCAGCAATTTAATCTCTCGTCTCCCTGAGCAGTCGAGGATAGATGCCATCAGGCCCTGGGGCTTTGTCAGTTTTAATGTTCCCTAAAAAACCTAACACTTCCTCTCTTGTAATGGAGATTTTCTCTAACGGGTCAACACCTCCCTCCGAGACACTCCTGGTTAACACGCCCCTCTCCTTCGTGAATACCGATGCAAAGTATTCATTTAGGAGGGGGGCTATCTACATATTGTTCCAAAGAACCCTCCTGTACGCATTTTACAAATTCCTCCCCATTCAGAGTCCCAGCTCTCAGCGATTTCCAGTCTATGCCAGGGAAATTGAAGTCTCCCACGACAACAACCCTATTTTTCCTGCACCTATCCAGTATCTCCTGACATATCCGTTCTTCCACTTCCCTCGGGCTGTTGGGGGGACTGTAGTATACCCCCAACATAGTGACTGCGCCCTTCCTGTTTCTAAGCTCCACCCAGAGTGACTCGTTACACGACCCCTCTGAATTGTCCTCCCTCTGCACCGCTGTAATATGCTCTCCCACTAATACTGCTACTCCCCCACCTCTTTTGGCCCCTCCTCTGTTTCGCCTAAAACACTTGTACCCCGGAATATTCAGCTGCCAGTCCTGTCCCTCTTTCAACCAAGTCTCTGTCACCGCAACCACATCCAAATTCCTCGTGAGCATTAAGGCCCTAAGTTCGTCTGTCTTACCTGCTACGCTCCTTGCATTGAAGTATAAGCACTCCAGACCTCCAGGCCCAGTGAGGTCATCCTCCCCCAGAGTGCTCTTCTTCTTTGCCAGCCTTGTCCCAGCCCCAAGCTCGTCCCCAGCCTCCACACTTGTAGACCTAATATTTTGATCCCCACCCCCCTGCCATACTAGTTTAAACCCCCCCGAACTGCACTAGCAAAACTCCCAGCCAGGATATTCGTGCCCTTCCAACTTAGTTGTGACCCGTCCTTCTTGTACAGGTGCCATCCTCTCCTGAAAACTTCCCATTGATCTAGGAAAATGAAGTCCTCCCTCCTGGACCAGTCCTTTAGCCAAGCATTCAATTGTACTAACTCCCTATTCTTAGCCTCACTGGCACGAGGCATTGGGAGCAGCCCAGAGATGGCCACCCTAGTGACCCTACTTTTTAGTCTATTTCCCAACTCCCTGAATTGCTCTCGTAGGATCCCCCTGCTCTTCCTATCTACGTCATTTGCACCAATGTGTACAATGACATCTGTTTCTTTATCTTCCCCTTTTAGGATGCCTCCGATCCGCTCGGTGACATCCATTACCCCAGCACCAGGTAGGCAGACTACCATCCTGGAGTCCCGTTCGCACCCACAGAATCGCCTGACCGTGCCTCTGACCGACGCATCCCCCACCACTATTGCGCTCCTAACCCCTCTCTTTCCTTTCCAGGCCACAGAGCCTGACTCTGTGCCAGTGACCTGGTCACTGTGGCTTACCCTCAAAGACTATTTCCTCGGGTGGATGGAGCTATTACAAGGGGGCATAACTATAGGGTTCATGGTGGGAGATATAGGAAGGATATCAGAGGTAGGTTCTTTATGCGGAGAGTGGTTGGGGTGTGGAATGGACTGCCTGCAGTGATAGTGGAGTCAGACACTTTAGGAACATTTAAGCGGTTATTGGGTAGGCACATGGAGCACACCAGGATGATAGGGAGTGGGATAGCTTGATCTTGGTTTCAGATAAAGCTCGGCACAACATCGTGGGCCGAAGGGCCTGTTCTGTGCTGTACTGTTCTATGTTCTACCCCTGGAGAGTCATCCTCCTCCACACTATCCAAAACAATATACTTGTTTTGGAGTGGGACAACCACAGGTGACCCCTCCACTAATTGCTCACTCCCCTCCCCTCTCACACCTGTCGCCGAGCCCTTCCTATTATGAGAGACAGCCACTGGAGTACTCTCTGGTACGTTACCCTTCTGACCTTTACTCCTCCTAACTGTGACCCACGTGTCTTCCTCCCGATGCCCCGGTGTAACTAGTTCCCTATAACTCATGTCAATTATTCTCTCATTCTCCCTGACTAGACCAAGGTCAGCAATCTGCTGCTCCAGTTCCGTGACGCGGTCCCTCAGGAGCTGCAGTTCCACGCACCTGGCGCAAATGTGGTCCTCCGGGAGGCTAGGTGTTTCCAGGAACTCCCACACCGGAAGCACCGAACTGGCCTATCACTCATAGTTACCCTTATCTTATATAGGTTTGGATAAAAATAACTTACCCTGCCTCGCCCTTACCGCCTAAGCCCTGTGAGCCAAAGCCCTGACAGCTTTCACTCAGCTTCCCACTCACTCCACAGCCCGCTCCCGGCGCTGCCCGCTGTATACTGCAGCCTACCTTTTATACTTCGCGTGCTTAAAAAACCCTTCCCAGACTCCTTAGCAGCCCACTTCCGGTTTTCACTTTAAACTTAAGAAAAATACTACTACAAAAGTAAAGGCCGAAAAAAAACACACACACTAGCGGACTAATTAAATAAATAATTCAATCAATCTCTCACCAGCACTGCTGCCTCCAATCACTCCCTCTCTGCTTGCTCCAGTGGAACAATGATTGGCCTTCTTTTCTTGAGCTGTTGGAAGCTGCCTGCACAGAAACTAACTCAGCACAAACCCTTGGCATTCAGTCTCCCAGTGAAGGCTTACTGCAAAGTTGAAAGCCATTCGGCCCATCGATTCTGTGTAAGATCTTCACAAGAGCAACTTGCTGAGTGCCATTTTCCTGTCTTTTTCCTGTAGCTCTGTAAATTTTTCCTCTTCAAGCATTTATTCAAATCCAATTGGAAGTTACAATTGAATCTTCCCCCACAGCTCTCTCAGGCATTGCATTCCAGATTCTAAGCACTGTGTTAACAGATGTTTCTCCTCATGTCACCGTTACTACTTTGCCAGTCACCTTAAATGAGTATCTCCTGATTCTCGATCATTCCACCAATAGGAACACATTTTCTCTATCTACTCTGTCCAGACCCCTCATGATGTCAAATCTCTCTCTGTTATTCAAGGAGAATAAGAATAGCCCCAGCTTCTTCAATCAGAAGTTCCTTGTCTCTGGAACTATATTCTTTTTAAGTCTGCACCCTCTTAGATGCCTTCACCAAGTGCAGAATTGGAAGCACTGCTCTCCTAGTCCATGAGGCTTTGTTCCACCCATTTCACAGATATACCCGGATGGCTCCAGGTTAAACTATAAGGACAGGTTTCAGAAACTTTACATAAATTGCAAGCAAGGCAGCAGAGGTAGAGTCCAGGACCCCGGGAGAAGGATCTAGTCCCACAGGGCAGGGCACCAGGGGAAGGGCTCAGTCCCACAGGGCAGGGCACCAGGGGAAAGGCTCAGTCCCACAGGGCAGGACCCCAGGGGAAGGGCCCAGTCCCACGGGGCAGATGGGGATAGTATAGGAGAAGATGTTATAGAACATAGAAAAGCTACAGCACAAACAGGCCCTTCGGCCCACAAGTTGCGCCGAACAATTTCCTTACCTTCTAGGCTCATCTATAACCCTCTATCTTCTAACCTCCATGAACCTATCCAAAAGTCTCTTAAAAGACTCAATCGAATCCACTTCCACCACCACTACCGGCAGCCGATTCCACGCACCCACCACCCTCGGAGTGAAAAACTTACCCCTAACATCTCCTCTATACCTACTCCCCAGCACCCTAAACCTGTGGCCTCTCGTGACAACCATTTCAGCCCTGGGTAAAAGCCTCTGAGAATCCATAAGACCATAAGACATAGGAGCGGAAGTAAGGCCATTCGGCCCATCGAGTCCACTCCACCATTCAATCATGGTTGATTTCAACTCCATTTACCCGCTCTCTCCCACTCTATCAATACCTCTCAACATCTTAGACACCTCTATCAGGTCACCTCTCATCCTTCGCCTCTCCAAGGAGAATAGCTCTCTCAACCTATCCTCATAAGGCATACCACTTAATCCTGGCAACATCCTCGTAAATCTCCTCTGTACCCGTTCCATGGCTTCCACATCCTTTCTGTAATGAGGCGACCAGAACTGGGCACAGTACTCCAGGTGGGGTCTGACCAGGGTCCTATACAGCTGCAGCATTATCTCCCGATTTCTAAACTCAATTCCTTTATATAGATTAGAAAGCAGAGATTCCGTGCCATTGCTGCTACCGTTTACTAACCTCTCCTTTAACTATCTCTCCAGGCCCATGATTCAGGAAAAGGTGAAGATTCTTGGACAGGCCGGTCTGTCAGAAAACAACTTTTCAGAGACTGAAACTACAGATTATTTTCACCGGGTAACTAGCTGTTTCGTCAACTCAGCATTTTCCTCATCTACCCTGTGCTGTACCTGTCCTGGGAGTGTTTGATGGGGACAGTGTAGTGGGAGCTTTACTCTGTATCTAACCCCGTGCTGTACCTGTCCTGGGAGTGTTTGATGGGGACAGTGTAGAGGGAGTTTTATGCTGTGCCATGTAGTCCAGCAGGTTTGCAGATGCTCGTGTATCCTGTGCTGGTTTTATTGGGTTTGGGGGTGGATATTTCTTTTAGTGTGAATTTGGGCTGTTTGGTTTGGTTAGGACTCCTGATTTTTGATCACCTTCACTCTGTTTATTTGTTGTCTTTTAACCAGAATTATTTTTATCTATAGGGTCCGAGGCAGGCAAAAATGGTTGACTTTTTCCAAATGGCTTTTGATGATTCTGAAGGCATTGATGATGAAACTCTTCTGCTTGGAACAGCTGATGCCTGTGTTGATTCTCAGCTCACTGTAACCGGCAGTGGAAACAGCTCCAGCACTGACACTGGAAATGTCCAACAAACTAACCATTCAGAGAGTTCTGTGAAGAAGAGGCGTATCGAGAACTATTTTGTGAAACAGTGAGCATTGCTTTGACGCAAGAAATTTAACCAAAACTCTGCATGAATACCGTCACCCTGTGGGTCGGCGCGTACTTGTACAATTTGTAAATAAAATAAAAATATTTCAATCCTGAACTGAAGCATTTTTTAAGAGGAATGAAACTGAGAAACACATGTTTTGAGAAATGTTAGTATTTGTTGGAGGGCATTTACAGATCTCCCAGCACATTCCCAGCAGGAGGTGGCGGGGGGGCGGGTGTATGAGTGAGCGTGAGCTGGAGTGGGTGAGTGTGGAGGATGGGAACAGTCAGGTTTCTTCTCCACTCATCCAATATAAAGCTATGTATTTCTGCTCCTTCCAAACCAAATAACATCACTGACAAGATTTGCTCAGCTTTCATTCTCACAGAAGTTTTATCGATATTAGGCAATTGTTGGAAGATTTTATATATACTTCTAATAAAAATCATAAATGGTTTCTGTTTTTAAGAGTAACTATTATTTTCTCAAAGTGAAGGATGTAGAAGATCATGGATATGGTGACCAGCCAAGGTCTTTGCTCGAGGATAGAGGAATCCAAACATCGAGGGCTGAGGTTTAAGGTGAGAGGGGAAAGATTTAAAAGGGACCCAAGGGGCACCAACTTCACATGGGGTGGTGCGTGTATGGAATGAGCTGCCAGAGGAGGTGGTAGAGGCGGGTACAATTACAACATTGAACAGGCATTTGGACAGATACATGGGTGGGAAAGGGTTTGAGGGATATGGGTTAAACGCAGGCAATTTAGGAAACCTGGTCGGCATGGACAGGTTGGGCCAAAGGGCCTGTTTCCGTGCTGTATATCTCTGATTCTACAACTCTGTTAGTGCTGAGGATTGGAGTTTCCAAATCTGTGCCATCCCATCAACAGAACAGATCAAAGATCTTCGATCTGAAGGATTTCCGAAATGATTCTTTCCTCGGGTCCTGCCACCAGCAGCAACAAGAGAATAGTTGATCTCTTTGAGGCGGAGACAGATAAAATTATCATGGGAATGGGGAAATGACTGAAATATTGAACAAATATTTGGGTCTTCACAGTTTCATACCAGAAATAAAGGGTAACCAAGGGGCTAAAATGATTTTTCAAATTTCCCTAGATTCTAAAACAATCCCAGTTGATTGGAAATTAGCAAATGTAGGGCAAGAAATCAGGGAACTACAAACTAGTTAGCCTGGCACCAACCATTAGAAAAATAAATATTATTAAGGAAGTTTTAACAATGGACTTGGAACACCATTGGATGATCAGGCAGTGCCAACGTGGTTTTACCAAAGGGAAATCCAGTTTGACAAATTTATTAGACCGTTTTGAGAAAGTGACCAAGGAGGTGGATGGGGGCAAGGCAGTGGACGTGGTATATATGGATTTTAGTAAGGCGTTTGATAAGGTTCACCATGGTAGGCTTCTGCAGAAAATGCAGATGTATGGGATTGGGGGTGATCTAGGAAATTGGATCAGGAATTGGCTAGCGGATAGGAAACAGAGGGTGGTGGTTGATAGTAAATATTCATCATGGAGTGCGGTTACAAGTGGTGTACCTCAGGGATCTGTTTTGGGGCCACTGCTGTTTGTAATATTTATTAATGATCTGGATGAGGGTATAGTTGGGTGGATTAGCAAATTTGCTGATGACACCAAAGTCGGTGGTGTGGTAGACAGTGAGGAAGGGTGTCGTAGTTTGCAGGAAGACTTAGACAGGTTGCAAAGTTGGGCCGAGAGGTGGCGGATGGAGTTTAATGCGGAGAAGTGTGAGGTAATTCACTTTGGTAGGAATAACAGATGTGTTGAGTATAGGGCTAACGGGAGGACTTTGAGTAGTGTGGAGGAGCAGAGGGATCTAGGTGTATGTGTGCATAGATCCCTGAAGGTTGGGAATCAAGTAGATAGGGTTGTTAAGAAGGCATATGGTGTCTTGGCGTTTATTGGTAGGGGGATTGAATTTAGGAGTCGTGGCGTTATGTTGCAACTGTACACAACTCTGGTGCGGCCGCACTTGGAGTACTGTGTGCAGTTCTGGTCCCCACATTACAGGAAGGATGTGGAGGCTTTGGAGAGGGTGCAGAGGAGGTTTACCAGGATGTTGCCTGGTATGGAGGGGAGATCCTATGAGGAGAGGCTGAGGGATTTGGGATTGTTTTCGCTGGAAAGGCGGCGGCTAAGAGGGGATCTTATTGAAACATATAAGATGATTAGAGGTTTAGATAGGGTGGATAGTGATAGCCTTTTTCCTCTGATGGAGAAATCCAGCACGAGGGGGCATGGCTTTAAATTGAGGGGGGGTAGTTATAGAACCGATGTCAGGGGTAGGTTCTTTACCCAGAGGGTGGTGAGGGATTGGAATGCCCTGCCAGCATCAGTAGTAAATGCGCCTAGTTTGGGGGCGTTTAAGAGATCCGTAGATAGGTTCATGGACGAAAAGAAATTGGTTTAGGTTGGAGGGTCACAGTTTTTTTTTAACTGGTCGGTGCAACATCGTGGGCCGAAGGGCCTGTTCTGCGCTGTAATGTTCTATGTTCTATGTTTTGTGGATGTAACTATTAGAGCAGATAAAGGAGATCCCTAGATGGCAGTATCACTGGCCTTCCAAAAGGAATTTGATGAAGTGCCACATGAAAGGTTAATAGGCAAGATGAGGGCTCATGGAGTTGGGGATGATATATTATGGATAGAGGATTGGTTAACAGACAAGGGCAAAGAGTAGGCATAAACTGGGCATTTTCAAGTTGGGAGGCTGTGCCTAGTGGACTGTTGCAAGGATTAGTGCTGGGGCCTCAACTATTTACAATATGTAGCAAACTGATGCATTATTTTGTCTTTTTATCTAAATCATTAATAATGATACAAAGCCAGGTGGAAATACAAGCTGTCAGGGAGACATGGAAAACAAGGGGGAGAATTTTCAGGCCAGCAGAGCTCCAGCATCCCAGTGGGGCAGGGCTTCCCAACTCCAAGGGAACCTTAACAATGAGGCACCTCCCCACCCCACCCACCATTCACACCTGAGATGGGGAAAAGTTTAAATGACTCTTTCCCACCCCACCCACCAGCCTAAAAATGGAGAGATTGGGTGGGATGAGAGTCTGAGCAGGTGAATGGGCAGATTTCCCACCTGAGACCCTGTCTGCCCAAGCCTAAAACTGAACCTAGGTTTGAGCTGGCAGGTTCCTGGGGAAATCCTGTCCATTCGGGGGGGGGGGGTGCTGTATAACATTCCGCCCAAGTTGACAGATGGAGCGTTACGTGGGAAACATGAGGTTATTTAGTAGGAATAGAAAAGCAGAATTTTTTTAATGATGGAAACCTTTTTAAATATTGATTTTTTTAAAATTAATTTACAATTAATAATTGGGTACTGCTGGCTCAAGTAGCAATTATTGCCATCCCTAATTGCCATTGAGAAAGTGGTAGTGAGCTGCTGCCTTGAACTGTTGCAGTCCCTGTGGTGTCGGTACATCAAAAGAGCTGTTAGGAAGGGAGTTCCAGGATTTTGACTCAGCCATAGTGAAGGAATGGCCGATTATATTTCCAAGTCAGGATGGTGAGTGGTTTGTTGGGGAACTTTCAGGTGGTGGTGTTCCTATGCATCTGCCCTTGTTCTTCAATACAGTGGATGTCGTAGGTTTGAATGGTGCTGCCTAAGAAGACTGAGTTCCTGCAGTGCATTCTGTAGATGGTACACTCTGCTGCCACTGTTTGTCAGTGATGGAGGGAGTGAATGTTATGGAAGGGGTACAAATCAAAGGGGCTGCTTTGTGCTGGACAGTGTTGAACTTCTTGAATATTGTTAGAGTTGGACTCACCCAGGCAATTGGAGAGTATTCCATTAAACTTCTGACTTGAACCTTGTAGATAGGCTTAGAGGAGTCAGGTGAGTGGCTTGGAGAGGAACCCCCAGTTGATGGTGTTCCCCAGGTATCTGTTGTCTTTTTCCTTCTAGATGGTAGCAGTCATGGGTTTGGAAAGTGCTGCCTAAGGAACCATAGAACATTACAGCACAGAAACAGGCCTTTTGGCCCTTTTTGGCTGTGCCGAACCATTTTTCTGCCGAATCCCACTGACCTGCACCTGGACCATATCCCTCCACACCCCTCTCATCCATATACCTGTCCAAGTTTTTCTTAAATGTTAAAAGTGAGCCTTAGTGAGCTTACCTTAGTATTCCATCACACTCCTGACTTGTGCCTTGTAAATGGTGGACAGGCTTTGGGGAGTCAGGATGTGAGTTACTTGTTGCAGGATTCCTAGCATCTAACCTGCTATTATAGCCACAGGTATTTATATGGCTAGTCCATTCAGTTTTGGTAACCCCCCAGATGTTGATAGTGGGGGATTCAGTGATGGTAATGCCATTGAATGTCATGGGGCGATGGTTAGATTCTCTTTTGTTGTAGATGGTCATTGCCTGGGGCTTGTGTGGCGCAAATGTTACTTACCACTTGTCAGCCCAAGCCTGGATATTGTCCAGATCTTGCTGCATTTGGACATGGACTGCTTCAGTATCTGAGACGTCGCGAATGGTGCTGAACATTGTGCAATCATCGGCGAACATCCCCACTTCTGACCTTATGATGGAGGAAAGGTCATTGATGAAGCAGCTGAAGATGGTTGGGCCTTGGATACTACCCTGAGGAACTCCTGCAGAGATGTCCTGGAGATGAGATGATTGACCTCCAATCACCACAACCATCTCCTAACCAGCAAGGGGTTTTCTCTCTGACTCTAGTTTTGCTAGGGCTCCTTGATGCCACACTCGGTCAAATGCTACCTTGATGCCAAGGGCAGTCACTCTCACCTCACCTCTAGAATTCAACTCTTTTGTCCACATTTGAACCAAGGCTGGAATGAGGTCAGGAGCTCAGTGACTGTAGCAGAACCCAAACCCAGTCCAAAGATGTGCGGGTTAGGTTGATTGGCCAGGTTAAAAATTGCCCCTTAGAATCCTGAGATGTGTAGGTTAGAGGGATTAGCGGGTAAATATGTGGGGGTAGGGCCTGGGTGGGATTGTGGTCGGTGCAGACTCGATGGGCCGAATGGCCTCTTTCTGCCCTGTAGGGTTTCTATGATTCTATGGGGGTCAGTGAGCAGGTTATTGCTGAGCAGGTGCTGCTTGATAGCACTGTTAATGGCCCCTTCCATCACTTTACTGATGATCGAGAGTAGACAATGGATGGTAATTGGCCGGGTTGGATTTGTCCTGCGCTATGTACAGGACATACCTGGCCAATTTTCCACATTGCCAGGTAGATGCCACTGCTTGGCTAGCGGGAGAGCACGTTCTGGGGCACAGGTCTTCAGTGCTATTGCCAGATTTGTCAGGACCCATTGCCTTTGCAGTATCCAGTGCCTTCAGCCTTTTCTTGATTTGTGGAGGTGATGAATGAATACTTTTCTTCAGTGTTCACCAAGGAGAGGGGCCATGTTTTTGAGGAAGAGAAGGTGCTACAGGCTAATAGGCTGGAGGAAATAGATGTTCGGAGGGAGGGTGTACTGGCAGTTTTGAATAAACTGAAGGTCGATAAGTCCCCTGGGCCTGATGAAATATATCCTAGGATTCTTTGGGAGGCAAGGGATGAGATTGCAGAGCCTTTGGTTTGAACTTTGGGTCCTCGCTGTCCACGGGGATGGTGCCAGAGGACTGGAGAGTGGCAAATGTTGTTCCTCTGTTTAAGAAAGGGAATAGAAATGACCCTGGTAATTATAGACCGGTTAGTCTTACTTCGGTGGTTGGTAAATTGATGGAAAAGGTCCTTAGGGATGGGATTTACGACCATTTAGAAAGATGCGGATTAATCCGGGATAGTCAGCACGGATTCGTGAAGGGCAAGTCGTGCCTCACAAATTTGATAGAATTTTTTGACGAGGTAACTAAGTGTGTTGATGAAGGTAGGGCAGTTGATGTCATATACATGGATTTTAGTAAGGCGTTTGATAAGGTCCCCCATGGTCGGCTTATGATGAAAGTAAGGAGGTGTGGGATAGAGGGAAAGTTAGCCGATTGGATAGGTAACTGGCTGTCTGATCGAAGACAGAGGGTGGTGGTAGATGGAAAATTTTCGAACTGGAGGCAGGTTGCTAGCGGAGTGTCACAGGGATCAGTGCTTGGTCCTCTGCTCTTTGTGATTTTTATTAATGACTTAGAGGAGGGGGCTGAAGGGTGGATCAGTAAATTTGCTGATGACACCAAGATTGGTGGAGTAGTGGATGAGGTGGAGGGCTGTTGTAGGCTGCAAAGAGACATAGATAGGATGCAAAGCTGGGCTGAAAAATGGCAAATGGAGTTTAACCCTGATAAATGTGAGGTGATTCATTTTGGCAGGACTAATTTAAATGTAGATTACAGGGTCAAAGGTAGGGTTCTGAAGACTGTGGAAGAACAGAGAGATCTTGGGGTCCATATCCACAGATCTCTAAAGGTTGCCACTCAAGTGGATAGAGCTGTGAAGAAGACCTATAGTGTGTTAGCTTTTATTAACAGGGGGTTGGAGTTTAAGAGCCGTGGGGTTATGCTGCAACTGTACAGGACCTTGGTGAGACCACATTTGGAATATTGTGTGCAGTTCTGGTCACCTCACTATAAGAAGGATGTGGAAGCGCTGGAAAGAGTGCAGAGGAGATTTACCAGGATGCTGCCTGGTTTGGAGGGTAGGTCTTATGAGGAAAGGTTGAGGGAGCTAGAGCTGTTCTCTCTGGAGCGGAGGAGGCTGAGGGGAGACTTAATAGAGGTTTATAAAATGATGAAGGGGATAGATAGAGTGAACGTTCAAAGACTATTTCCTCGGGTGGATGGAGCTATTACAAGGGGGCATAACTATAGGGTTCATGGTGGGAGATATAGGAAGGATATCAGAGGTAGGTTCTTTACGCAGAGAGTGGTTGGGGTGTGGAATGGGCTGCCTGCAGTGATAGTGGAGTCAGACACTTTAGGAACATTTAAGCGGTTATTGGATAGGCACATGGAGCACACCAGGATGATAGGGAGTGGGATAGCTTGATCTTGGTTTCAGATAAAGCTCGGCACAAAATAGAACATTACAGCGCAGTACAGGCCCTTCGGCCCTCGATGTTGCGCCGACCAGTGGTACCAAACTAAAGCCCCTCTAATCTACACTATTCCAATATCACCCATATGTTTATCCAATAACCACTTGAATGCTCTCAACGTTGACGAGTCCACCACTGCTGCAGGCAGGGCATTCCACGCCCTTACTACTCTCTGAGTAAAGAACCTACCTCTAACATCTGTCCTATATCTCTCACCCCTCAATTTAAAGCTATGTCCCCTCGTGCTAGCCAACACCATTCAAGGAAAAAGGCTCTCACTATCCACCCTATCTAATCCTCTGATCATCTTGTATGCCTCTATTAAGTCACCTCTTAACCTTCTTCTCTCTAACGAAAACAACCTCAAGCCCCTCAGCCTTTCCTCATATGATTTTCCCACCATACCAGGCAACATCCTGGTAAATCTCCTCTGCACCCTTTCCAACGCTTCCACATCTTTCCTATAATGCGGCGGCCAGAACTGCACGCAATACTCCAAGTGCGGCCGCACCAAAGTTTTGTACAGTTGCAGCATGACCTCCTGGCTCCGAAACTCAATCCCTCTACCAATAAAAGCTAACACACCGTATGCCTTCTTAACAACCTTATCAACCTGGGTGCCAACTTTCAGGGATCTATGCACATGGACACCCAGATCCCTCTGTTCATCCACACTACCAAGTATCTTACCATTAGCCCAGTACTCTGTATTCCTGTTACTTCTTCCAAAGTGAATCACCTCACACTTTTCCACATTAAACTCCATTTGCCACCTCTCAGCCCAGCTCTGCAGCTTATCTATGTCCCTCTGTAACCTGCCACTTCCCTCCGCACTGTCTACAACTCCACCGACTTTAGTGTCATCCGTAAATTTACTAATCCATCCTTCCACGCCCTCATCCAAGTCATTAATAAAAATGACAAACAGCAGTGGCCCCAAAACAGATCCTTGCAGTACACCACTAGTAACTGAACTCCAGGATGAATATTTCCCATCAACCACCACCCTCTGTTTTCTTACAACTAGCCAATTCCTGATCCAAACCACTAAATCACCCTCAATCCCATGTGTCCGTATTTTCTGCAAAAGCTTACCATGGGGAACCTTATCAAACGCTTTGCTGAAATCCATATACACCACATCAACCGCTTTACCCTCATCCACCTCTTTGGTCACCTTCTCAAATAACTCAATAAGGTTTGTGAGGCACGACCTACCCTTCACAAAACCGTGCTGACTATCCCTAATCAAATTATTCCTTTCTAGGTGATTATAAATCCTATCTCTTATAATCCTTTCCAATACTTTGCCCACAACAGAAGTAAGGCTCACCGGTCTATAATTACCAGGGTTGTCCCTACTCCCCTTCTTGAACAAGGGGACAACATTTGCTATCCTCCAGTCTTCTGGCACTGTTCCTGTAGACAATGACGACACAAAGATCAAAGCCAAAGGCTCTGCAATCTCCTCTCTAGCCCCCCAGAGAATCCTAGGATAAATCCCATCTGGCCCAGGGGACTTATCTATTTTTACCCTTTCCAGAATTGCTAACACCTCCTCCTTATGAACATCAATCCCATCCAGTCCAACAGCCTGCATCTCAGTACTCCCCTCAACAACACTGCCCCTCTCCAGTGTGAATACCGATGAAAAATATTCATTTAGTGCCTCTCCTATCTCTTCAGACTCCACGCACAACTTCCCACTCCTGTCCTTGACTGGCCCTAATCTTACCCTAGTCATTCTTTTACTCCTGACATACCTATAGAAAGCTTTAGGGTTTTCCCTGATCCTACCAACCAAAGACTTCTCATGTCCCCTCCTGGCTCTTCTTAACTCTTTCTTTAGCTCCTTCCTGGCTAACTTGTAACTCTCAAGCGCCCTAACTGGGCCTTCACGTCTCATCTTAACATAAGTCTCCTTCTTCCTCTTCACAAGAGATTCAACCTCCTTAGTAAACTCCGGTCCCCTCACACGTCTGCTTCCTCCCTGCCTGACAGGTACATATTTATCAAGGACGCGTAGTAGCTGTTCCTTGAACAAGTTCCACATTACAATTGTGCCCATCCCCTGCAGTTTCCTTCCCCAACCTATGCCAGCTAAATCTCGCCTAATCGCATCATAATTTCCTTTCCCCCAGCTATAACTCTTGCCCTTTGGTATATACCTCTCCTTTTCCATTGCTAAAGTAAATATAATCGAATTGTGGTCACTGTCACCAAAGTGCTCACCTACCTCCAAATCTAACACCTGGCCTGGTTCATTACCCAGTACCAAATCCAATGTGGCCTCGCCTCTTGTTGGTCTATCTACATACTGCGTCAGGAAGCCTTCCTGCACACACTGGACAAAAACTGACCCCTCTAAAGTATTCGAACTATAGCTTTTCCAGTCATATTTGTAAAGTTAAAGTCCCCCAGTACAACTACCCTGTTACTTTCGCTCCTATCCAGAATCATCTTTGCAATCTTTTCCTCTACATCTCTGGTACTTTTCGGAGGTCTATAAAAAACTGCCAACAGGTGTGTGTTTCTAACCTCAGCCCAAACCACCTCAGTAGACGAGTCCTCATCAAAAGTCCTTTCTGCCACCGTAATACTGTCCTTGACTAACAATGCCACACCTCCCCCTCTTTTACCACCTTCCCTGCACTTACTGAAACATCTAAACCCCGGAACCTGCAACAACCATTCCTGTCCCTGCTCTATCCATGTCTCCGAGATGGCCACAACATCGAAATCCCAGGTACCAACTCATGCTGCAAGCTCACCCACCTTATTCCGGATGCTCCTGGCGTTGAAGTATACACACTTCAAACCACCTTCCTGCCTGCCTGTACATTCCTGCGACTCTGAAACCTCATCCATGACCTCACTACTCTCAACCTCCTGTACACCGGAGCTACAATTCAGGTACCCCCCCCCCTGCTGAATTAGTTTAAACCCTCCCGAAGAGCATTAGCAAATTTCCCCCCCAGGATATTGGTACCCCTCTGGTTCAAGTGCAGACCATCCTGTTGGGCCGAAACGCCTGTTCTGTGCTGTACTGTTCTATGTTCTATGTTCTATGAAGGCCAGCACACCATACGCCTTCTTAACCACCTCCTCTACTGCGAGGCCGATTTAAGAGTCCTATGGACCCGGACCCCAAGGTCTTTCTGATCCACTACACTGCTAAGAGTCTTACCCTTGATATTATACTCCTTCATCCCATTTGACCTGCCAAAATGGACCACTACACATTTATCCGGGTTGAAGTCCATCTGCCACTTCTCCGCCCAGTCTTGCATCCTATCTATGTCACGCTGCAGCTTCTGACATCCCTCCAACCTATACACAACACCACCAACCTTCGTGTCGTCGGCAAACTTACCAACCCATCCCTCCACTTCCTCATCCAGGTCATTTATGACAATGACAAACAGCAAGGGTCCCAGAACAGATCCCTGGGGCACTCCACTGGTGACCGACCTCCATTCAGAAAAAGACCCATCTACAACCACTCTCTGCCTTCTGCAGGCAAGCCAGTTCTGGATCCACAAGGCAACAGCCCCTTGGATCCCATGCCCTCTCACTTTCTCGAGAAGTCTTGCATGGGGGACCTTACCGAACGCCTTGCTGAAGTCCATGTAAACCACATCTATCGCTTTCCCTTCGTCAATGTGTTTAGTCACATTTTCAAATAACTCCACCAGGCTCGTAAGGCACAATTTGCCTTTGACAAAGTCGTGCTGGCTACTTTTGAGCATGCTAAACTGCTCTAAATGTTCATAAATCCTGTCCCTCAGGATCTTCTCCATCAACTTACCAACCACTGAGGTTAGACTCACCGGTCAGTAATTTCCTGGGCTGTCCCTATTCCCTTTCTTGAATATAGGAACCACATCCGCAATCCTCCAATCCTCCAGAACCTCTCCCGTCTCCATCGACGACGCAAAGATCATCGCCAGAGGCTCTGCAATCTCTTCCCTCGTCTCTCACAGTAACCTGGGGTACATCCCATCCAGACCCGGCGACTTATCTATCTTGATGCTATTCAAAATTTCCAACACATCCTCTTTCTTACTGTCCACATACTCAATCTTTTCAGTCCACCTCAATCCTGTAGTACAACCACCCAGGTCTTTTTCCACCGTGAATACCGAGGTAAAATATTCATTAAGCACCTCTGTTATTTCTTCCGGTTCTGTACAGACTTTCTCACCTTCACATTTTATAGGTCCTATTCCTTCACATCTCATCCTTTTATTCTTCACATATTTATAGAACGCCTTAGGGTTCTCCTTAATCTTACCTGCCAAGGCCTTCTCGTGACCCCTTCTGGCTCTCCTAATTTCTTTCTTAAGTCCCTTCCTGCAAGCCGTATACTCATCTAGATCTCTATCATCGCCGAGCTCTCTGAACCTTTTGTACGCTTTCCTTTTCTTTTTGACTAGGTTCAGCGCAGCTTTCGTGCACCACGGTTCCCGTAACCTACCAAAACCTCCCTGTCTCATCGGAACGTTGTCATGCAGAACTCCAGACAAACATTCCTTGAAAATCTGGAACCTTACTTCGGTAATTTTCCTCGAGAATGCCTCCTTCCAATTTACGCTTCTAATCTCCTGCCTGATGGCTTCATATTTCCCCTTACTCCAGATAAACACTTTCCTAGCTTGCCTGATCCTATTCCTGTTTTTGCTCGTGATTGATGCACATACTAAATGGGTGAACATTTTTACAGTTAAGTCGCCTACGTCACATGCTACCATAGAAAGATTATGCAAATGCTTTTCTATAAATGTCTGTACTTTTGGGGTGGCACTATGTGTAGTGGGGGATTCTTTGATGGTGGCCTGACTTCTTAAAAACTAAAAAAATACTGAAAAATAATCTCACAAAGGCAAGGTCTCTGCTTAAGACATAAATAATATTTATTTAAAACATGAAAAATCATACAAGACAAACAAAACATTAACCTACGGCCGTCGGGAGGCCTTCGGATGGTCGAATTGTTCTAGATCTGTGCTACAAGACCCCTCCAAAGATCTAAGGCGCTGAGCTAAAGTACAGCTCAGTTAAACCTTCTGCTATCTAAGATACTCCTAATTAGCTTAGACTCAATTTCATTTCATATTAACATGTCAGTCCAAAACATGACCTCAGCCAATTGCAATGGGCTACTTGACATAATGATATTCTATTTGTCCGTCTTAATACCAGATTTCCTCCCCCTGCAAGATTCATTTAGAACATAGAACATTAAAGCGCAGTACAGGCCCTTCGGCCCTCGATGTTGCGCCGACCAGTGAAACCAATCTAAAGGCCATCTAACCTACACTATTCCAATATCATCCATATGTTTATCCAATGACCATTTAAATGCCCTTAATGTTGGCGAGTCCACTACTGCTGCAGGCAGGGCATTCCACGCCCTTACTACTCTCTGAGTGAAGAACCTACCTCTAACATCTGTCCTATATCTGTCAACCCTCAATTTAAAGCTATGTCCCCTCGTGCTAGCTAGCACCATCCGAGGAAAAAGGCTCTCACTATCCACCCTATCTAATCCTCTGATCATCTTGTATGCCTCTATTAAGTCACCTCTTAACCTTCTTCTCTCTAATGAAAACAACCTCAAGTCCCTCAGCCTTTCCTCATAAGACCTTCCCACCATACCAGGCAACATCCTAGCAAATCTCCTCTGCACCCTTTCCAATGCATCCACATCCTTCCTATAATGCGGTGACCAGAACTGTACGCAATACTCCAGAGTTTTGTACAGCTGCAACATGATCTTCTGGCTCCGAAACTCAATCCCTCTACCAATAAAAGCTAACACTCCGCACGCCTTCTTAACAACCCTATCAACCTGGGTGCCAACTTTCAGGGATCTATGCACATGGACACCGAGATCTCTCTGCTCATCCACATTACCAAGTATCTTACCATTAGCCCAGTACTCTGTAATCCTGTTACTCCTTCCAAAGTGAATCACCTCACACTTTTCCACATTAAACTCCATTTGCCACCTCTCAGCCCAGCACTGCAGCTTATCTATGTCCCTCTGTAACCTGCAACAACCTTCCACACTGTCCACAACTCCACCGACTTTAGTGTCATCCGCAAATTTACTAACCCATCCTTCTGCGCCCTCATCCAGGTCATTTATAAAAATGACAAACAGCAGTGGCCCCAAAACAGATCCTTGCGGTACACCACTAGTAACTTGTTGTTATGTTGCTAAGGACGCCTCTATCTTGATACGATTCCCATAGGCATATTGCCAAAACAATCTGGGCCCATAAAAAGACACTTTCTCTGTCCTGGACAATAGATGCCTTCTTATTTTGACACTTTATGGACTCAAAACTATAATGTTGACTAAAGGATTTTAGCTATTGGAACTTTCAAAGTTCGATTATCATTACTGCAGCACTCGCATTTTTGACTGAGGGGAACAAATATATAATTTATAAATATTCTTTATGTAAATAGAACATAGAACATATAGAACATAGAACATTACAGCGCAGAACAGGCCCTTCGGCCCACGATGTTGCACCGACCAGTTAAAAAAAAACTGTGACCCTCCAACCTAAACCAATTTCTTTTCGTCCATGAACCTATCTACGGATCTCTTAAACGCCCCCAAACTAGGCGCATTTACTACTGATGCTGGCAGGGCATTCCAATCCCTCACCACCCTCTGGGTAAAGAACCTACCCCTGACATCGGTTCTATAACTACCCCCCCTCCATTTAAAGCCATGCCCCCTCGTGCTGGATTTCTCCATCAGAGGAAAAAGGCTATCACTATCCACCCTATCTAAACCTCTAATCATCTTATATGTTTCAATAAGATCCCCTCTTAGCCGCCGCCTTTCCAGCGAAAACAATCCCAAATCCCTCAGCCTCTCCTCATAGGATCTCCCCTCCATACCAGGCAACATCCTGGTAAACCTCCTCTGCACCCTCTCCAAAGCCTCCACATCCTTCCTGTAATGTGGGGACCAGAACTGCACACAGTACTCCAAGTGCGGCCGCACCAGAGTTGTGTACAGTTGCAACATAACGCTACGACTCCTAAATTCAATCCCCCTACCAATAAACGCCAAGACACCATATGCCTTCTTAACAACCTTATCTACTTGATTCCCAACTTTCAGGGATCTATGCACACATACACCTAGATCCCTCTGCTCCTCCACACTATTCAAAGTCCTCCCGTTAGCCCTATACTCAACACATCTGTTATTCCTACCAAAGTGAATTACCTCACACTTCTCCGCATTAAACTCCATCCGCCACCTCTCGGCCCAACTTTGCAACCTGTCTAAGTCTTCCTGCAAACTACGACACCCTTCCTCACTGTCTACCACACCACCGACTTTGGTGTCATCAGCAAATTTGCTAATCCACCCAACTATACCCTCATCCAGATCATTAATAAATATTACAAACAGCAGTGGCCCCAAAACAGATCCCTGAGGTACACCACTTGTAACCGCACTCCATGATGAATATTTACTATCAACCACCACCCTCTGTTTCCTATCCGCTAGCCAATTCCTGATCCAATTTCCTAGATCACCCCCAATCCCATACATCTGCATTTTCTGCAGAAGCCTACCATGGTGAACCTTATCAAACGCCTTACTAAAATCCATATATACCACGTCCACTGCCTTGCCCCCATCCACCTCCTTGGTCACTTTCTCAAAAAACTCAATAAGGTTAGTAAGGCACGACCTACCTGCCACAAAACCATGCTGACTATCACCTATCAATTCATTACTCTCCAAATAACTATAAATCCTATCCCTTATAATTTTTTCCAACATCTTGCCGACAACAGAAGTGAGACTCACCGGTCTATAATTCCCGGGGAAGTCTCTGTTCCCCTTCTTAAACAATGGGACAACATTCGCTAACCTCCAATCTTCTGGTACTATACCAGAGGCCAACGACGACCTGAAGATCAGAGCCAGAGGCTCTGCAATCACTTCTCTTGCCTCCCAGAGAATCCTTGGATAAATCCCATCCGGACCAGGGGATTTATCTATTTTCAGACCCTCCAGAATATCCTGCACATCCTCCTTATCAACTGTAATACTGTCTATTCTACTCCCTTGCAACCCAGTGTCCTCCTCAGCTATATTCATGTCCCCTAGATACTTAACATTAAAAATCATATCTCATTTATTTTAATTCAGTTATTGCATTCACATGAACAAACTGTTAACGTTATCTTGTTAGGTAAAAATCATCTTAACCCTTTCCCTCCAAGCGATCACTAAAAACTAAAAATCTGCCTGTGGATCTGTTAGCTGACTCAAAACACCCTTCCACAGTATGGCACAGTGGTTAGCACTGTTGCCTCACAGCGCCAGGGACCTGGGTTCAATTCAGTCGCCTTGGGCGACTGTCTGTGTTGAATTTGCACATTCTCTCCGTGTCTGCCTGGGTTTCCTCTGGGTATTCCGGTTTCCCCTCTCAGTACAAAGGTGTGCAGGTTAGATTAATTGACCATGCTGAATTGCCCTTTAGTATCAGGATGATTAGCAGAGTAAATGCATGGGATTAAGGAGTTAGTGCTTGGGTGGGATTGTTGTTGGTGCAGGCTCGATGGGCTAAATGGCCTCCTTCAGCACTGAAGGGATTCTATTGGTTCAGAGGGTGGTGAATCTGTGGACTTCACTACCATATAAAGTAGTTGCGACTAAAACACTGAATTCAAGAAGAAATTAGATATAGCTCTGGGGCTGAAGGGATCAAGGGATATGGAGGGAAGGGGGATCAGGATATTGAATTAGATGATCAGCCATGATCAAAAACAATGATGTGGAGATTCCGGTGTTGGACTGGGGTGGGCACAGTAAGAAGTCTCACAACACCAGGTTAAAGTCCAACAGGTTTATTTGGTAGCACGAGCTTTCGGAGTGCTGCCCCTTCATCAGGTGAGTGGAGAGGTGGGTTCACAAACAGGGCATATATAGACAGAGACACAATTGCAAGATAATGGTCGGAAGGAGAGTCTTTACAGGTAATCAAGTCTTTACAGGTACAGACAATGCAAGTGGAGAGAGGGATAATCACAGGTTAAAGAGGTGTGAACTATTTAAAGCCAGGACAGTTAGTAGGATTTTGCAAGCTCAGGCCAAATGGTGGGGGTTACAGATAGAACAAAGTACAAAGAACAATACAGCACAGGAACAGGCCCTTCGGCCCTCCAAGCCTGTGCCACTCATGTGCCCAACTAGACCATTCGTTTGTATCCCTCTATTCCCAGTCTGTTCATGTGGCTATCTGGATAAGTCTTAAATGATCCCAGCATGTCCGCCTCAATCACCTTGCTTGGCAGTGCATTCCAGGCCCCCACCACCCTCCGTGTAAAATACGTCCCCCTGACATCTGTGTTGAACATTGCCCCCCTCACCTTGAACCCGTGACCCCTTGTGTTTGTCACCTCCGACCTGGGGAAAAGCTTCCCACCGTTCACCCTATCTATGCCCTTCATAATTCTATACACCTCTATTAGGTCGCACCTCATCCTCCGTCTTTCCAGGGAGAACAATCCCAGTTTACCCAATCTCTCCTCATAGCTAAGACCCTCCATACCAGGCAACATCCTGGTAAACCTTTTCTGTACTCTCTCCAAAGCCTCCACGTCCTTCTGGTAGTGCGGCGACCAGAACTGGACGCAGTATTCTAAATGTGGTCTAACCAACGTTCTACACAGCTGCAACATCATATGCCAACTTTTATATTCTATGCCCCATCCAATAAAGGCAAGCATGCCGTATGCTTTCTTCACCACCCTCTCCACCTGTGCTGCCACCTTTAAGGATCTGTGGACTTGTACACCCAGGTCCCTCTGTGTGTCTATACTCCTGATGGTTCTGCCATTTATTGTATAGCTCACCCCTTACATTAGATCTACCGAAATGCATCATTTCGCATTTATCTGGATTAAATTCCATCTGCCATTTCTCCGCCCAATGGTCCAGCCTATCTATATCCTGCAAAGAGACATAGATAGGATGCAAAGCTGGGCTGAAAAATGGCAAATGGAGTTTAACCCTGATAAATGTGAGGTGATTCATTTTGGTAGGACTCATTTAAATGTGGATTACAGGGTCAAAGGTAGGGTTCTGAAGACTGTGGAGGAACAGAGAGATCTTGGGGTCCATATCCACAGATCTCTAAAGGTTGCCACTCAAGTGGATAGAGCTGTGAAGAAGGCCTATAGTGTGTTAGCTTTTATTTACAGGGGGTTGGAGTTTAAGAGCCGTGGGGTTATGCTGCAACTGTACAGGACCTTGTTGAGACCACATTAGGAATATTGTGTGCAGTTCTGGTCACCTCACTATAAGAAGGATGTGGAAGCGCTGGAAAGAGTGCAGAGGAGATTTACCAGGATGCTGCCTGGTTTGGAGGGTAGGTCTTATGGGGAAAGGTTGAGGGAGCTAGGGCTGTTCTCTCTGGAGCGGAGGAGGCTGAGGGGAGACTTAATAGAGGTTTATAAAATGATGAAGGGGATAGATAGAGTGAACGTTCAAAGACTATTTCCTCGGGTGGATGGAGCTTTACAAGGGGGCATAACTATAGGGTTCGTGGTGGGAGAGATAGGAAGGATATCAGTGGTAGGTTCCCTGTGTGGAATGGACTGCCTGCAATGATAGTGGAGTCAGACACTTTAGGAACATTTAAGCGGTTATTGGATAGGCACATGGAGCACACCAGGATGATAGGGAGTGGGATAGCTTGATCTTGGTTTCAGATAAAACTCGGCACAACATCGTGGGCCGAAGGGCCTGTTCTGTGCTGTACTGTTCTATGTCTATGAGATGTGGAGCAAGAAGTTGCTGAGCAGATTATGGATAGGTGTGGAGGTCACAGGGTAGTTGTCATGGGGGACTTTAACCTTCCAAATATTGATTGGAACCTTTATAGGTCGAATAGTTCGGATGGGGCAGTTTTTGTGCAGTGTGTGCAGGAGGGGTTCCTGACATAATATGTGGATAAGCCGACAAGAGGTGGGGCCACATTGGATTTGGTAATGGGAAATGAACCAGGCCAAGTGTTGGATTTGGTTGTGGGAGAGCACTTTGGAGATAGTGACCACAATTCGGTGTCAGTTGGCAGCAGGAGAAATACTTAATACAATTAATGTTACCAGAGAGGCAGTGCTGGGTAGACTAATGGGACTGAAGGTGGACAAGTCCCCGGGTCCGGATGGAATGCATCCCAGGGTATTGAAAGAAATGTCAGAGGTAATAGTGGATGCGTTAGTGATTATTTATCAAAACTCGTTGCATTCTGGGGTAGTGCCGGTTGATTGGAAAACGGCTAATGTTACGCCGCTGTTTAAAAAGGGAAGGAGACAAAAGGCGGGTAACTATAGGCCGGTCAGCTTAAGGTCTGTAGTAGGGAAAATGCTGGAATCCATTATTAAAGAGGAGATAGCAGGGCATCTGGATAGAAATGGTTCGATCAATCAGACGCAGCATGGATTCATGAGGGGAAAGTCGTGCTTGACGAACATGTTGGATTTTTATGAAGATGTGACTAGGGCAGTTGATGGAGGAGAACCGGTGGATGCGGTGTTTTTGGATTTCCAAAAGGCGTTTGATAAGGTGCCCCATAAAAGGCTGCTGAAGAAGATTAGGGCACACGGAGTTGGGGGTAGTGTGTTAAAGTGGATTGGGGACAGGAAGCAAAGAGTCGGAATAAATGGGTGTTTTTCCGGTTGGAGGAAGGTAACTAGTGGCGTGCCGCAGGGATCGGTACTCGGGCCGCAACTATTTACCATTTATATAGATGATCTGGAGGAGGGGACGGAGTGTAGGGTAACGAAGTTTGCAGACGACACAAAGATAAGTGGAAAAGTGAATCGTGTGGAGGACGGAGAAGATCTGCAGAGAGATTTGGACAGGCTGAGTGAGTGGGCGAGGATATGGCAAATGGAGTATAACGTTGATAAATGCGAGGTTATACACTTTGGAGGAAATAATAACAAATGGGATTACTATCTCAATGGAAACAAATTAAAACATGCTACCGTGCAAAGGGACCTGGGGGTCCTTGTGCATGAGACGCAAAAGCCCAGTCTGCAGGTACAACAGGTGATCAAGAAGGCAAATGGGATGTTGGCCTATATCGCGAGGCGGATAGAATATAAAAGCAGGGATGTCTTGATGCACCTGTACAGGGCATTGGTGAGGCCGCAGCTGGAATACTGTGTGCAGTATTGGTCCCCTTATATGAGGAAGGATATATTGGCATTGGAGGGAGTGCAGAGAAGGTTCACCAGGTTGATACCGGAGATGAGGGGTTTGGATTATGAGGAGAGGCTGAGGAGATTGGGTTTGTACTCGTTGGAGTTTAGAAGGATGAGGGGGGATCTTATGGAGACTTATAAGATAATGCGGGGGCTGGATAGGGTGGAGGCGGAGAGATTCTTTCCACTTAGTAAGGAAGTTAAAACTAGAGGACACAGCCTCAAAATAAAGGGGGGTCGGTTTAAGACAGAGTTGAGGAGGAACTTCTTCTCCCAGAGGGTGGTGAATCTCTGGAATTCTCTGCCCACTGAGGTGGTGGAGGCTACCTCGCTGAATATGTTTAAAGCGCGGATGGATGGATTCCTGATCGGTAAGGGAATTAAGGGTTATGGGGATCAGGCGGGTAAGTGGTACTGATCCACGTCAGATCAGCCATGATCTTATTGAATGGCGGGGCAGGCTCGAGGGGCTAGATGGCCTACTCCTGCTCCTATTTCTTATGTTCTTATGTCTTTTGTTATTGCAATGGAGAGGGAGAGGGCCATACGGCAGGGCATAGTTTACAATTGGGGGAGAGGTAATTATGATGCAATCAGGCGGGAATTAGGAAGCATAGGATGGGAACAAAAATTGTCAGGCAAAGGCACTAATGATAAGTGGAACTTTTTCAAGGAACAAATACTGCGTGTCCTTGACAGGTATGTCCCTGTCAGGCAGAGAGGAAACGGCCGAGTGAGGGAACCATGGTTCACAAAAGAGGTGGAATGTCTTGTGAAAAGGAAGAGGGAAGCTTATTTAGGGATGAGGAAACAAGGTTCAGATGGCTCGATGGAGGGTTACAAGTTAGCAAGAAATGAGCTGAAATAGGGGCTTAGGAGAGCTAGGAGGGGGCATGAGAAGTCCTTGGCGGGTCGGATCAAGGAAAACCCCAAGGCTTTTTACTCTTATGTGAGGAATAAAAGAATGACCAGGGTGAGGCTGGGGCCGGTCAAGGACGGCAGTGGGAATTTGTGCATGGAGTCAGAAGAGATAGGAGAGGTGATGAATGAATACTTTTCTTCGGTGTTCACCAAGGAGAGGGGCCATGTTTTTGAGGAAGAGAGGGTGTCACAGGCTGATAGGCTGGAGGAAGTAGATGTTCGGAGGGAAGATGTACTAGCAATTTTGAATAAACTGAAAGTTGATAAGTCCCCTGGGCCTGATAAAATATACCCTAGGATTCTTTGGGAGGCAAGGGATGAGATAGCAGAGCCTTTGGCTTTGATCTTTGGGTCCTCACTGTCCACGGGGGTGGTGCCAGAGGACTGGAGAGTGGCGAATGTTATTCCTCTGTTTAAGAAAGGGAATAGAAATGACCCTGGTAATTATAGGCCGGTTAGTCTTACTTCGGTGGTCGGTAAGTTGATGTAAAAGGTCCTTAGGGATAGGATTTATGACCATTTAGAAAGATGCAGCTTAATCCGGGATAGTCAGCACGGATTTGTGAAGGGCAAGTCTTGCCTCACAAATTTGATAGAATTTTTTGAGGAGGTAACTAAGTGTGTAGATGAAGGTAGTGCAGTTGATGTCATATACATGGATTTTAGTAAGGCGTTTGATAAAGTCCCCCATGGTTGGCTTGTGAAGAAAGTAAGGATGTGTGGGATAGAGGGAAGTTTGGCCAATTGGATAGGTAGCTGGCTATCTAACAGAAGACAGAGGGTGGTGGTGGATGAAAATTTTCGGACTGGAAACCGGTTACCAGCGGAGTGCCACAGGGATCAGTGCTTGGTCCTCTGCTATTTGTAATTTTTATAAATGACTTGGAGGAGGGGGCTGAAGGGTGGATCAGTAAATTTGCTGATGACACCAAGATTGGTGGAGTAGTGGATGAGGTGGAGGGCTGTTGTAGGCTGCAAAGAGATATAGATAGGATGCAGAGCTGGGCTGAAAAATGGCAAATGGAGTTCAACCCGGACAAATGCGAGGTGATTCATTTTGGTAGGACAAGTTTAAATGTGGATTACAGGGTCAAAGGTAGGGTTCTGAAGAATGTGGAGGAACAGAGAGATCTTGGGGTTCATATCCATAGATCTCTGAAGGTTGCCACTCAAGTGGATAGAGCCGTGAAGAAGGCCTATAGTGTGTTGGCGTTCATTAACAGGGGGTTTGAGTTTAAGAGCCGTGGGGTTATGCTGCAACTGTACAGGACCTTGGTGAGACCACATTTGGAATATTGTGTGCAGTTCTGGTCACCTCACTATAAGAAGGATGTGGAGACACTGGAAAGAGTGCAAAGGAGATTTACCAGGATGCTGCCTGGTTTGGAGGGTAGGTCTTATGAGGAAAGGTTGAGGGAACTTGGGCTTTTCTCTTTGGAGCGGAGGAGGTTGAGAGGAGACTTGATAGAGGTTTATAAGATGATGAGGGGGATAGATAGAGTGAACGTTCAAAGACTATTTCCTCGGGTGAATGGAGCGGTAACTAGGGGGCATAACTATAGGGTTCATGGTGGGAGATATAGGAAGGATGTCCGAGGTAGGTTTTTTACTCAGAGAGTGGCTGGGGTGTGGAATGGACTGCCTGCAGGGATAGTGGAGTCAGAAACTTTAGGAACATTTAAGAAGTTATTGGATAGGCACATGGAGTACTTCGGGATGATAGGGAGGAAATAGCTTGATCGGGGTTTCAGACAATGCTCGGCACAACATCGTGGGCCGAAGGGCCTGTTCTGTGCTGTACTGTTCTATGTTCTAAGTTCTATGTTCCCCTACTGAAACTTTGATGACCTGACTGGGCTCACTCCCCAGTACTAGGTCCAGTATAGCCCCCTCTCTAGTTGGACTGTCAACATATTGTTCCAAAGAGCCTTCCTGTACGCATTTTATAAATTCTTCCCCATCCAGGCCCCCAGGCCTAAGCAATTTCCAGTCTATACAAGGGAAATTAAAGTCTCCCACTACAACAACCCTATTTTTTCTGCACCTTTCCAGAATCTCCTTACATATCTGTTCCTCAACTTCCCGTGGGCTGTTGGGAGGCCTGTAGTATATCCCCAGCATAGTGACTGCGCCCTTCCTGTTTCTGAGCTCCACCCACAGTGACTCGTTACCTGACCCTTCCAAATTGTCCACCCTCTGTACCACTGTAATATGCTCCCTAACCAGCATTGCTACTCTCCCACCTCTCCTAGCCCCTCCTCTGTCTCGCCTAAAACACTTATACCCCGGAATATTCAGCTGCCAGTCCTGTCCTTCTTTTAACCAAGTCTCCATCACTGCAACCACATCCAAGTTCCGCGCAAGCATTAAGGCTCTAAGCTTGTCTGTCTTGCCCGTGACACTCCTTGCATTGAAGCAGATGCACTCCAGACTTCCAGGCCCACTGAGGTCATCCTCCCCCAGAATGCTCTTCCTCTTAGATAGCCTTGTCTTGGCCCCAACCTCGTCCCCAGCCTCTGTGCTTATTGACCTATTGTTCTGATCCCCACCCCCCTGCCACATTAGTTTAAACCCACCCGAACTACACTAGCAAAACTCCCAGCTAGGATATTCGTGCCCCTCCAGTTTAGGTGTAACCCGTCCTTCTTGTACAGGTGCCATCCTCTCTTGAAGACTTCCCAGTGATCCACGAATTTGAAACCCTCCCTCCTGCACCAGTCCTTTAACCACGCATTCAGCTGTACAATCTCCCTGTTCCTAGCCTCACTAGCACATGGCACTGGGAGCAGTCCAGAGATTGCTACCCTAGAGGCCCTGCTTTTTAGCCTACTACCCAGATAGTGTGACATGAACCACAGATCCCGGTTGAGGCTGTCCTCGTGTGCGGAACTTGGCTATCAGTTTCTGCTCGGTGATTCTGCATTGTCATGTGTCTTGAAGGCCGCCTTGGAGAAAGCTTACCCGAAGGTCAGAGGCTGAATGACCTTGATCGCTGAAGTGTTCCCTGACAGGAAGGGAACACTCCTGCCTGGTGATTGTCGAGCGGTATCCGTTCATCCGTTATCGTAGCGTCTGCATGGTCTTCCCATGTACCATGCCTCGGGACATCCTTTCCTGCAGCGTATCAGGTAGACAACGTTGGCCGACTTGCATGAGTATGTACCGTGTACCTGGTGGATGGTGTTCTCACGTGAGATGATGGCATCCGTGTCGATGATCCAGCACGTCTTGCAGAGGTTGCTCTGGCAGGGTTGTGTGGTGTCGTGGTTGCTGTTCTCCTGAAGGCTGGGTAGTTTGCTGCGGACGATGGTCTGTTTGAGGTTGTGCGATTGTTTGAAGGCAAGTAGTGGGGGTGTGGGGGTGGCCTTGGCGAGATGTTCGTCTTCATTGATGACATGTTGAAGGCTCCGGAGAAGATGTCGTAGCTTCTCCACTCCGGAGAAGTACTGGACGACGAAGGGTACTCTGTCCACTGTGTCCCGTGTTTGTCTTCTCAGGAGGTTGGTGCAGTTTTTCGCAGTGGCACGTCGGAACTGTCGATCGATGAGTTGAGTGCCATATCCTGTTCTTACGAGGGCGTCTTTCAGCGTCTGGAGGTGTCTGTTGTGATCCTCCTCATCTGAGCAGATCCTGTGTATACGGAGGGCTTGTCCGTAGGGGATGGCTTCTTTAACGTGTTTAGGGTGGAAGCTGGAGAAGTGGAGCATCGTGAGGTTATCCGTGGGCTTGCGGTACAGTGAGGTGCTGAGATGACCATCCTTGATGAAGGTGCGTGTCCATGAATGCAACCAATTCTGGAGAGTAGTCCATGGTGAGTCTGATGGTGGGTTGGAACTTGTTGATGTCATCATATCGTTGTTTCAGTGACTGTTTGCCATGAGTCCAAAGGAAGAAAATGTCATTGATCTATCTAGTGTATAGCATCGGTTGAAGGGCTTGTGCGGTGAAGAGGTCTTGTTCGAACATGTGCATGAAGATGTTGGCATATTGAGGGGCGAATTTGGTCCCCTTGTGTTTGGATGAAGAACTGGTTGTTGAAGGTGAAGACGTTGTGGTCCAGGATGAAGCGGATGAGTTGTAGAATTGCGTCTGGAGATTGGCAGTTGTCGGTGTTGAGTACTGAGGCAGTAGCAGCAATGCCATCGTCGTGGGGGATGCTGGTGTAAAATCAACAAGAATGGCAGAGCAGGCTCGAAGGGCCGTAAGGCCTCTTCATGCTTCTAGTTTCTATGTTTAATACTATCAAGAACCAGACCGTATATAGAAGATTCAGAATGAAAAAGCAAAGAGGGAATATGAATAAAGACTGGAAGCTGACAGGGAATCGGGTATATAGATCGTAGGAAGAGGAGGGGGGCCATTCAAGATCAAAATGGGATTGATGCATGGAGGCAGAGAGAATAACTGAGGTGTTAAATGAATTTTTTGAAACTATCTTTACCAAGCAGATTCTACCTTTCCTTCTCCTGTTATATATTAATCAACTAGAACTGGCGTACAGGACGCAAATTCAAAGTCTGTGATGATGCGAGACTTGGAAGCAAAGTGAACTGTGAGGAGGATAGTATAGACATAGACAAGTTGGTGGAATAGAGAGAGGGGGGTAGGTGTCAGATGGAGTTCAATGCAGAGAAGTGTGAAGTGATTCATTTTTTAGGAAGGACACGGAGAGGCACTATAAAATAAAGGATACAACTCTAAAAGGGGACAGGAGTAGATGGACCTGGGTGTACAAGTGCATAATTCATTGAAGGTGACAGGACAGGTTGAGAAAGTAGTTTATAAAAAGGGTGGCACCGTGGCACAGTGGTCAGCACTGCTGCCTCACAGCGCCAAGGACCTAGGTTCGATTCCCGGCTTGGGGTCATTGTCTATGTGGAGTTTGTACATTCTCCCAATGTCTGCGTGGGTTTCCTCCCAGAGTCCAAAGGTGTGTGGGTTAGGTGGATTGGCCATGATAAATTGCCCCGAGTGTCAGGGGGACTAGCTAGGGTAAATGCATGAGGTTGTTTGGAGGGCCGAAGGGCCTGTTTCCTGTGCTAGAACAAAGAACAAAGAACAGTACAGCACAGGAAACAGGCCCTTCGGCCCTCCAAGCCTGTGCCGCTCCTTGGTCCAACTAGACCAATCGTTTGTATCCCTCCATTCCCAGGCTGCTCATGTGACTATCCAGGTAAGTCTTAAACGATGTCAGCGTGCCTGCCTCCACCACCCTACTTGGCAGCGCATTCCAGGCCCCCACCACCCTCTGTGTAAAAAACGTCCCTCTGATATCTGAGTTATACTTCGTCCCTCTCACCTTGAGCCCGTGACCTCTCGTGATCGTCACCTCCGACCTGGGAAAAAGCTTCCCACTGTTCACCCTATCTATACCCTTCATAATCTTGTACACCTCTATTAGATCTCCCCTCATTCTCCGTCTTTCCAAGGAGAACAACCCCAGTCTACCCAATCTCTCCTCATAGCTAAGACCCTCCATACCAGGCAACATCCCGGTAAACCTTCTCTGCACTCTCTCTAACGCCTCCACGTCCTTCTGGTAGTGCGGTGACCAGAACTGGACGCAGTACTCCAAATGTGGCCTAACCAGCGTTCTATACAGCTGCATCATCAGACTCCAGCTTTTATACTCTATACCCCGTCCTATAAAGGCAAGCATACCATATGCCTCCTTCACCACCTTCTCCACCTGTGTTGCCACCTTCAAGGATTTGTGGACTTGCACACCTAGGTCCCTCTGTGTTTCTATACTCCTGATGACTCTGCCATTTATTGTATAACTCCTCCCTACATTATTTCTTCCAAAATGCATCACTTCGCATTTATCCGGATTAAACTCCATCTGCCACCTCTCCGCCCAATTTTCCAGCCTATCTATATCCTGCTGTATTGCCCGACAATGCTCTTCGCTATCCGCAAGTCCAGCCATCTTCGTGTCATCCGCAAACTTGCTGATTACACCAGTTACACCTTCTTCCAAATCATTTATATATATCACAAATAGCAGAGGTCCCAGTACAGAGCCCTGCGGAACACCACTGGTCACAGACCTCCAGCCGGAAAAAGACCCTTCGACCACTACCCTCTGTCTCCTATGGCCAAGCCAGTTCTCCACCCATCTAGCCACTTCTCCTAGTATCCCATGAGCCTTAACCTTCTTAACCAACCTGCCATGTGGGACTTTGTCAAATGCCTTACTGAAATCCATATAGACGACATCCACGGCCCTTCCTTCATCAACCATTTTTGTCACTTCCTCAAAAAACTCCACCAAATTTGTAAGGCACGACCTCCCTCTTACAAAACCATGCTGTCTGTCACTAATGAGATTGTTCCGTTCTAAATGCACATACATCCTGTCTCTAAGAATCCTCTCCAACAACTTCCCTACCAGTACTGTTGCTGTACTGTTCTTTGTGGGGATAGGGCCTGGGTGGGATTATGGTCAGTGCAGACTCGATGGGCCAAATGGCCTCCTTCTGCACTATATAATTCTACGATTCTATGATTCGTACAATATCCTAAGCTTTATTAACAGGAGGCATGGTGTACAAAAGCAAGGAGATTCTGTATAAAACACTAGTTTGGCCTCAGCTGGAGCATTGCTTCCTATTCTGTGCACCACAAGAATCACAGAATTGCTGAGGCACAAAAGGAGGACACTTGGCCCACCATGTCTACATCTGTCAATATTGAGAGTGCCGCCCAGTTGGTGGGTCAGTAATGATGGACTGCAGCACAGTGGCTGGGTCAGAATTGAGGGAGTGCCACACTGTCGCTCGATCAGTATTAAGGGAGCTTGGCACAGTCGATGGTCGGTATTGAGTGCCGCACAGTTGGTGGTCAGTTTTAACGGAGTGTCATAAAGTCGTTGGGCCAATAGGAAGGGAGTGCCGCACAGCCGCTGGGCCAATAGGGAGTGCCGCACAGCCGCTGGGCCAATAGGAAGGGAGTGCCGCACAGCCGCTGGGCCAATAGGAAGGGAGTGCCGCACAGCCGCTGGGCCAATAGGAAGGGAGTGCCGCACAGCCACTGGGCCAATAGGAAGGGAGTGCCGCACAGCCGCTGGGCCAATAGGAAGGGAGTGCCGCACAGCCGCTGGGCCAATAGGAAGGGAGTGCCGCACAGCCGCTGGGCCAATAGGAAGGGAGTGCCGCACAGCCGCTGGGCCAATAGGAAGGGAGTGCCGCACAGTCAGTGGGTCAGTATTGAGGCAATGCTGCAGACGCTAGGTCAGTATTAGGAGTGTGCCACACAGTCGCTGTGTCATTGTTAAGGCGGTGCCGCAGAGTTGGTTGGTCAGTATTAAGGAAATGCTGCACAGTTTCTGTGTCAATATTAAGGGAATGCTGCACAGTCGGGGGAGTCAGTATTTAGAAAATGCCGTACAGTCTGTGGTCAGGAGTGCTGCACAGTCGCTGGGTCAGTATTAACGGTATGCCACACAGTTGGTGGGACAGTACTGAGGCAGTGCCGCACTGTCGGTGGGTCACTATTGAGGGAGTGCCACACAGTTGGTTAGTCAGTCTACTTCAATGCAAGGAGCATCCGGAACAAGGTAGATGAACTTGGGGCGTGGATTGGTACTTGGGACTACGATGTTGTGGCCATTACGGAGACGTGGGTAGAACAAGGACAGGAATGGTTGTTGGACGTTCCGGGGTATAGATGTTTCACTAAGTGTTGGGAAGCTGGTAAAAGAGGTGGAGGAGTGGCATTGTTAATCAAGGATAGTTTAACGGCGGCGGAAAGGCACTTCGAGGGGGATCTGCACACTGAGGTAGTATGGGCTGAGGTTAGAAATAGGAAAGGAGCGGTCACGTTGTTAGGAGTTTACTATAGGCCCCCAAATAGTAATAGAGATGTGGAGGAAGAAATTGCTAAGCAGATTATGGATATGTGTGGGGGTCACAGGGTAGTTGTCATGGGGGACTTTAACTTTCCAAATATTGATTGGAACCTATGTAGGTCAAATAGTTTGGATGGGGCAGTTTTTGTGCAGTGTGTGCAGGAGGGTTTCCTGACACAATATGTGGATAGGCCGACAAGAGGTGAGGCCACATTGGATTTGGTACTGGGAAATGAACCGGGCCAAGTGTTAGATTTGATTGTGGGAGAGCACTTTGGAGATAGTGACCACAATTCGGTGTCTTTTGTTATTGCAATGGAGAGGGATAGGGCCGTACGGCAGGGCAAGGTTTACAATTGGGGGAGAGTTAATTATGATACGATTAGGCAAGAATTAGGGGGCATAAGTTGGGAACAGAAACTGTCAGAGAAAGGAACTAATGAAAAGTGGAACTTTTTCAAGGAACAAATACTGGGTGTCCTTGATAGGTATGTCCCTGTCAGGCAGGGAGGAAATGGCCGAGTGAGGGAACCATGGTTCACGAAAGAGGTGGAATGTCTTGTGAAAAGGAAGAGGGAAGCTTATGTAGGGATGAGGAAACAAGGTTTAGATGGCTTGATTGAGGGTTACAAGTTAGCAAGGAATGAGCTGAAAAAGGGGCTTAGGAGAGCGAGGAGGGGACACGAGAAGTCCTTGGCGGGTCGGATCAAGGAAACCCCAAGGCTTTTTACTCTTATGTGAGGAATAAAAGAATGACCAGGGTGAGGTTAGGGCCAGTCAAGGACAGTAGTGGGAACTTGTGTATGGAGTCAGTAGAGATAGGCGAGGTGATGAATGAATACTTTTCTTCAGTGTTCACCAAGGAGAAGGGCCATGTTTTTGAGGAAGAGAAGGTGTTACAGGCTAATAGGCTGGAGGAAATAGATGTTCGGAGGGAGGATGTCCTGGCAGTTTTGAATAAACTGAAGGTCGATAAGTCCCCTGGGCCTGATGAAATGTATCCTCGGATTCTTTGGGAGACAAGGGATGAGATTGCAGAGCCTTTGGCTTTGATCTTTGGGTCCTCGCTGTCCACGGGGATGGTGCCAGAGGACTGGAGAATGGCGAATGTTGTTCCTCTGTTTAAGAAAGGGAATAGAAATGACCCTGGTAATTATAGACCGGTTAGTCTTACTTCGGTGGTTGGTAATTGATGGAAAAGGTCCTTAGAGATGGGATTTACGACCATTTAGAAAGATGCAGATTAATCCGGGATAGTCAGCACGGATTCGTGAAGGGCAAGTCGTGCCTCACAAATTTGATAGAATTTTTTGAGGAGGTAACTAACTGTGTTGATGAAGGTAGGGCAGTTGATGTCATATACATGGATTTTAGTAAGGCGTTTGATAAGGTCCCCCACGGTCGGCTTATGATGAAAGTAAGGAGGTGTGGGATAGAGGGAAAGTTGGCCGATTGGATAGGTAACTGGCTGTCTGATCGAAGACAGAAGGTGGTGGTGGATGGAAAATTTTCAGATTGGAGGCAGCTTGCTAGCGGAGTGCCGCAGGGATCAGTGCTTGGTCCTCTGCTCTTTGTGATTTTTATTAATGACTTAGAGGAGGGGGCTGAAGGGTGGATCAGTAAATTTGCTGATGACACCAAGATTGGTGGAGTAGTGGATGAGGTGGAGGGCTGTTGTAGGCTGCAAAGAGACATAGATAGGATGCAAAGCTGGGCTGAAAAATGGCAAATGGAGTTTAATCCTGATAAATGTGAGGTGATTCATTTTGGTAGGACTAATTTAAATGTGGATTACAGGGTCAAAGGTAGGGTTCTGTAGACTGTGGAGGAACAGAGAGATCTTGGGGTCCATATCCACAGATCTCTAAAAGTTGCCACCCAAGTGGATAGAGCTGTGAAGAAGGCCTATAGTGTGTTAGCTTTTATTAACAGGGGGTTGGAGTTTAAGAGCCGTGGGGTTATGCTGCAACTGTACAGGACCTTGGTGAGACCACATTTGGAATATTGTGTGCAGTTCTGGTCACCTCACTATAAGAAGGATGTGGAAGCGCTGGAAAGAGTGCAGAGGAGATTTACCAGGATGCTGCCTGGTTTGGAGGGTAGGTCTTATGAGGAAAGGTTGAGGGAGCTCGGGCTGTTCTCTCTGGAGCGGAGGAAGCTGAGGGGAGACTTAATAGAGGTTTATAAAATGATGAAGGGGATAGATAGAGTGAAGGTTCAAAGACTATTTCCTCGGGTGGATGGAGCTGTTACAAGGGGGCATAACTATAGGGTTCGTGGTGGGAGATACAGGAAGGATATCAGAGGTAGGTTCTTTACGCAGAGAGTGGTTGGGGTGTGGAATGGACTGCCTGCAGTGATAGTGGAGTCAGACACTTTAGGAACATTTAAGCGGTTATTGGATAGGCACATGGAGCACACCAGGATGATAGGGAGTGGGATAGCTTGATCTTGGTTTCAGATAAAGCTCGGCACAACATCGTGGGCCAAAGGGCCTGTTCTGTGCTGTACTGTTCTATGTTCTATGTATTGATAGTCTGCAGCACAGACGGGGGCGGCACGGTAGCACAGTGGTTAGCACTGCTTCTTCACAGCGCCAGGATCCTGGGTTCGATTCCTGGCTTGGGTCACTGTCTGTGTGGAGTTTGCACATTTTCCTCGTGTCTGTGTGGGTTTCCTCCGGTGCTCCGGTTTCCTCCCACAGTCCAAAAATGTGCAGGTTAGGTTGATTGGCCATGCTAAAATTGCCCATTAGTGTCCTGAGATTCCCTTAGAGGGATTAGCAGGTAAATATGTAGGGATATGGGGTAGGGCCTGGGTGGGATTGTGGTGGGTGCAGACTCGATGGGCCAAATGGCCTCTTTCTGCATTGTAGGGTTTCTATGATTCTACCTGCCACTTTAGGGAAGATGTGAAGTCATTGGAGAGAGATTGAGCTTTTCAAAATCATGAGGGATCTGGACAGAGTAGATAGGAAGAAGCTTCCCATTGGTGGAAGGATTGAGAACCAGAGGACACAGATTAAAAGTAATTGCCAAAGGAAGCATTCGTATTTGAGGAAAAAATGTCTTCATGCAGCAAATGGTTAAGTTCTGGAATGCACTGCTTGAGAGGGTGATAAAAGCAGGTTAAATTGAGGCTTTGAAACGGCAACTAGACTGTTACCTTCAAAGGAAGAATTTTAGGGAGAAGGAAGGGTTAGCTGCTCATTTAGACACGAAGGGCCAAATAGTCTTCTCTGTGTTACAATTCTGTGATTTTGCTTGTCTTGGGAGTCTCCACCCAACAAAGGTAGATGTGGATGCCAAAATTCATCATCACTTTTGACTGACTGGGGAAAAGTTTTAAAGTTTTTATTTGAAGACATCACTGAGTAATAATGAGACGTGCACTCTTATATGTTTTAGAGACTTGCACAACCTACAGCAGGCATCTCATAGCACTGGGCTCCAGCCCCAACACAATGATTGTGTCTTTAAGACTGGAATGTGCTGTGCCTTTAAATCCAAAGCGATTGGGTTGTGCGCACGCGCGGCCCTGCTGCTTAAAGTGCATGCGCACTGGGCTCCGCCCTCTCTGCTCCATCCGGGAAGATGGTGGGTTCTGATTCTGGGCGCCGGGAACCGAATCGGCCTCCATCCGCCTCCCCGGGAGCCATCGGCTGCCCCGACAGCACCAGGGCCCCGCTACTCATCACCAACTAATTGGGGCCCGGGTCGGTGGTTGGGGCCCGGGTCGGTGGTTGGGGCCCGGGTCGGTGGTTGGGGCCCGGGTCGGTGGTTGGGGCCCGGGTCGGTGTTTGGGGCCCGGGTCGGTGGTTGGGGCCCGGGTCGGTGGTTGGGGCCCGGGTCGGGGCCTGGGGCCCGGGGGTCGGCTCGGGGCCTGGGGCCGGGCGGCAGTGTCGTTCTCCGGGCTCTCTCTGTTGCTTTAACCGCTCTTTGTGTTGCTGTTGCAGGCCAAGCGCACCAAGAAGGTGGGGATCGTGGGGAAATACGGCACTCGCTATGGAGCCTCCCTCCGCAAAATGGTGAAAAAGATCGAGATCAGTCAGCACGCCAAATACACCTGCTCCTTCTGCGGGAAGGTGAGGGAGCGCCCCCCCCCCCGTAACCCCCCCCCGGAAACCCCACACTGACCCCCCCCCCCCCCCCGTAACCCCACACACACTGACCCCCCCCCCCCCCCCCCCGTAACCCCACACACACTGACCCCCCCCCCGGAAACCCCACACTGACCCCCCCCCGTAACCCAACACACACTGACCCCCCCCCCCCCCCCCCCCGGAAACCCCACACTGACCCCCCAGTACCCCCACACACACTGACCCCCCCCCCCCCCCCCCGGAAACCCCACACTGACCCCCCAGTACCCCCACACACACTGACCCCCCCCCCCCCCGGAAACCCCACACTGACCCCCCAGTAACCCCACACACACTGACCCCCCCCCCCCCCGGAAACCCCACACTGACCCCCCAGTACCCCCACACACACTGACCCCCCCCCCCTCCCCCGGAAACCCCACACTGACCCCCCAGTACCCCCACACACACTGACCCCCCCCCCCCCCGGAAACCCCACACTGACCCCCCAGTACCCCCACACACACTGACCCCCCCCCCCCCCCGGAAACCCCACACTGACCCCCCAGTAACCCCACACACACTGACCCCCCCCCCCCCCCCCCGAAACCCCACACTGACCCCCCCCCCCCCCCCGAAACCCCACACTGACCCCCCCCCCCGGAAACCCCACACACTGATCCCCAGTAACCCCACACACACTGACCCCCCCCCCCCCCCCCCGAAACCCCACACTGACCCCCCAGTAACCCCACACACACTGAACCCCCCCCCCGAAACCCCACACTGACCCCCCCCCCCCCCCCCCGGAAACCCCACACACTGACCCCCCCCCCCCCCCACCTGGAAACCCCACACACACTGACACCCCCCCCCCCCCCCCGGAAACCCCACACACTGACCCCCTCACCCGGAAACCCCACACACACTGACCCCCCCCCCCCCCACCCGGAAACCCCACACACACTGACCCCCCCCCCCAGTAACCCCACACACTGACCCCCTCACCCGGAAACCCCACACACACTGACCCCCCCCCCCACCCGGAAACCCCACACACTGACCCCCCCCCCCAACCCGGAAACCCCACACTGACCCCCCCCCCCAACCCGGAAACCCCACACACTGACCCCCCCCTAACCTGGAAACCCCACACTGACCCCCCCCCCGGAAACCCCACACACTGACCCCCCCCCCCCCCCCGGAAACCCCACACTGACCCCCCCCCCCCCAGTAACCCCACACACTGACCCCCCCCCAACCTGGAAACCCCACACTGACCCCCCCCCCCCCCCCCGGAAACCCCACACACACTGACCCCCCCCCCCCCAGTAACCCCACACACACTGACCCCCCCCCCCCCCCCCGAAACCCCACACTGACCCCCCCCCCCCCCCCCGGAAACCCCACACACTGACCCCCCCCCACCTGGAAACCCCACACACACTGACCCCCCCCCCCCCCCCCAGTAACCCCACACACTGACCCCCCCCCCCCCCCCCCGGAAACCCCACACACTGACCCCCTCACCCGGAAACCCCACACACACTGACCCCCCCCCCCACCCGGAAACCCCACACACACTGACCCCCCCCCCCAGTAACCCCACACACTGACCCCCTCACCCGGAAACCCCACACACACTGACCCCCCCCCCCCCCCCCCCCACCCAGAAACCCCACACACTGACCCCCCCCTAACCTGGAAACCCCACACTGACCCCCCCCCCCCCCCCCCCCCCGGAAACCCCACACACTGACCCCCACCCCCCCCGGAAACCCCACACTGACCCCCCCCCCCCCCCCCCCCAGTAACCCCACACACTGACCCCCCCCCAACCTGGAAACCCCACACTGACCCCCCCCCCCCCCCCGGAAACCCCACACACACTGACCCCCCCCCCCCCAGTAACCCCACACACTGACCCCCCCCCCCTCAGTAACCCCACACACTGACCCCCCCCCCCACTCCCAGTAACCACACAAAGTGACCCCCCCCCCCCCAGTTTCCCCACGCACTGATCTTCCTTCCCCCCCTCCCCCCCAAGTTCCACACAAACTGACCCCCCCCGCAGTAACCCCACACACTGATTCCCCCCCCCCCCCCCAGATATCCCAGTGACAGACCCATCCCCACCAGTGCTGTACCCCAGTGTGACACAGTGACAGACCCATCCCCACCAGTACTGTACCCCAGTGTTATACAGTGACAGACCCATCCCCACCAGTATTGTACCCCAGTGTGACACAGTGACAGACCCATCCCCACCAGTACTGTACCCCAGTGTTATACAGTGACAGACCCGTCCCCACCAGTACTGTACCCCAGTGTTATACAGTGACAGACCCGTCCCCACCAGTACTGAACCCCAGTGTTATACAGTGACAGACCCGTTCCCACCAGTACTGTACCCCAGTGTTATACAGTGACAGCCCCATCCCCACCAGTACTGTACCCCAGTGTTATACAGTGACAGACCTGTCCCCACCAGTACTGTACCCCAGTGTTATACAGTGACAGACCTGTCCCCACCAGTACTGTACCCCAGTGTTATACAGTGACAGACCTGTCCCCACCAGTACTGTACCCCAGTGTTATACAGTGACAGCCCCGTCCCCACCAGTACTGTACCCCAGTGTTATACAGTGACAGCCCCGTCCCCACCAGTACTGTACCCCAGTGTTATACAGTGACAGACCCATTCCCACCAGTACTGTACTGCAGTGTTATACAGTGACAGCCCCATCCCCACCAGTACTGTTCCCCAGTGTTAAACAGTGACAGCCCCATCCCCACCAGTACTGTACCCCAGTGTTATACAGTGACAGCCCCATCCCCACCAGTACTGTACCCCAGTGTTATACAGTGACAGCCCCATCCCCACCAGTACTGTACCCCAGTGTTATACAGTGACAGCCCCATCCCCACCAGTACTGTACCCCAGTGTTATACAGTGACAGCCCCATCCCCACCAGTACTGTACCCCAGTGTTATACAGTGACAGCCCCATCCCCACCAGTACTGAACCCCAGTGTTATACAGTGACAGCCCCATCCCCACCAGTACTGTACCCCAGTGTTATACAGTGACAGCCCCATCCCCACCAGTACTGTACCCCAGTGTTATACAGTGACAGCCCCATCCCCACCAGTACTGTACCCCAGTGTTATACAGTGACAGCCCCATCCCCACCAGTACTCTACTCCTAGTTATGCTGGTTGGACTATGTACGAGCTGTTTTTTGGAGCTTGACTTGAGTGGTTGTCCTGTGATTGACGCCTCTTCACTTCACAGACAAAGATGAAACGCAGGGCAGTCGGCATCTGGCATTGTGGATCTTGCATGAAAACTGTAGCTGGAGGAGCTTGGGCCTACAAGTAAGTCTCTGGGCAGTGAGGACTGGTTGGGCAGTTTGGGAATGTGGGGGTGCTCATGAACTATGGTGGAATGAATGGCTGGCAGGGGTGGGTCTGTTATGTTTGGGGCAGAGCCCAGTGTGAACTCAGCCCAACCCATTGTGTAACATGGTTTTTCCCAGATAAAATCCTGCATTTCAACTATACCCTTCAGTGCATGGGCCTGTGTTACAGCATTTCCCAGCAACTTTGTGTAGCAGAGGCAGAAGCTTATTTAATACAATATGTCCCACGGCCAGGTAAAATGTCATCCTGGACTGCACAATAATGCAGTGGAGCTTGAGCCCATGACCTGTGTCAGGAGAATGATTTGATTGAAGGGGAAGTGTGGACAATTGAGTGATGTCAGGTTTTGCACAAGTTGGCTATTTACTAAACAGGTAGTGCATGTAGCAACGACTTTGAATAAAATGTTATTTTTGGTGGGAAAAATTGCATTAATTATCAAACCCTTGATCCTTTGTGAACACAAATCCTTGAAGAAGTGTAGCAGAAAAGCTCGAATAGAACACTGACCCTCTGACAGGGTTGAAGGGTCAGCATTGAGGGAGCGCTGCTGGCTCCTGTCGGGTGGTCAGGTCGTCATTGCTGCCCAGAAACAGTTAAGCTTTCAGGTGGATGACATTTGATCAGGGCAGTTTGCGTTAACTCTCTCCCTCTCCACACATTCTCCCAGACCTGTGGGGTATTTCTGGGGAGTTTGGGGGGTGGTGCTGGATCTGTTACTGGGGTGTTTGGGGGTGAAGTTTGATGGGGAGTTTGGGGGGTGGTGCTGGATCTGTTACTGGGGTGTTTGGGGGTGAAGTTTGATGGGGAGTTTGGGGGGTGGTGCTGGATCTGTTACTGGGGTGTTTGGGGGTGAAGTTTGATGGGGAGTTTGGGGGGGGGTGCTGGATCTGTTACTGGGGTGTTTGGGGGTGAAGTTTGATGGGGAGTTTGGGGGGTGGTGCTGGATCTGTTACTGGGGTGTTTGGGGGTGAAGTCAGGAGTTTTGCTTTGACATGTGCTGATCTTTTCTCTGCTAGCACCACCTCAGCCGTTACAGTGAAGTCTGCAATTCGCCGACTGCGGGAGCTGAAGGATCAGTGAGCACTGGCTGTGGCGTCTGACCCCCCCCCTCCTTCCAGAGATTTATCTGTCAACAAACTTGTTAATAAAATGTTAAAGGCACAGCTGCTTCCATGTCATTTGTTTACAGATCTTGGCAGTAAATCACTGATCTCTGGGTATTGTAACAGACATCTAGATTGCATTTTGCTTGTTAGCTGTTGTACATTGGAATTTGTTGCAATGATCTTAATGGGAATATCACGCTGTGACAGAATCAAACAAACAATACAGCACAGGAACAGGCCCTTTGGCCCTCCAAGCCCGCACCACTCCCTGGTCCAAACTAGACCATTCTTTTGTATCCCTCCATTCCCACTCCGTTCATGTGGCTATCCAGATAAGTCTTAAACGTTCCCAGTGTGTCCGCCTCCACCACCTTGCTTGGCAGCGCATTCCAGGCCCCCACCACCCTCTGTGTAAAATATGTCATTCTGATATCTGTGTTAAACCTCCTCTCCCCCCCCCCCCTTCACCTATGACCCCTTGTGAACGTCACCACCGACCTGGGGAAAAGCTTCCCACTGTTCACCCTATCTATGCCTTTCATAACTTTATACATCTCTATTAGGTCTCCCCTCATCCTCTCTCTTTCCAATGAGAACAACCCCAGTTTACCCAATCTCTCCTCATAACTAAGCCCCTCCATATCAGGCAACATCCTGGTAAACCTCCTCTGCACTCTCTCCAAAGCCTCCACGTCCTTCTGGTAGTGTGGCGACCAGAACTGGACGCAGTATTCCAAATGCGGCCGAACCAATGTTCTATACATCTGCAACATCAGACCCCAACTTTTATACTCTATGCCCCGTCCTTATAAAGGCAAGCCTGCCATATGCCTTCTTCACTACCTTCTCCACCTGTGACGTCACCTTCAAGGATCTGTAGACTTGCACACCCAGGTCCCTCTGCGTATCTACACCCTTTATGGTTCTGCCATTTATCGTACAGCTCCCCCCTACATTAGCTCTACCAAAATGCATCACTTTGCATTTATCTGGATTGAACTCCATCTGCCATTTCTTTGCCCAAATTTCCAGCCTATCTATATCCTGTAGCCTCTGACAATGTTCCTCACTATCTGCAAGTCCAGCCAATTTCGTGTCGTCTGCAAACTTACTGATCACCCCAGTTACACCACCTTCCAGATCGTTTATATAAATCACAAACAGCAGAGGTCCCAATACAGAACCCTGCGGAACACCACTAGCCACAGGCCTCCAGCCAGAAAAAGACCCTTCCGCTACCACCCTCTGTCTTCTGTGACCAAGCCAGTTCTCCCTTTATCCCATGAAATCCAACCTTTTGCACCAACCTACCATGAGGGACTTTGTCAAACGCTTTACTAAAGTCCATATAGACGACATCCACGGCCCTTCCCTCGTCAACCATTCTAGTCACTTCAAAAAACCACCAGGTTAGTGAGGCATGACCTCCCTCTCAAAACCATGCTGACTATCGTTAATTAGTTTATTCCTTTCTAAATGCGCATGTAAGGGACTGAGGAAAATTTGTGGGGAAGACAGTTACCAGTGTTCTTTGTCCTTTGTGGGCTTCAGTGTCCTGTTTGCCGGGTGGGTGCTGTGAACAGGATGCTGTTGGTTGAGTGATGTGGGCTGAGCCAATGGGATTGCTCTGGGGGTGGGAGGGAAAAAAAAGGCGCCAGGAAGTGAAGCAGAGCTGAAGAGAGAGAGAGCTTTTTCCAGGCAGGGAGAATTCGGTTTGGAGTGAGAGGCAGCCAGGCGTTCCCCTGCCTGTTCTTTTCATTACTGCTGAGGAGGACAGCATTCAGCGCACTCGACCTACTTTGCTGCACGGATAGCTCGCGGCACCTCTGCCTCCTGCGGCATCATCTTCCACACGTGTGTCTCTCCTGGACTGTGTGTGGGTGTCGTGAGTAACTGGTGGGGACTATACAGTCCAACTGGATCAGTATCTACGAATGTGTTACGGAGGATGAGTTTCCCTATGTGTGCACCAACGGAGGGCCCCCAACGATTATAGATCAGAGCTCACTGTTTTATGTCTGTTAATGATATGTGTTATTAAATTTATTTTTGATATCCCGATCACAGTACTGACATTTATGGGTAAACAGGGAATTAGCCAAATCAACATCAACCGCTAGGAATTCGGGATCCTGTTGATTGAATATTTAAATAGTCGCCCCGTATAGTGGTCAGCAGGGGGTTACATTTTTGGAGGCACCGCTGGGATCATTCCTGTTTACCCATAAGGTCAAATATAATTTTTTTCCCTGTCAGTCAGTAACAGTTAACCCAGTAATTACAACAGGAAAAGTTTTACAGTGTTAGCAGCTCACTTAAGACAATGGATTTTTCTCAGGCTGCTGACTGGAGCCGCCAAAAGAATATCAGTCTTTCTCGTGGCATATTACTGAGCAATGTGCCAATAGATACTAGTGAGGAGACCATTGCTAGGGTCTTAAACACAGTGAAAGTCTTTGGTCGCACCAAGATTTGTGGTCGCCGTGGGGATTCTACTGGCACACAGTTGTTCATACTAGTGGAGACTAGCATTGATTTAACCCCTGACACTGTACCTCCAGATGTAGGTATTGAAGGAGAAGCTGGGCCATGGGCTGTGCATACGCTAGAAAGCTTGGACACACAGGATGCTGTTCCTGAAGACGATGCTTTCCATCCAAAGCTGTTGTTACTACTACTACAGGAAGGCAAGTCAATGGAGGATTTTCAGGCCATAGTATCAGAAAATCAAGCTCCCAAAGTGGATGTGAACATGGATTTAGTGACTGCTATTGGCAAACTGGTGGACAAGTGCAACCAAGTGTCTACCGATGGGCCTAGCTACAGAAAGCTGAGACTGTTTTCAGGACTGAAACCTGTACCCCCAGGTGAGGAAGAATACAATGCCTGGATGGAGCAGGCTACCCAGATGATCAATGAGTGGCAATGCACTGACGCCACCAAGAGACAGCGTATAGTGGAGAGTTTAAAAGGGCCTGCTGCTGACATCGTTCGATTTTTGAAAGTTAGCACTCCCACTGCTACGGCCACCAATTATTTATCTGCTCTGGACACAGCTTATGGCACCACAGAGTGGAGCCGACATCTTGGCCAAGTTCAGACACACATACCAGGATGAAGGAGAAAAACTCTCTGCTTTTCTATATCGCCTTGACAAACTTCTCCATCGTGCTCTTCTTAAGGGAGGAATTACGGCTGCAGACATGAATCGAGCTCGGATGGAACAGCTGGTCAAGGGTGCACTCACTCGAGACATGGTTGCTCTGCGTGTAAGGATGAGCCACACCCTGGACAAACCCCCTTCCTTCTTCCAGCTGATGCGGGAGGTAAGAGAGGAAGAAAATTGGATTAGCGCCAGAGAAGGGGTGAAAGCTACTGCCACCGCAGCCACCGCCAGTGTACCGCAGTCCTCAGTTACGTCTGAGTTGAACAGCCTACGAAATGAGGTAAGGGAACTGACTTCTCAGGTGGCCAGACTGTTGAGCGCCGTTCCAGTTACCCCCACATCTGAAAGTACGACAGCAAGGACTGGGTCCGTACAGCAAGCGCCAGAAGCTGCTGTTCGGGACGCGTCGCCCCGAGTGAAAATGTCCAAACCACTGCCAGCAGGAATCTTTTGCTACAGGTGTGGGCAAGATGGGCATACAAGGAGAGAGTGCAAAGAACTCGAGGATCTGAGGAGAGTGAATCAGAAGCTGATCAAAGCAAGCAGACAGCAGGGAAACTTCTCAGGAGCCATGTGAAGGAACGGTGCTTGGTTCCGTGTGAAATACGTTCCACCCACTGTCCACCCCCAGCGAAGCAAGGCTCAAAACAGTTACCTGCAGGATTAGTGGGGCCCATCTCTGGTGTACCTGTGCAAATAGAAGGAGTTTATGCAAGAGCTTTGCTTGACAGTGGCTCCCAAGTAACCATTTTGTATCGCAACTTCTCCGACACCTACCTGAAACACTTACCTCTCCAGCCACTTGAAGACCTGGAAATATGGGGTTTAAGCTCTCACCAATACCCATATGATGGCTACCTGTCCATACAACTCGAGTTCACTGCCGCTGTAACCGGAGTGCCGCAGACAGTTGACACTTTGGCCTTAGTATGTCCTGACCCTGTGAAAGATAACATTGCCGTGCTGGTGGGGACAAATACCCGGCTGGTGAGAGAGTTGGTGGAGTCCTGTAAAGAACAGGCGGGAGAACGCTTCTTGGGTGCTTTGACCATACACCCCGTCCTCCGAGAAGCTTATGAGACACTCACCCAGTCTGAAATAACAGAAGGGGTAGACAAGCATGGTACTGTGTGGTTTACCCAGCACAAGCCAATCACCTTGCAACCAGGACAAGTGTTTAAAGTCACTGGCCTCCCAAAGTTTCCTGGTGATTTCACAGACCAGCTAGCACTGATAGATCAGCCTATTGACACTTTTTCCCCTGAAGAGTTGTGGGTGAGGCCTGAGGTTCATCTTGCATCAGTTGTTTCCAGCAGACGCATTACTGTGACTGTGAAGAACCTGTCATCCAGAGAAATCTCCTTGAAACGTGGGACTCCAGTAGCCCATATTTTTCCAGTAGCCCCTGTTCCTCTGCCGAGGGCACAGTGTGCGGATAAAGCTGCAATCAAACTGACCCCTTCCTCTTTTGATTTTGGAGCCTCTCCTATGCCAGAGGAGGCAAGGAGGCGTCTCTGTGAGAGAATGATGGAGAGGAAAGAGGTTTTCTCTCAGCACGAGTGGGATGTAGGTTGTTCTAAAAGCACCAGACATGAAATAAGACTGAAGGATGCAAGGCCCTTCTGAGAGAGGTCACGTCGCTTGTCGCCTGCTGACTTTGAGGATGTGCGCCAGCACCTACAGGAACTACAAAGCCATGGCATCATCTCTGAATCGCGTAGTCCCTACGCATCGCCAATAGTAGTCGTACGCAAGAAGTCAGGGAAGGTACGAATGTGCGTGGACTACCGAACCCTTAACCTTCGAACAATACCGGACCAGTACACTGTCCCAAGGATAGAAGACGCTCTTCACTGCTTGTCTGGGAGTAAATGGTTCACAGTCCTCGACCTGAGGAGCGGGTACTATCAAATACCCATGAGTGAGGCTGACAAGGAGAAGACCGCTTTTATCTGCCCGTTGGGTTTTTATCAGTTCGAACGCATGCCTCAGGGAATTTCCGGAGCACCGGCCACTTTTCAGAGAGTCATGGAACATACTGTCGGCGACATGAACTTTCTGGAGGTGTTGGTGTACCTGGATGATCTCATTGTGTTTGGACGAACCCTCGAAGAACACGAGGAGCGGTTGCTCAAAGTGCTTGACCGGCTCCAAGAAGAAGGTCTGAAGCTGTCGCTTGACAAGTGCCAGTTTGGCAGGACTTCTGTCACCTACGTTGGACATGTAGTGTTGCAGGACGGAATAGCGATGGACCCATCCAAGGTAGAGGCTGTTGTCTCCTGGCCAAGACCCCAAAGCTCAGATCCTTCCTTGGATTTTGTGGCTACTATCGCAGCTTTGTCAAAGACTTCTCCAAACTCTGCCGTCCCCTCAACGGACTCCTTCAAGGATATCCTCCCCGTCCCCACTCCAAGGGGAGTCAGACTGCAAACTCACCTGACAAGACTTACTTCAAGCCTTCTGAACCCTTTGGCTCTCGGTGGAGTGAGCAATGCGAACATGCTTTCCAAGGACTCAAGACCCGGCTCACCAAAGTCCCTGTATTGGCGTTCGCAGATCCACAGAAGCCTTACATTCTGCACGTGGATGCTAGCCTGGACGGACTAGGTGGTGTCTTATACCAAGAGCATGATGATGGTCTACGCCCAGTTGCATTCATCAGCAGAAGTCTCTCGCCATCTGAGAAAAACTATCCAGCACACAAACTGGAGTTTTTAGCTCTCAAGTGGGCTATTGTGGATAAGCTACATGACTATCTTTACGGAGCTACTGTACAAGTCAGAACGGACAACAATCCCCTGACCTACGTCACAACGTCAGCTAAACTGGATGCCACTGGTCATTGTTGGCTCTCAGCACTGTCCACCTACAACTTTAGCCTTAAGTATAGACCAGGCCGGCATAACCTTGACGCAGACTCGTTGTCTCGACGTCCACATGACAGCATGACACCAGATGATGAATGGCAAGAAATCCCAGTTCCAGGAGTGCGGGCTTTCTGTCAGACGGTGTCGAGTAGCACACGAGCAGGACACTCCTATCCATGTGTGATCGAACAAATAGGGGCTCATGTGTCTGCAGTTCCCAAGGCTTTCTGTCATACCACTGCAGTAGTAGCTGATCAGCTGCCCACTTTCAGTCCAGCAGAGCTTCAAGCTGTTCAGAAAAGCGACCCGTGTCTAGGAGAAATATGGCTCGCTGTCAATCAGAAGGCACCAGCACGTCAAATACAGACAAACCATCCTGATCTTACACTTCTGAAACGAGAGTGGGGGAAGTGGTCAATCGAGCAGGGTCTGCTTTACAGGACAGTCAAACAGTCTGACCTACGCTTACGGCGACAGCTTGTGCTCCCCAAGCAGTTCCACCGTATGATTCTGAAGTCACTGCATGACAACAATGGACATCTGGGATTTGACAAGACCTATGCACTCGTCTGTGACAGATTCTTCTGGCCCCGCATGAAGCTAGACGTAGAGACATACTGCAAGAACAAAGAACAGTACAGCACAGGAAACAGGCCCTTCGGCCCTCCAAGCCTGTGCCGCTCCTTGGTCCAACGAGACCAATCGTTTGTATCCCTCCATTCCCAGGCTGCTCATGTGACTATCCAGGTAAGTCTTAAACGATGACAGCGTGCCTGCCTCCACCACCCTACTTGGCAGCGCATTCCAGGCCCCCACCACCCTCTGTGTAAAAAACGTCCCTCTGATGTCTGAGTTATACTTCGCCCCTCTCAGCTTGAGCCCGTGACCCCTCGTGATCGTCACCTCCGACCTGGGAAAAAGCTTCCCACTGTTCACCCTATCTATACCCTTCATAATCTTGTATACCTCTATTAGATCTCCCCTCATTCTCCATCTTTCCAAGGAGAACAACCCCAGTCTACCCAATCTCTCCTCATAGCTAAGACCCTCCATACCAGGCAACATCCTGGTAAACCTTCTCTGCACTCTCTCCAATGCCTCCACGTCCTTCTGGTAGTGCGGCGACCAGAACTGGACGCAGTACTCCAAATGTGGCCTAACCAGAGTTCTATACAGCTGCATCATCAGACTCCAGCTTTTATACTCTATACCCCGTCCTATAAAGGCAAGCATATCATATGCCTTCTTCACCACCTTCTCCACCTGTGTTGCCACCTTCAAGGATTTGTGGACTTGCACACCTAGGTCCCTCTGTGTTTCTATACTCCTGATGACTCTGCCATTTATTGTATAACTCCTCCCTACATTATTTCTTCCAAAATGCATCACTTCGCATTTATCCGGATTAAACTCCATCTGCCACCTCTCCGCCCAATTTTCCAGCCGATCTATATCCTGCTGTATTGCCCGACAATGCTCTTCGCTATCCGCAATTCCAGCCATCTTCGTGTCATCCGCAAACTTGCTGATTACACCAGTTACACCTTCTTCCAAATCATTTATATATATCACAAATAGCAGAGGTCCCAGTACAGAGCCCTGCGGAACACCACTGGTCACAGACCTCCAGCCGGAAAAAGACCCTTCGACCACTACCCTCTGTCTCCTATGGCCAAGCCAGTTCTCCACCCATCGAGCCACTTCTCCTTGTATCCCATGAGCCTTAACCTTCTTAACCAACCTGCCATGTGGGACTTTGTCAAATGCCTTACTGAAATCCATATAGACGACATCCACGGCCCTTCCTTCATCAACCGTTTTTGTCACTTCCTCAAAAAACTCCACCACATTTGTAAGGCACGACCTCCCTCTTACAAAACCATGCTGTCTGTCACTAATGAGATTGTTCCGTTCTAAATGCACATACATCCTGTCTCTAAGAATCCTCTCCAACAACTTCCCTACCACGGACGTCAAGCTCACCGGCCTATGTGAACGCTGCATTAAGAGAAAGACTCTGCCACAGAGAGCAGCACCACTTTCCCACATCCAAAGTTCGGGCCCTATGGATCTTGTATGCATTGACTTTCTCTCCATAGAACCTGATTCCCGCAATGTGTGCAATGTGTTGGTAGTCACTGACCACTTCACTCGGTATGCACAAGCATTCCCAACCAAGGATGAGAGAGCCATAACGGTTGCCAGAACTCTATGGGAGAAATACTTCATTCACGACGGCCTACCAACTCGCATACATTCAGACCAGGGTCGGGATTTTGAAAGCCAGTTGGTGAGAGAGATGTTGACCATGTTGGGTGTGAGGAAATCAAGAACTTCACCATACCACCCACAAGGTGACCCTCAACCAGAGAGGTTCAATAGAACCCTGTTGAACATGCTGGGAACTCTTGAGCCCAGTCAAAAGTCCAAATGGAGTCAGCACATTGCACATCTGGTCCACGCGTACAACTGTACCCCAAATGAAGCTACCGGGTATTCACCCTACTTTTTAATGTTCGGGAGGGAAGCCAGACTTCCTGTGGACATTTGCTTTGGCGTGTCAGCGGATGGGACCTCAACAACTTCCCACTTGCAGTATGTGTCTAAGATGAAGAAAGAGCTGCAAGCAGCCTATCAGTTGGCCCAAGCCACTTCCGCTAAAATGAACCAAAGTAACAAGGAGAGGTATGACCAGAGAGTGCGCTATCATTGCTTGAAGCCTGGGGATAGAGTCCTCATTCGAAACCTTGGCCTGAAAGGGAAGCAGAAGCATGCTGATCGGTGGAGTGCAAATCCTTATGTGGTTGAGAGTCAAATGTCTGATCTTCCTGTTTATCGTCTAAAGCCTGCAGATGGTTCGGGACCCATTAAGGTCATGCACCGAAATCATATTTTGCCCCTGGGACAAGAGGTCCAATTGAGCACTGAGGTTGACTCAACGCCTACTCCCTCTCCAAGAGCCCTCAGGCGCAGAAAAGCAAAAGAAAGGAATCAAACTCCTGAGGTTCACAAAGATGACTCCGCAGCTGATGTGCCCCTGGGAGATCAAAACTCTTCAGACTCAGAGTCAGAGTATGGACATTACCCAGAGGACTTGATCATTGACAATCCGGAGGGAATCTGTGAACAACCGGAACAGGATGTCATGCCTACAGAGTCCAATCCCCCCACAAATGCTACAGAGGTGACAGAAGTCGCAGCGAGCTCAGAATCTTCAGAAGGGCTACCTGTTGTGATAGAAGAGGTAGTAACTGAGCAAAGGGAAGTAGAATCAGACAGTTCTGTTGAGGGCAGTTACACTACAGACACATCTAACATAGCCAATCCAGAACCAGAGATAAGGAGATCACAGAGAGAGAGAAAGCCAGCAGACCGTTTCCATTATACAAAGCTGGGAGAGCCGTGTGCAAAGTCTGTAGTAGTATGACATACATAGAACATAGAACATAGAACATTACAGCGCAGAACAGGCCCTTCGGCCCACGATGTTGCACCGACCAGTTAAAAAAAAAAACTGTGACCCTCCAACCTAAACCAATTTCTTTTCGTCCATGAACCTATCTACGGATCTCTTAAACGCCCCCAAACTAGGCGCATTTACTACTGATGCTGGCAGGGCATTCCAATCCCTCACCACCCTCTGGGTAAAGAACCTACCCCTGACATCGGTTCTATAACTACCCCCCCTCAATTTAAAGCCATGCCCCCTCGTGCTGGATTTCTCCATCAGAGGAAAAAGGCTATCACTATCCACCCTATCTAAACCTCTAATCATCTTATATGTTTCAATAAGATCCCCTCTTAGCCGCCGCCTTTCCAGCGAAAACAATCCCAAATCCCTCAGCCTCTCCTCATAGGATCTCCCCTCCATACCAGGCAACATCCTGGTAAACCTCCTCTGCACCCTCTCCAAAGCCTCCACATCCTTCCTGTAATGTGGGGACCAGAACTGCACACAGTACTCCAAGTGCGGCCGCACCAGAGTTGTGTACAGTTGCAACATAACGCTACGACTCCTAAATTCAATCCCCCTACCAATAAACGCCAAGACACCATATGCCTTCTTAACAACCTTATCTACTTGATTCCCAACTTTCAGGGATCTATGCACACATACACCTAGATCCCTCTGCTCCTCCACACTATTCAAAGTCCTCCCGTTAGCCCTATACTCAACACATCTGTTATTCCTACCAAAGTGAATTACCTCACACTTCTCCGCATTAAACTCCATCCGCCACCTCTCGGCCCAACTTTGCAACCTGTCTAAGTCTTCCTGCAAACTACGACACCCTTCCTCACTGTCTACCACACCACCGACTTTGGTGTCATCAGCAAATTTGCTAATCCACCCAACTATACCCTCATCCAGATCATTAATAAATATTACAAACAGCAGTGGCCCCAAAACAGATCCCTGAGGTACACCACTTGTAACCGCACTCCATGATGAATATTTACTATCAACCACCACCCTCTGTTTCCTATCCGCTAGCCAATTCCTGATCCAATTTCCTAGATCACCCCCAATCCCATACATCTGCATTTTCTGCAGAAGCCTACCATGGTGAACCTTATCAAACGCCTTACTAAAATCCATATATACCACGTCCACTGCCTTGCAGTGTTCACTCAGCTACGCCACCCACTATGCATTCACTCAGCTACGCCACCCACTATGCATTTTCCTGAACACTGCAATGGTTGTCATACATGGTGGTGTAACTCCTTTGCTCAGTGCTTGTCATGTATAAATAAGGTACCACTCTTTTCACCCACTATTATACCAGTCATCATACTATAAGGTACATGGTGTAATTGGTTAACTGGGTCCTATGTCATGTACTTCAGCATGGGGGCATGCTGTATTTTTGGTGGGGGGAGAATGTAAGGGACTGAGGAAAATTTGTGGGGAAGACAGTTACCAGTGTTCTTTGTCCTTTGTGGGCTTCAGTGTCCTGTTTGCCGGGTGGGTGCTGTGAACAGGATGCTGTTGGTTGAGTGATGTGGGCTGAGCCAATGGGATTGCTTTGGGGGCGGGAGGGAAAAGAAAAGGCGCCAGGAAGTGAAGCAGAGCTGAAGAGAGAGAGAGCTTTTTCCAGGCAGGGAGAATTCGGTTTGGAGTGAGAGGCAGCCAGGCGTTCCCCTGCCTGTTCTTTTCATTACTGCTGAGGAGGACAGCATTCAGCGCACTCGACCTACTTTGCTGCACGGATAGCTCGCGGCACCTCTGCCTCCTGCGGCATCATCTTCCACACGTGTGTCTCTCCTGGACTGTGTGTGGGTGTCGTGAGTAACTGGTGGGGACTATACAGTCCAACTGGATCAGTATCTACGAATGTGTTACGGAGGATGAGTTTCCCTATATATGCACCAACGGAGGGCCCCCAACGATTATAGATCAGAGCTCACTGTTTTATGTCTGTTAATTATATGTGTTATTAAATTTATTTTTGATATCCCGATTACAGTACTGACATTTATGGGTAAACAAGGAATTAGCCAAATCAACATCAACCGCTAGGAATTCGGGATCCTGTTGATTGAATATTTAAATAGTGGCCCCCATATAGTGGTCAGCAGGGGGTTACACGCATACATCCTATCTCTACGAATCCTCTCCCAACAACTTCCCTACCACGGACGTCAAGCTCACCGGCCTATAATTTCCCAGGTTATCCTTCCTACCCTTCTTAAATAACGGGACCACATTAGCTATCCTCTGGGACCTCACCTGTGTCCAGTGACGAGACAAAGATTTGCGTCAGAGGCCCAGTGATTTCATCTCTTGTCTCCCTGAGCAGCCTTGGATAGATGCCATCAGGCCCTGAGGATTTATCAGTTTTTATCTTCCCTAAAAAAGCTAACACTTCCTCCCTTGTAATGGAGATTTTCTCTAACGGGTCAACACTCCCCTCCGACACTGGGCGGCACGGTAGCACAGTGGTTAGCACTGCTGCTTCACAGCTCCAGGGTCCTGGGTTCGATTCCCGGCTCGGGTCACTGCCTGTGTGGAGTTTGCGCATTCTCCTCGTGTCTGCGTGGGTTTCCTCCGGGTGCTCCGGTTTCCTCCCACGGTCCAAAGATGTGCGGGTTAGGTTGATTGGCCATTGTAAAATTGCCCCTTAGTGTCCTGAGGTTTGTAGATTAGAGGGATTAGCGGGTAAAAATATGTTGGGGTATGGGGGTAGGGCCTGGGTGGGATTGTGGTCGGTGCAGACTCGATGGGCCGAATGGCCTCTTCCTGCACTGTGGGGTTTCTAGGATTTCTATGAGACACTCCCAGTCAACACATCCCTCTCCTTTGTGAATACCGACGCAAAGTATTCATTTAGGATCTCCCCTACTTCTTTGGGCTCCAAGCATAATTCCCCACTTTTGTCCCTGAGAGGTCCGATTTTTTCCCTGACAACCCTTTTGTTCCTAACGTATGAATAAAATGCCTTGGGATTCTCCTTAATCCTGTCTGCCAAGGACATTTCGTGACCCTTTTTGCCCTTCTAATTCCTCGTTTGAGTTCTTTCCTACTTTCTTTGTATTCCTCCAGAGCTCCCTCCGTTTTTAGCTGCCTGGACCTAACATACGCCTCTCTTTTCTTTTTGACCAGTCCCTCAATTTCCCTGGTTATCCACGGTTCTCGAATCCTACCCTTCACATTGCAAACAGATTGAACTCACTGTTCTTGATGTGAGGTAAAGCATTTCTGACAGGGTGGGGTTGGTGGTGGAGTGAGCTATAGGTGTTGATTAGCAACACAAACAGTTGTTTAATTGATTGGTAAGGTGTTATTACCTGCAGTATGGCAATTTGATTTTAAATTTTGAACATAATTTTTCACCAATTGCTGATGACTCACAGTTAATTGCCAAACACTGCATGAAATTTTAACTAGGTAGCCTGGCCAACATCCAATAGCTGAAGCTGGTGCAACGTGTATGTTCTGTCTGTCTGCAAAGAACAGGGCAATTCTGCAATTGGACAATATTTGCTAAATATATACAATCAATTAAAGGTTGTGAGGCTTGTAGTGTCGTGATGTCTTTACAGAGGGAAAGAACATACATTGCACCTTTTTCAGCGAAACAAAATACATGATAACCATTCGCTGGTTAATTTCTCAGGGCAATGCCTTGACCAGAGTCAAGCTGTTTAGTTTAAATTTCAAACAATGCTTGGCAGTTAACTCAGTCACCATCAACTGCTGCATTTTCCATGACAACACCTTTACCAGAGTCCACCTGCAAACCAATTAGCATCCTCTTCTCGTACAATAAAAAGTTGTTGCCTCTGATGTTGATATGTAGTTGCCCCGATGACTGCGAGATGAAAAGTGTGTTTTTGAGCAATACTCAAGTGATTGTTTATAATAGATTCAAATATTTTCCCCACTATTCATGTCAGACTAACAGGTTTGCAGTTCCCCATTTTATTCCTTTCTTAAATAGTGGGGTTCCATTTGGCACCTGCAGGAACTGTTCCAGCATCTATTGAATCACCAGTGCACCCACTATCTCTACCATCACCTCTTTCAATACTCTGGAATGCAGATTCGCAGGTCCAGCAGATTCCAGGTGTGCGGCACTGAATTTAACAATAATCCAGCTGAGGCCTAACCATTGTTTCATAAAGTTTTAGCACAACCTTTTTATTCTATTGCTCTATTAATAAAGTCCAGGATCTCTTTTTTTAAATCCCTTTCAATTTTTCTTGCCTCCTTCAAATATTTCATAGAAACTTTGAATTGTTGCAGTGCAGGAGGTTATTTGGCCCATTTGTGTATTGCTTCTTTTGCTCGTCTTAAATCTTGTGCCCTCTGCTAGGGGTGGGGAGTTCTCGATCCTTCCATCAATGGCACTCTGACTAGACCCTTCATGACTTTTAATACCTCCATCAACTCTCTCAACCTTCCCCTTCTGCACCTTCTCTTGATGCCTTCACATCCCTCTTAAAGTGTGGTGCCAAGAGCCAGAGCATGCACTATGGCTAGGGTGTGACTATGAGGCAGGTATGGGGGGATTCAGAAGGTAGCACTGGAGGAGTCTCCGCCTTTGCACTTATCCAACATGTTTGAGGTTCTTGCAACCTATGTGTTCGAGAATACAGAAGACTGATCAAAACACTTACGCAGAGGAATCACTCCAGCTGGGTAAGAACAAAATGTATTAGTAGGGGCAGTATAATAAGGGGGATAGACCAGGATCTGGTTGGGGGGGATGGGGTGGGTTACAAATGCAGCACTGAGGGATCACAGCGGAGGGTTCCGCAATCAGGAAGGAAGCATTGTTTGCAATAATGGCCTCAGCACTGGATGGACACAGAAGGTGGGAGGGTAAATTTGATGGCCAGAAATGCAATCTGCAGCGCCCTGGATGCTAAAGAGCCAGCAATCACTAACAAAGCCTCTGATGTCTGCACAAGGGACAGAGCTGATTGGTAGCCATTAGGTAAGTTATTTTCCGCACTCTAAAGGAAAGGTAAGAGTTCCAGCTTTATAAAAAATAACAATTTTCTATTGGGCATTAATTTAAGGAAAGAGTCTTTTAAGCTATAACTGGGGGAGATCAGTCCTGTCTGATGTATTGCCTGCAGCATGTGGAATTTCGTAGACACGCTTTGCAGTCTGGATGACCACGTGTGCAGGAAGTGCCACTGGTCTGACCAGCTTGAGCATCAGCTCGAGGCACTGAGGCGCATCTGTGAGGCTGGGAGTGTAGTCAGAGGGGGAATGGGTGGCCCCCAGTCAGAAGAAGGGAGGCAGAAAGGCCCCAGAGTGCATCTCACTCAAGAATTGTTTTTGTGTTGGAAAACGAGAAACTGTTCCTCTGGGGAGTGCAGCCAGAACCAAGCTCACAACACTGGGTGACTCAGGTACTCAAGGAGGGTACTTAAGGAACATTTAAGACTTATCTAGATAGCCACATGAATGGAGTGGGAATGGAGGGATACAAAAGAATGGTCTAGTTTGGACCAGGGAGCGGTGTGGGCTTGGAGGGCCGAAGGGCCTGTTCTTGTGCTGTATTGTTCTTTGAGGGAGGAGTAAGAGCAGAGCAACAATTGTGAAAGGAGACTCAATAGTGAGGGGTGCAGACAGATATTTCTGTGGCCACAGATGTGACTCCAACTCAACTGACTCGAGAACAGTTTCCCTGCAGTCATCAGACTTATGAATGGATCTACCTTATATTGGACCTACCTTATCTTAAGTTGATAAAAGCAAAATACTGCGGATGCTGGAATCTGAAACAAAAACAGAAAATGCTGGAAAATCAAGGTCTGACCGCATCTGTGGAGAGAATATAAAGCCAACCTGTCAAGTCCAGATGACCCTTCATCCCCTTCAACGAAGGGTCATCTGGACTCAAAACGTTGGCTCGATTCTCTCCCCACAGATGATTAAGTTGATCTTTCTCTACACCCTAGTTATGACTGTAATACTATATTTTGCGCCCTCTCCTTTCCTTCTCCCCTATGTACTCTACGAACTATGTTTTGTCTGTATAGCACACAAACAATACTTTTCACTTATCCCAATACACGTGACAATATCAAATCAAAAATCCAGGATGGTGCGTTGCCTCCTTGGAGCCAGGGTCAAGGTGTCACTGAACAGCTGCAGGGCATCCCGAAGGGGGTGGGTGAACAGACAGAGGTCGTGGTACACATTGATACCAACATTTGTAGAAAGAGGGATGAGGTCCTGCGACAGGAATTTAGGGAACTAGGTAGCAGACTAAAAGGAAGAACCTCAAAGGTTGTAATCTCTGGATCACTCCTAGTGCCACTTGCCAGTGAGCATAGGACTAGGAGGATAGATCAATGTGTGGCTGAAGAGATGGTGCGGGAGGGAGGGCTTTAGGTTCCTGGATCACTGGGCCTGTTTATTGGGAATGTGGGGCCTGTACAAGTTGGGACAGGTTACACCTGAACTGGAATCAACATCCTTGCTGGGAGGTTTGCTAGAGATGTTGGGGAAGGGACGGGGGGGGGGGGGGGGTTAAACCAGTCTGGAAGGCAGGGCAAAGATAAAACACATTAAGGTGTTTGGGAATACAGCAAGGAGTCTCACAGATAAGGCAGATGAGTTGGGGTTGTTGTTTCAAACAGGAGAATATACTATTGCTCTCAGAGTAATGGTTGAGGAAGGAGCAAGACTGGCAGCTCAATATTTTGGAGTACAGAACGTTCAGGTGGGTGGGGGTGGGGAGGAGGGAGGTGGTGTTGCAATATTGATCAAGCAGTCAATGACTGCAGTGAGGAAGAATGATGTCTTAGCAGGCTCCTCATCTGAGGCCATATGGATGGAACTTAAAAAATACAAAAGGGGGTAATCACGGAGTGTACCATAGGCCCCCAGTCAGAGATAGAAGGGCAGATATGTAGGCAAATCTCAGAAAAGTGTAATAATAGGGTAATAGTAGGGAATTTCAACATCCCCAACATTGATTGGAGTAGGCTTAGAGGAGGCGGAATTCTTAAAGTGCATCCAAGGGAGCTTTTTGAGCCAGCACGTAGAAAGTTCGACAAGATAAGGGGCAGTATTAATTTCAGGAAATCAAGCCATGCAGGTGGCAATGTCAGTGGGGGAGCTTTTTGATAATAGTGACCATAACTCAGTAAGATTCACGGTAGTTATGGAAAAGGACAAAGATGGACTGGGAATAAAGGTTCTGAATTGGAGGGAGACCGGTTTTAATAGGATAAGACAGGATCTGACCAAAGTGGACGTGGAGGTGTCTGTGAGAAGCTTTTTGTAGGAAAATCCCCATCAGAGCAGTGGGCGGCATTCAAAGAGCAAATAGAGAGTACAAAGCCTACACGTTCCTCTAAAAGGTGGGACCAAAAAGTTCAGAGATCTCTGGATGTCAAGGGAGATACAGGATTGGATAAGGGAAAAAAGGGAGGTTTATGGCAGATGCAGGGGGCTCAAAACAGTGGATGCCCTGGAGGAGTATAGAAAGGGCAGGGAGTGGGGGGGGGGGGGGGGGGGGGGGAGGTGGTGAGGAATAAATTGGGAGTGTGAAGAGGGGGCATGAAAAAACCACTGCAGGCAAAATAATGAAAAATCCAATGGTGTTTTTAAGAGGATAAGGACCCTTAGGAACCGAGGTGGCAATCTGAGTGTAAAACCGAATCTGAGTGTAATCAATCTGAGTGTAAAACCCCCACAACTTGCCTGGATGTGCAAAATCTCACTAGCTGTCCTGTCTGGAGACAATACACATCTCTTTAACCTAAATAGGATATATAATCACCTAGAAAGGAATAATTTGATGAGGGATTCTCAGCACGGTTTTGTGAAGGGTAGGTCGTGCCTCACAAACCTTATTGAGTTCTTTGAGAAGGCGACCAAAGAGATGGATGAGGGTAAAGCGGTTGATGTGGTGTATATGGATTTCAGCAAAGCTTAACGTCTGTAGTAGGGAAAATGCTGGAATCCATTATTGAGGAGGAGATAGCAGGGCATCTGGATAGAAATGGTTCGATCAATCAGACGCAGCATGGATTCATGAGGGGAAAGTCGTGCTTGACGAACATGTTGGATTTTTATGAAGATGTGACGAGGGCGGTTGATGGAGGAGAACCGGTGGATGCGGTGTTTTTGGATTTCCAAAAGGCGTTTGATAAGGTGCCCCATAAAAGGCTGCTGAAGAAGATTAGGGCACACGGAGTTGGGGGTAGTGTGTTAAAGTGGATTGGGGACTGGCTATCCGACAGGAAGCAAAGAGTCGGAATAAATGGGTGTTTTTCCGGTTGGAGGAAGGTAACTAGTGGCGTGCCGCAGGGATCGGTACTCGGGCCGCAACTGTTTACCATTTATATAGATGATCTGGAGGAGGGGACGGAGTGTAGGGTAACGAAGTTTGCAGACGACACAAAGATAAGTGGAAAAGTGAATCGTGTGGAGGACGGAGAAGATCTGCAGAGAGATTTGGACAGGCTGAGTGAGTGGGCGAGGATATGGCAAATGGAGTATAACGTTGATAAATGCGAGGTTATACACTTTGGAGGAAATAATAACAAATGGGATTACTATCTCAATGGAAACAAATTAAAACATGCTACCGTGCAAAGGGACCTGGGGGTCCTTGTGCATGAGACGCAAAAGCCCAGTCTGCAGGTACAACAGGTGATCAAGAAGGCAAATGGGATGTTGGCCTATATTGCGAGGGGGATAGAATATAAAAGCAGGGATGTCTTGATGCACCTGTACAGGGCATTGGTGAGGCCGCAGCTGGAATACTGTGTGCAGTATTGGTCCCCTTATATGAGGAAGGATATATTGGCATTGGAGGGAGTGCAGAGAAGGTTCACCAGGTTGATACCGGAGATGAGGGGTTTGGATTATGAGGAGAGGCTGAGGAGATTGGGTTTGTACTCGTTGGAGTTTAGAAGGATGAGGGGGGATCTTATGGAGACTTATAAGATAATGCGGGGACTGGATAGGGTGGAGGCGGAGAGATTCTTTCCACTTAGTAAGGAAGTTAAAACTAGAGGACACAGCCTCAAAATAAAGGGGGGTCGGTTTAAGACAGAGTTGAGGAGGAACTTCTTCTCCCAGAGGGTGGTGAATCTCTGGAATTCTCTGCCCACTGAGGTGGTGGAGGCTACCTCGCTGAATATGTTTAAAGCGCGGATGGATGGATTCCTGAGCGGTAAGGGAATTAAGGGTTATGGGGATCAGGCGGGTAAGTGGTACTGATCCACGTCAGATCAGCCATAATCTTGTTGAATGGCGGGGCAGGCTCGAGGGGCTAGATGGCCTACTCCTGCTCCTATTTCTTATGTTCTTATGTTTGATAAGGTTCCCCATGGTAAGCTTTTGCAGAAAATACGGACAAATGGGATTGAGGGTGATTTAGTGGTTTGGATCAGGAATTGGCTAGCTGTAAGAAAACAAAGGGTGGTGGATGATGGGAAATATTCATCCTGGAGTTCAGTTACTAGTGGTGAACCGCAAGGATCTGTTTTGGGGCCACTGCTGTTTGTCATTTTTATTAATGACTTGGATGAGGGCGTGGAAGGATGGATCAGTAAATTTGCGGATGACACTAAAGTCGGTGGAGTTGTAGACAGTGCAGAGGGAAGTGGCAGGTTACAGAGGGACATAGATAAGCTGCAGAGCTGGGCTGAGAGGTGGCAAATGGAGTTTAATGCGGAAAAGTGTGAGGTGATTCACTTTGGAAGGAGTAACAGCAATACAGAGTACTGGGCTAATGGTAAGATACTTGGTAGTGTGGATGAACAGAGGGATCTGGGTGTCCATGTGCATAGATCCCTGAAAGTTGGCACCCAGGTTGATAGGGTTGTTAAGAAGGCGTACGGTGTGTTAGCTTTTATTGGTAGAGGGATTGAGTTTCGGAGCCAGGAGGTCATGCTGCAACTGTACAAAACTCTGGTGCAGCCGCATTTGGAGTATTGCGTACAGTTCTGGTCGCCGTGTTATAGGAAAGATGTGGAAGTGTTGGAAAGGGTGCAGAGGAGATTTACCAGGATGTTGCCTGGTATGGTGGGAAAATCGTATGAGGAAAGGCTGAGGGGCTTGAGGTTGTTTTCGTTAGAGAGAAGAAGGTTAAGAGGTGACTTAATAGAGGCATACAAGATGATCAGAGGATTAGATAGGGTGGATAGTAAGAGCCTTTTTCCTCGGATGGTGTTGGCTAGCACGAGGGGACATAGCCTTAAATTGACGGGTGAGAGATATAGGACAGATGTTAGAGGTAGGTTCTTTACTCAGAGAGTAGTAAGGGCGTGGAATGCCCTGCCTGCAGCAGTGGTGGACTTGTCAACGTTGAGAGCGTTCAAGTGGTTATTGGATAAACATATGGATGACATTGGAATAGTGTAGATTAGAGGGGCATTTAGATTGGTACCACTGGTCGGCGCAACATCGAGGGCCGAAGGGCCTGTACTGCGCTGTAATGTTCTATGTCCTATGTTCTATGTGCTTAATGCTCCCTCCACTCTCATTGTCTGTACCTTTAAAACTTGATTAGCTGTAAAGACTCGCATTCCAATCATTATTCATGTAAATGGAGTTTGTGTCTTTGTGCCCTGTTTGTGATCAGAACTCCCACCCACCTGACGAAGGAACAGCCTGTTCCGAAAGCTAGTGGCTTTTACTACCAAATAAATCGGTTGGACTTAGAACATAGAAAAGCTACAGCACAAACAGGCCCTTCGGCCCACAAGTTGCGCTGAACATGTCCCTACCTACTAGGCTTACCTATAACCCTCTATCTTACTAACTTCCATGAACTTATCTAAAAGTCTCTTTTGACTTTAACCTGGTGTTGTTAAACTTCTTACTGTGTTTACCCCAGTCCAACGCCAGCATCTCCACATCACAGGAGAGGTGCCAGAGGACTGAAGGACAGCTAATGTGGTTCCATTATTCAAGAGGGGAGTAGGGGGGGGGGGGGGAGGGAACAGGTAATTAACATCAGTGGTAGGAAAAGTATTGGAAAAAATTGCAAGCTTCAGAATTAATCTCCACTTGGAGCAGCAAGAATTAATCAAGAATAGTCAGCAAGGCTTTGTCAGGGGCAAATTGGGTTTAATAATTAAATAATTAATCTGTGCAGAGGGATCTGGGTGTCCTTGTACATGAATCACAAAAAGTTGATTTGCAGGTAATTAAGACGGCGAGGTTATGTTGCAGCTGTACAAGGTGCTGGTGAGGCCACACCTGGAGTACTGTGTGTAGTTTTGGTCTCCTTATTTGAGAAAGGATATACTGGCACTGGAGGGGGTGCAGAGGAGATTCACGAGGTTGATTCCAGAGTTGAGAGGGTTGGCTTATGAGGAGAGACTGAGTAGACTACGACTATGCTGTTTAAAAACAGCTGCAGGGAAAAGCCTGGGAACTACAGGCCAGTGAGCCTCGCATCTATGGTGGGTAAATTGTTGGAAGGTATTTTGAGAGACAGGATCTACAGGCATTTAGAGAAGCAAGGACTGATTAGGGACAGGCAGCATGGCTTTGTGAGTGGAAAATCGTGTCTCACAAATTTAATAGAGTTTTTTGAAGGGGTAACCAAGAAGGTAGATGAGGGCAGTGCAGTTGACGTTGTCTACATGGACTTTAGCAAGGCCTTTGACAAGGTACCACATGGTAGGTTGTTGCACAAGGTTAAATCTCACAGGATCCAGGGTGAGGTATCTAAATGGATACAAAATTGGCTTCTGTCGTGGTTGTAGAGAATTGTTTTTCAAACTGGAGGCCTGTGACCAGCGTTGTGCCTCAGGGATCAAAGAACAAAGAACAGTACAGCACAGGAAACAGGCCCTTCGGCCCTCCAAGCCTGTGCCGCTCCTTGGTCCAACGAGACCAATCGTTTGTATCCCTCCATTCCCAGGCTGCTCATGTGACTATCCAGGTAAGTCTTAAACGATGTCAGCGTGCCTGCCTCCACCACCCTACTTGGCAGCGCATTCCAGGCCCCCACCACCCTCTGTGTAAAAAACGTCCCTCTGATGTCTGAGTTATACTTCGCCCCTCTCAGCTTGAGCCCGTGACCCCTCGTGATCGTCACCTCCGACCTGGGAAAAAGCTTCCCACTGTTCACCCTATCTATACCCTTCATAATCTTGTACACCTCTATTAGATCTCCCCTCATTCTCCGTCTTTCCAAGGAGAACAACCCCAGTCTACCCAATCTCTCCTCATAGCTAAGACCCTCCATACCAGGCAACATCCTGGTAAACCTTCTCTGCACTCTCTCCAATGCCTCCACGTCCTTCTGGTAGTGCGGCGACCAGAACTGGACGCAGTACTCCAAATGTGGCCTAACCAGAGTTCTATACAGCTGCATCATCAGACTCCAGCTTTTATACTCTATACCCCGTCCTATAAAGGCAAGCATATCATATGCCTTCTTCACCACCTTCTCCACCTGTGTTGCCACCTTCAAGGATTTGTGGACTTGCACACCTAGGTCCCTCTGTGTTTCTATACTCCTGATGACTCTGCCATTTATTGTATAACTCCTCCCTACATTATTTCTTCCAAAATGCATCACTTCGCATTTATCCGGATTAAACTCCATCTGCCACCTCTCCGCCCAATTTTCCAGCCGATCTATATCCTGCTGTATTGCCCGACAATGCTCTTCGCTATCCGCAATTCCAGCCATCTTCGTGTCATCCGCAAACTTGCTGATTACACCAGTTACACCTTCTTCCAAATCATTTATATATATCACAAATAGCAGAGGTCCCAGTACAGAGCCCTGCGGAACACCACTGGTCACAGACCTCCAGCCGGAAAAAGACCCTTCGACCACTACCCTCTGTCTCCTATGGCCAAGCCAGTTCTCCACCCATCTAGCCACTTCTCCTTGTATCCCATGAGCCTTAACCTTCTTAACCAACCTGCCATGTGGGACTTTGTCAAATGCCTTACTGAAATCCATATAGACGACATCCACGGCCCTTCCTTCTTCAACCGTTTTTGTCACTTCCTCAAAAAACACCACCAAATTTGTAAGGCACGACCTCCCTCTTACAAAACCATGCTGTCTGTCACTAATGAGATTGTTCCGTTCTAAATGCACATACATCCTGTCTCTAAGAATCCTCTCCAACAACTTCCCTACCACGGACGTCAAGCTCACCGGCCTATAATTTCCTGGGTAACCCTGCTACCCTTCTTAAACAACCGGACCACATTCGTTATCCTCCAATCCTCAGGGACCTCACCCGTGTCCAAAGATTTCCGTCAGAGGCCCAGCAATTTCATCTCTCGTCTCCCTGAGCAGTCGAGGATAGATGCCATCAGGCCCTGGGGCTTTGTCAGTTTTAATGTTCCCTAAAAAACCTAACACTTCCTCTCTTGTAATGGAGATTTTCTCTAACGGGTCAACACCTCCCTCCGAGACACTCCCGGTTAACACGCCCCTCTCCTTCGTGAATACCGATGCAAAGTATTCATTTAGGATCTCCCCTATTCCCTTGGGTTCTAAGCATAATTCCCCTCCTTTGTCCCCGAGAGGTCCGATTTTCTCCCTGACAACTCTTTTGTTCCTAACGTATGAATAGAATGCCTTAGGATTCTCCTTAATCCTGCCTGCCAAGAACATCTCGTGACCTCTTTTTGCCCTTCTAACTCCCCGTTTGAGATCTTTCCTACTCTCTCTGTATTCCTCCAGAGCTCCATCTGTTTTCATTTGCCTGGACTTAACGTACGCCTCCCTTTTCAGTTTAATCAGATCCTCAATTTCCCTGGTTATCCACGGCTCTCGAATCCTACCTTTCCTTTCTTTCCTTTTTACAGGCACATGCCTATCCTGCAGCCTTATCAATAGTTCCTTAAAAGACTCCCACATGCCAGACGCGGACTTACCCTCGAACATCCTCTCCCAATCAACATCCACCAATTCCTGCCTAATCCGGCTATAGTCAGCCTTCCCCCAATTTAGCACCCTGCCCGTAGGACAGCACTCATCCTTGTCCATTACTATCCTAAAGTTAACAGAGTTGTGGTCACTATTTGCCACATGTTCCCCTACCGAAACTTTGACGACCTGACCGGGCTCATTTCCCAGAACTAGGTCCAGTATAGCCCCCTCTCTAGTCGGGCTATCTACATACTGTTCCAAAGAACCTTCCAGTACGCATTTTACAAATTCCTCCCCGTCCGGTCCCCCAGCTCTAAGCACTTTCCAGTCTGTGCCAGGGAAATTAAAGTCCCCCACTACAACAACCCTATGTTTTCTGCACCTGTCCAGAATCTCCTGACATATCCTTTCCTCCACTTCCCGTGGGCTGTTGGGTGGTCTGTAGTACACCCCCAGCATAGTGACTGCACCCTTCCTGTTTCTGAGTTCCACCCACAGCGACTCAGTACATGACTCCTCTAAGTTGTCTACCCTCTGCACCGCGGTAATATGCTCCTTAACTAATATCGCTACTCTCCCACCTTTTTTAGCCCCTCCTCTGTCTCGCCTAAAACACTTATACCCCGGAATATTCAGCTGCCAGTCCTGTCCTTCTTTTAACCAAGTTTCCGTCACCGCAACCACATCCAAATTCCGCACAAGCATTAAGGCCCTAAGTTCGTCTGTTTTACCCGTTACACTCCTCGCATTGAAGCAGATGCACTCCAGACCTCCAGGCCCAGTCAGGTCCTCCTCCTCCAGAGTGCTCCTCTTCTTAGCTAGCCTTGCCCTGGCCCCCAGCTCGACCCCAGCCTCAGTATTTACTGACCTCCTGTTTTGTTCCCCACCCCCCTGCCACACTAGTTTAAATCCTACCGAAACACTCTAGCAAAACTCCCAGCCAGGATATTTGCTCCCTTCCAGTTAAGGTGTAACCCATCCTTTCTGTACAGTTGCCATCCTGACTTGAAGATTTCCCAGTTATCTATGAATTTAAAACCCTCCCTCTTGCACCAGTCCTTTAGCCACGCGTTCAACTGTAGAATCTCCCTGTTCCGAGCCTCACTTGCACTAGGCACCGGGAGCAGTCCAGATATTGCTACCCTGGAGGTCTTACTTTTTAGCCTAGCACCCAACTCCCTGAATTTCTCTCGTATGGCCCCCCTGCTCTTCCTACCTACATCATTTCAACCAATGTGTACAATCACATCCGTTTGACTACCTTCCTTTTTAAATATGCTTCCTACCCTCTCGGAGACATCCAGTACCCCGGCACCAGGGAGGCAGACTACCATCCTGGATTCTCGTTCAGTCCCACAGAAGCGCCTGTCCGTGCCTCTAACCATTGCGTCCCCCACAACTATCGCTCTCCTAAACCCCTTCTTTCCCTTCCGGACCCCTGAGCCTGTCTCCGTGGAGGCGATCTGGTCCTCGTGGCTTACCCCTGGAGGGTCATCCCCCTCCACAGAATCCAAAACAAGATACCTATTTTGGAGGGGGACAACCACAGGGGATCCCTCCACAGACTGCTCACTCCCTTCCCTTCTCCCATCTGTTGCCCATTCCTTTCTTTTATGGGAGACTGCCACTGGGGTATTTTCTGGCACATCACCCTTCTGACTATTACCCCTCCTAACTGTGCCCCACGTGTCTTCCTTCCGAGACCCTGGTGTCACTACCTGACTATAACTTTTATCTATTACTCTCTCATTTTCCCTAACTAAACTGAGTTCATCGAGCCTCAGCTCCAGCTCCCTTACACGATCCTTCAGGAGATGCAGTTCCACACATCTGGCACAGATATGGACTTCCGGGAGGCAAGTTGTCTCCAGGAACTCCCACATCCCACACCGAATGCAGTATACTGGCCTCCCACTCATACCAGCCATGTCCTTTTTAGTTTTGGGGATAAAACAAAAAGGGGGTGTAACCGAAGAAAAACAAACAAACAACCTTCCTCGCCTTCGCCGAAGCCCTGTGAGCCAAAGCCCTTTTAGCTCTCACTCTGTCCCCTGCTCACTCCGCTGCCCGCTAATGACGCTGCCCGCTCAAAGGTAAGGATACATTTTTGAACAGTAAAGGAATTAAGGGTTATGGTGAGAGGGCGGGTAAGTGGGGCTGAGTTCAAGAAAAGATCAGTCATGATCTTATTGAATGGTGGAGCAGGCTCAAGGGACCAGATGGCCTACTCCTGCTCCTAGGTCTTATGTTCTTAAATAAATTTGAGTGTATTTTTCAAGGTGGTGACCAGGTGTGTAGATGAGGGCAGTGCAACTGATGTAGTCTACATGGGCTTCAGTAAGGCTTTTGACAAGGTCTTGCATGAGAGACTGGTCAAGAAGGTAAAAGCCCATGGGATTCAGGACAATTTGGCAAATTGGATCCAAAATTGGCTTTGTGGCATGATGTGGAGATGCTGGCATTGGACTGGGGTAAGCACAGTAAGAAGTCTCACAACATCAGGTTAAAGTCCAACAGGCTTATTTGGTAGCACAAACTTTCGGAATGTCGCTCCTTCTTCAGGTGAAGGAGGAGCAACACTCCGAAAGCTTGTGCTACCAAATAAACCTATTGGACTTTAACCTGGTGTTGTGAGACGTCTTTTTGTGGCATGAGGCAGAGGGTGATGATCAAAGGTTTTTGGGATTGAGACTGTGTCCAGTGATGTGCCGCAGGGATTGGTGTCAGGTCCCTTGTTGTAGTGTATGTTAATGATCTAGATGAGGCACGATCAGTAAGTTGCATGCGATACGAAAATTGATGGTATGGTAAATGGCAAGAAGAAAGCCTTTGCTTACAGGATAATATAGGCAGGCTGGTCAGATGGACAGAACAGTGGCAAATGTTACCCTGAAGTGTGAAGTGATGCATTTTGGGAGGACTAACAAGGCAAGGGAATACACAATAAAGTAGGATGTTAGGAAGTACAGGGAACCAGAGGGACCTTGGGGTCCATGTCCAAAGATCCTTAAAGGCAGCAGGACAGGTAGATAAGGTGGTTAAGAAAGCATATGGGATACTTGCTTTTATTAGCAGAGGCATAGAATATAAGAGTAGGGAGGTTACGATGGAACTGTATAAAACGCTCATTAGACCACAGCTAGGGTACTGTAAGCAGCTCTGGTCACCACACTGCAGGAAGGATGTGATTGTGCTGGAGAGGGTGCAGAGGAGATTCACCAGGATGTTGCCTGGACTGGAACGTTTCAGCTATAAAGAGAGGCTGGTTAGGCTGGGGTTGTTTTCCTTAGAGCAGAGAAAGCTGAGGGAGGCACTGATCGAGGTGTATAAAATTATAAGAGGGTGGATAGTAAGGAACCTCACCCTTTAGTAGAGGGATCAATAACCAGGGGGCACAGACTTAAGGTAAGGAGTAGGAGATTTAGAGGGGATTTGAGAAAAAAAACTTTTTCACCCAGAGGGTGGTGGGAATCTGGCACTTTCTGCCTGAAAGGGTTGTAGAGGTGGGAACCCTCAACATTTAAGCAGCATTTAGATGAGCATTTTAAATGCCAAAGTGTACAAGGCTACAGTCCCAAGTGCTGGAAGATGAGAATAGAATAGACAGGTGCTTGATGGCCAACGCAGACACAGTGGGCTGAAGGGTCTCTTTCCATGTTGTAAATCTCTATGACACTCTCTGCCTGGCTGGCCTTGTCTGTCCAGTAACAGATAAATGTGAGGACGTGTCTCAAGAGAGTGTCAGTGACGAGCTTGACACAACTGTGCCGGGCTGATTGAGACACAGCACACAGATCCCTCTGGAAAGAATCGAAGTTGAGGGTCACTGGAATGGGTGATCCCCCACACAGCTGGAAATGTTTCCCAGCCCAATTGCCATCACTGAGCTTCTTGTGACGACAAGGGACCTCGGACATTCGGAGGTGGTTGGAGGGTTGCTGCAGATTCTAGCTGCTGGAGTCACCTGCAGACACGACCACATTGACCATCCTGTTGGCACTGCATCAACAGAGCCTGTGCCCCTCCTCCCAAAGGTCCCTCCCTGAGACTCTCACCTGGCCTCCTCTGCCTCCTGTACTCTATTCCTCTCCAGAGGAGGTCCCTGTACCCAAGTATACAATCCCCATTGTTTCTCGCAACTAAGGGTCCACTTTGCTGCAATCCTCAGACAAAGCTTCCAGGGAAGAGGAAGTCCTCAAAAACAGCTAGACAGGCTTAAAAACTACAGCAATCAAAGAAATCTGGCAAAACACTGAACTAAGAGCAACAAATTCATAAATAAACTGAAAGTTTGTGGGGCCAAATTCCCTCCAACTTGATTTTCAAATTTGCTGACAACACCACCGTAGTGGGTCGGATCTCAAACAATGACGAGACAGAGTACAGGAATAGGCCGGTTAGTCTTACTTCGGTGGTCAGTAAGTTGATGGAAAAGGTCCTTAGGGATAGGATTTACGACCATTTAGAAAGATGCAGCTTAATCCGGGATAGTCAGCACGGATTTGTGAAGGGCAAGACTGGCCTCACAAATTTGATAGAATTTTTTGAGGAGGTAACTAAATATGTCGATGAAGGTAGTGCAGTTGATGTCATATACATGGATTTTAGTAAGGCATTTGATAAAGTCCCCCACGGTTGGCTTATGAAGAAAGTAAGAATGTGTGGGATAGAGGGAAGTTTGGCCGATTGGATAGGTAACAGGCTATCTAACAGAATGTGGAGATGCCGGCGTTGGACTACAGAAGACAGAGGGTGGTGGATGGAAATTTTTTGGACTGGAAACCGGTTACCAGCGGAGTGCCACAGGGATCAGTGCTTGGTCCTCTGCTATTTGTAATTTTTATAAATGACTTGGAGGAGGGGGCTGAAGGGTGGATCAGTAAATTTGCTGATGACACCAAGATTGGTGGAGTAGTGGATGAGGTGGAGGGCTGTTGTAGGCTGCAAAGAGATATAGATAGGATGCAGAGCTGGGCTGAGAAATGGCAAATGGAGTTTAACCCTGACAAATGTGAGGTGATTCATTTTGGTAGGACAAATTTAAATGTGGATTACAGGGTCAAAGGTAGGGTTCTGAAGAATGTGGAGGAACAGAGAGATCTTGGGGTTCATATCCATAGATCTCTGAAGTTTGCCACTCAAGTGGATAGAGCCGTGAAGAAGGCCTATAGTGTGTTGGCGTTCATTAACAGGGGGTTTGAGTTTAAGAGCCGTGGGGTTATGCTGCAACTGTACAGGACCTTGGTGAGACCACATTTGGAATATTGTGCGCAGTTCTGGTCACCTCACTATAAGAAGGATGTGGAAGCGCTGGAAAGAGTGCAAAGGCGATTTACCAGGATGCTGCCTGGTTTGGAAGGTAGGTCTTATGAGGAAAGGTTGAGGGAACTTGGGCTTTTCTCTTTGAGCGGAGGAGGTTGAAAGGAGACTTGATAGAGGTTTATAAGATGATGAGGGGGATAGATAGAGTGAACATTCAAAGACTATTTCCTCGGGTGAATGGAGCGGTAACTAGGGGGCATAACTATAGGGTTCATGGTGGGAGATAGAGGAAGGATGTCCGAGGTAGGTTTTTTTACTCAGAGTGGTTGGGGTGTGGAATGGACTGCCTGCAGGGATAGTGGAGTTAGAAACTTTAGGAACATTTAAGAAGCTATTGGATAGGCACATGGAGTACTTCGGGATGATAGGGAGGAAATAGCTTGATCTGGGTTTCAGACAAAGCTCGGCACAACATCGTGGGCCGAAGGGCCTGTTCTGTGCTGTACTGTTCTATGTTCTATGAGATAGAGAATCTGGTGAACTGGTGCGGCAACAATAACCTCTCCCGCAATATCAACAAAACGAAGGAGATAGTCATCGACTTCAGGAAGCGTAGTGGAGAACATGCCCCTGTCTACATCAACGGGGATGAGTTAGAAATGGTCGAGAGCTTCAAGTTTTTAGATGTCCAGATCACCAACAACCTGTCCTGGTCCCCCCCATGCCGACACAATAGTTAAGAAAGCCCCACCAACGCCTCTACTTTCTCAGAAGACTAAGGAAATTTGGCATGTCAACTACGACTCTCACCAGTTTTTACAGATGCACCATAGAAAGCATTCTTTCTGGTTGTATCACAGCTTGGTATGGCTCCTGCTCTGCCCAAGACTGCAAGAAACTACAAAAGGTCATGAATGTAGTCCAATCCATTACGCAAACCAGCCTCCCATCCATTGACTGTCTACACTTCCCTCAGCAAAGCAGCCAGCATAATTAAGGACCCCACGCACCCCAGACACTCTCTCTTCCACCTTCTTCCATCAGGGGAAAGATACAAAAGTTTGAGGTCATGTTTCAACTGACTCAAACAGTTTCTTCCCTGCTGTCAGACGTTTGAATGGACCTACCTCACATTAAGTTGATCCTTCTCTACACCCTAGCTATGACTGTAACACTACATTCTCCACTCTCTCCTTCCTTCTTTATGAACAGTATGCTCTGTCTGTATAGCATGCAAGGAGCAATACTTTTCACGGTATCCCGATACACATGACAATAATAAATCAAATGAAATCAAAACGTACTTGTGCTCTGGAGGCCTTTTATCCCACCCTTGGACAGCAATTTGCTAAATAAATGTTGCATGCCTGTCTGTTTAACCATGCAACGTGCGAAAAATTGCACGGCAATGGGAAATTGCAGCCATTCGGCTTTGCAATGGCTTTAATTGACCCTTTAATTGCTGGCGACTACAGCTCTAATCCTCGCAGGTAGCTGCTGACCTCAGTATTACACAATTACATTGGGATTCCTGACCAACGTCAGTGTGTGCAATTTTATACGCGTTAGGGTCGAACTTACGCTCTACATCGGAATGTAACAATTAGACCATAAGCATTGGCAGATATTTATAAAAACATACAACTCTCAACAATATATTTCATTGAGAAAAATGAGAAGGATCTGTGGCTGACTAAGGACGTTTAGGGTGGTATCGAATTGGAAGAATAAAATATTACAGATTAATGGTCGGCCAGAAGATTGGGAATTACTGTTTTTTAAGAGAACAGCAAAGGAGAACTATAAATTACAACGAGTGTAAACTAGTGAGAAATATAACAAGAGGTTCTACAAGTCTCTAAAAAACTAATGGGACTAAAAGCTGCCAAGTCTCCTGGAGCTAATGGCCTGCATCCCAGGATCTTAAAGAAAGTGGCTCAGGAGATAGTGGAAGCATTGTTTTGATTTTTATTCTTTCATTAGGATAGAGAGTATATCACTCCTCCTTTTCACCAGTATCTGAAAAGTCGGGGGCTCATTCTCTTCCATGGCCAGGTATTGTTGAACAATATAATATTCAGAAATGATTGGACAGAGTGCTGCAGGAATATAAGGAGATGTGATAGCACAGCAGGGATAAAGCGAGCGGGCCAGGGGGCACCGCCACCGGGCACCACAACAGGGGGAGCAGGCACCATGACAGGGCCAGAGGGGGAGCGGGCACCATGACAGGGCCAGAGGGGGAGCGGGCTCTACAATAAATCTGGAGCTGAAAGCTCGTCTCAGTAATGGGGACCATGAAACCATAATTGATTGTCATAAAAACCCATCTAGCTCACTAATGTCCTTTAGGGAGGGAAATCTGGTGTCCTTAATCCAGTCTGGCCTGCAAGCGACTCCAGACCTACAGTGTTTGACTCTTAACGGCCCTCTGTCATGTCTAATAGGCCACTTCAAGGGCAATTAAGCATGGGCAACAAATGCTGGCCCTGCCAACAATGCCCACATCCCATGAAAGAGTAAAAAAGACGAGTTAAACTAATTAAACTACAAATGAGTAAAGCATTAAAGCTAACTCCTTATAAAATAAAGTGACATCAGCAAAAAGGAAGCAGCTAACTGGTGTCGCTATTTATTTAAGTCTTAACGTTCAGTGGGAGTGCTCTGAAGGATCACCAGCTGAAACTTTACCTCCATTTCTCTCCACAGTTGCTGCCAGGGCAGCAGGAGCACAAATATAAAAAGGAATTGGTGCTAAATCTTTACAAATCATTGGTTTGGCTACAGCTGGAATATTGTGCACAGTTCCGGGCAGTCACAGCACAGGGATGATGATTAGGGCTTTCGAGACATCTGCACTCACTTTCTCACAGACACCTCCACGTGGAGTGCTGCACTGTCAGAGGTGCTGTTTTTCAGATAAGACTAAAAAGAGGCTGTCTGCTCTCAGGTGGGTATAAACGCGCCTACATACTATTCTGAAGAGCAGGGTTGTTCCCCCCGCCCCCAGTGTCTGGGCTCAATAGTTATCCCTTGACCAAGGTCACTAAAAAGAACAGTTCTGGTTATTATCACAGTGCGGTTTGTGGGATCTTTTCTACAAACCAGTTGTCACAATTTATACATTACATCAGTGAGCACACTTCAGAAATAGCATCCTCAAACTGTGAAAGACACAAGAGTGATGCGAGTCTTCCTTTTGCATTCACACTCTCACAGCCCCTTTGCCCATTTAGTCACCTCTGAACCCAGGGAGCACTCAGCATCATCCTGGGCGAGGTTAGATCGGTCAGCACAGATCAGGGATGGAGCATGGGGTTTTCAGGCTGTGTGTAACTCAGTACCACATCAGGCAAAGCATTAACCAACTGAAGAAAATCTAGTCAATAAATTTAATGAGCTGTGTACTAAGTAAACATTGCTGCTCTTGTAATGAGAATGTGTGTCTGTGGGAACGATAACCCACTGAAGAGGCTTTTCACCTTGGACTGGAGACAGAGGTCCAGTAGTACTACACAATAAGGGACTGGGGAAATAGGTCTGGGAATGGCAGTGCCACACACACCAAGGGACCAGGCATGGGTTCAGGGGAGGTTCGATGCCAAACAATGAGGGGCACAGCAGGTCTTTCTAACTAACCCAGTAGGCAGGCTAGCTTCTGACACTAGCTCTTCCTGAACTGCTGGTCTTCTGTAACCTGCAACGTGCTCTGTCCCCTGTCCACCTGTCTGAGTTGCTCATTCAGACCAAGCTCTTTGTCCATCTGATCCAGCTCTCCCTGGTCCAGCAGCTCAAAATCATCCACCTCCTCGTGGGATTCTCCCTCTTGCGGTTCCAATTCCATCGATCCCACCCGGGAGAGGCGCTGCTGCGATTCAGTGGGAAGAAATTCTGAGCTCTCGGAGTGGCTCTCTGTCAGTGGATTAGAAAGCAGGGCAGATAGTGTGTTCTGGACCACCGTGCTGATTGTTGAGTTTACAATCTCCTCACTGAAGGCCTGTAGATTCAAGCTTAGAGCAGACACTTGGTCAGTCTTTGGATTGTTCATTGTTGCCTCATTCCCATTGAAATGTGTGTTTACAAAGTGCAGAGGGGAGCTCAGGGTCTGAATGAAGAATTGAGTGTCCAGACTGCTGATACCGGGCTCCGACGAGACCTGCGAGGGGTTCCCATCATTAGCCAGGTCCTCCACAGAGGGAAACTGCGGCAGGTCTTTAGCAAAAGCTTCTTCTGGTTCACTGTGCAAGCTCTGCTGGTCCAAATCTGAAATCACAGGAAGGTGATCACAATCTTACTGCACAGGAAGAGTTTATTCAACACAAGTACCTGTGCTGGCTCTTTGAAAGAACTATCCAATTGGTGTCACTCCCTCTGCTCTTTCCCCATACCCTGGCAAATCTTTTCCTTTTCAAGAATCTGGAGGAAAATGAGAAATGTTTGAAACAGTGAAAAATGATTCAATTGTAACGTTCCAAAGGGAACGGGATAAATATTTGAAGGGGGAACTATTTATGATGCGATGGGAAAGAAGGAGGGAGTGGGGTTAATTGGATAGATTTTTCAGAAAACTGGCACACATACGATGCGCTGAACAGCCTCCTCTGTGCTAAAGGATTCTACAAATATACCAGCGCCTTACAGGACATCTGACTTACCTTCTGACACATCTGAGAGTTGTGGGGTTGTCCCTCGGGACATTGTGAATCCTCCACTTTCTAGAATAGAAGCCTCTTCGTCCGACAGTTCTGAGTCGGTGATAGCAAAAGCCAGAGCAGTCGTCCTGACATCTACCTGCCAATATTGAGAAAGTCTCAGACTGAGCAGCTCACACATGGACAACTTTCCCTTCCCCACCAAAACTTCACCCTCATTGATGCCAACCTCTGGAAAACCCCAGATATCCAATCTCACCTCCATCCACACACCCACTACACGTCCCCGTCTACAACCACAACTCTCCAACCCCAAATCCTCCGACCTTCATCATTTCCGACTGATATTCCCATCCTGACCTTGCTGATTCACACACCTCTGACCCCAATCCTGAACCCCACCAGCTCTGCGCCCAATAACCTCCCTGACCTCCAATAACTTAAAACCATAAGAAATAGGAACAGGAGTAGGCCATTCGGCTCCTCGAGCCTGTTCTGCCATTCAATAGGATCATGGCTGATCCGACATTCCTCATGTCCACTTTCCTGCCTCCCCCCCCCCCCCCCCCCAACCCTTGATTTCCTTACTGATCAAAAATCTATCTCAGCCTTAAACATACACAAGGGCTCTGTTCCCACAGCTCTCCAAGCTCCAAAGACTCTCAACCCTCAGAAGAACACATCGGATGCTCGAGGAGTATAAAAAGTGCAAGAAGCTACTTAAGAGGGAAATCAGGAGGGCTAAAAGAAGACATGAGGTTGCTTTGGCAGACAGAGTGAAGGAAAATCCAAAGAGCTTCTATAGGTATGTTAGGAGCAAAAGGATAGTGAGGGATAAAATTGGTCCTCTTGAAGACCAGAGTGGTAGACTGTGTATGGAACCAAAAGAGATGGGGGAGATACTAAATGGTTTTTTTGCATCCGTATTTACTGAGGAAACGGGCATGGAGTCTACGGAAATAGGGCAAACTGGTAGGGAGGCCATGGAACCGTTACAGATTAAAGGGGAGGAGGTGCTCGCTGTCTGGAGGCAAATCAGAGTGGATAAATCCCCAGGACCGGACAGGGTATTCCCACGGACCTTGAGGGAAGCTAGTGTTGAACTTGTAGGGGCCCTGGCAAACATATTTAAAATGTCAGTATTCACGGGGGAGGTGCCGGATGATTGGAGGGTGGCTCATGTTGTTCCGTTGTTTAAAAAAGGTTCCAAAAGAAATCCGGGAAATTATCGGCCAGTAAGTTTGACGTCGGTGGTGGGCAAGTTATTGGAATGTGTGATAAGGGATAGGATCTACAAATATTTGGATAGACATGGACTTATTAGGGAGAGTCAACATGGCTTTGTGCGTGGTAGGTCATGTTTGACCAATCTATTAGAGTTTTTCAAGGAGGTTACCAGGAAAATGGATGAAGGGAAGGCGGTGGATGTTGTCTACCTGGATTTCAGCAAGGCCTTTGACAAGGTCCCTCATGGGAGGTTAGTTAGGAAGGTTCAGTCGCTAGGTATACATGGGGAGGTAGTAAATTGGATAAGACACTGGCTCAATGGAAGAAGCCAGAGAGTGGTTGTGGAGGATTGCTTCTCTGAGTGGAGGCCTGTGACTAGTGGTGTGCCGCAGGGATCAGTGTTGGGTCCATTGTTGTTTGTCATCTATATCAATGATCTGGATGATAATGTGGTAAATTGGATCAGCAAGTTTGCTGATGATACAAAGATTGGAGGTGTAGTGGACAGTGAGGAAGGTTTTCAAAGCTTGCAGAGGGATTTGGACCAACTAGAAAAATGGGCTGAAAAATGGCAAATGGAATTTAACGCAGACAAGTGAGAGATATTGCACTTTGGAAGGACAAACCAAAGAAGAACGTACAGGGTAAATGGTAGGACTCTGAAGAGTGCAGTTGAACAGAGGGATCTGGGAATACAGGTACAGAATTCCCTAAAAGTGACGTCACAGGTGGATAGGGTCGTAAAGAGTGCCTTTGGTACATTGGCCTTTATAAATCGGAGTATCGAGTATAAAAGTTGGAGTGTTATGGTAAGGTTATATAAGGCATTGGTGAGGCCGAATTTGGAGTATTGTGTACGGTTTTGGTCACCTAGTTACAGGAAGGATGTAAATAAGATTGAAAGAGTGCAGAGAAGGTTCACAAGGATGTTGCCGGGACTTGAGAAGCTGAGTTACAGAGAGAGATTGAATAGGTTGGGACTTTATTCCCTGGAGCGTAGAAGATTGAGGGGAGATTTGATAGAGGTGTATAAGATTTTGATGGGTATAGATAGAGTGAATGCAAGCAGGCTTTTTCCGCTGAGGCTAGGGGAGAAAAAAACCAGAAGGCATGGGTTAAGGGTGAAAGGAGAGAAGTTTAAAGGGAATATTAGGGGGGGCTTCTTCACGCAGAGAGTGGTGGGAGTGTGGAATGAGCTGCCGGATAAAGTGGTCAATGCGGGGTCACTTTTAACATTTAAGAAAAACTTGGACGGGTTCATGGATGAGAGGGGTGTGGAGGGATATGGTCCAAGTGCAGGTCAGTGGGACTAGGCATAAAATGGTTCGGCACAGACAAGAAGGGCCAAAAGGCCTGTTTCTGAGCTGTAATTTTCTATGGAAATTCCTCCTCATCTCATACCATTAAATTGGCACCGCTTTATTCTCAGACTGTGCCCTCTGGTCCTAGACTCTCCCATGAGGGGAAACATCCTCTCCGCATTTACCCTGTCGAGCCCCTTCAGAATCCAATATGTTTCAATGAGATCACCTCTCATTCTGCTAAATTCCAATGAATCGCAGCATAGAACATAGAACATAGAAAGCCACAGCACAAACAGGCCCTTCGGCCCACAAGTTGCGCCGATCACATCCCCACCTCTAGGCCTATCTATAGCCCTCAATCCCATTAAATCCCATGTACTCATCCAGAAGTCTCTTAAAAGACCCCAACGAGTTTGCCTCCACCACCACCGACGTCAGCCGATTCCACTCACCCACCACCCTCTGAGTGAAAAACTTACCCCTGACATCCCCCCTGTACCTACCCCCCAGCACCTTAAACCTGTGTCCTCTCGTAGCAACCATTTCAGCCCTTGGAAATAGCCTCTGAGAGTCCACCCTATCCAGACCCCTCAACATCTTGTAAACCTCTATCAGGTCACCTCTCATCCTTCGTCTCTCCAGGGAGAAGAGACCAAGCTCCCTCAACCTATCCTCATAAGGCATGCCCCCCAATCCAGGCAACATCCTTGTAAATCTCCTCTGCACCCTTTCAATGGCTTCAACATCTTTCCTGTAATGAGGTGACCAGAACTGCGCGCAGTACTCCAAGTGGGGTCTAACCAGGGTCCTATAAAGCTGCAGCATTATCTCCCGACTCCTAAACTCAATCCCTCGATTAATGAAGGCTAGTACGCCATACGCCTTCTTGACCGCATCCTCCACCTGCGAGGCCGATTTAAGAGTCCTATGGACCCGGACCCCAAGGTCCTTCTGATCCTCTACACTGCTAAGAATGGTACCCTTCATTTTATACTGCTGCTCCATCCCATTGGATCTGCCAAAATGGATCACTACACACTTATCCGGGTTGAAGTCCATCTGCCACTTCTCCGCCCAGTCTTGCATTCTATCTATGTCTCGCTGCAACTTCTGACATCCCTCCAAACTATCCACAACACCACCTACCTTGGTGTCGTCAGCAAACTTACCAACCCATCCCTCCACTTCCTCATCCAGGTCATTTATGAAAATGACAAACAGCAAGGGTCCCAGAACAGATCCCTGGGGCACTCCACTGGTCACTGACCTCCATGCAGAGAAAGACCCCTCCACAGCCACTCTCTGCCTTCTGCAGGCAAGCCAGTTCTGGATCCACAAGGCAACAGCCCCTTGGATCCCATGCCCTCTCACTTTCTCAAGAAGTCTTGCATGGGGGACCTTATCGAACGCTTTGCTGAAGTCCATATAGACCACATCCACCGCTCTTCCTTCGTCAATGTGCTTGGTCACATTTTCAAAGAACTCAACCAGGCTCGTAAGGCACGACCTGCCCCTGACAAAGCCGTGCTGACTACTTTTGATCATACTAAACTTCTCTAGATGATCATAAATCCTGTCTCTCAGGATCCTCTCCATCAACTTACCAACCACTGAGGTTAGACTCACCGGTCGGTAATTTCCCGGGCTGTCCCTGTTCCCTTTCTTGAATATAGGGACCACATCCGCAATCCTCCAATCCTCCGGAACCTCTCCCGTCTCCATCGACGATGCAAAGATCATCGCCAAAGGCTCCGCAATCTCCTCCCTCGCCTCCCACAGTAACCTGGGGTACATCCCATCCGGTCCCGGCGACTTACCAACCTTGATGCCATTCAATAGTTCCAACACATCCTCTTTCTTTATGTCCACATGCTCGATCCTTTCTGTCCTCCGCAATCCAGCAGTACAACCACCCAGATCCCTTTCCACCGTGAATACCGAGGTAAAGTATTCATTAAGCAGCTCCGCCATTTCTAACGGTTCCGCACAAACTTTTCCCCCTTCACCTTTTAAGGGTCCTATGCCTTCACATCTCATCCTTTTACTCTTGACATATTTGTAGAAAGCCTTGGGATTCTCCTTAATCTTACCCGCCAAGGTCTTCTCATGACCCCTTCTCGCTCTCCTAATTTCCTTCTTAAGCTCCTTCCTACATCGCGTATACTCCTCTAAATCCTTAACACCTCCTAGCTCTCTGAACCTTCTGTACGCCTCTCTTTTCTTATTCACCAGGTTCATCACAACCTTCGTGCACCACGGTTCCCGTACCCTACCAACACCCCCCTGTCTCATCGGAACGTTGTCATGCAGAGCTCCAGACAAACATTCCTTGAAAATCCTCCACTTTCCTTCGGTACTTTTCCCCAAGAATGCCTCCTTCCAATTTACCCGTCTAATTTCCTCCCTGATGACACTGTATTTCCCTTTACTCCAGAGAAACACTTTCCTAGCCTGCCTGACCCTATCTCTTTCCAATGCTATCGTGAAGGAGATAGAATTATGATCGCTATCCCCAAGATGCTCACCCACCGAGAGATCCTCCACCTGTCCAGGTTCATTAGCCAGCACCAGATCAAGAACAGCCTCTCCTCTAGTAGGCTTATCCACATACTGTGTCAGGAAACTCTCCTGGACACACCTAACAAACTCCTCTCCATCCAAACCCCTAGCCCTAGGGATATTCCAATCTATGTTTGGGAAATTAAAATCTCCCATCACGACAACTCTGTTATTCCTACATCTCTCCAGGATCTGTTTCCCCATCTGCTCCTCAACATCTCTGTTACTATTGGGCGGCCTATAGAAAACACCCAGCAAAGTTACCGACCCCTTCCTGTTCCTAACATGTTTAACCTTTCCTCATTAGACAATCCCTCCATATCTGGGATCATCCTAGTGAACGTTTTCTGAACTGTCTCCAATAAAATAATATCTTTCCTTCAATAAGGGGCGACATGGTAGCACAGTGGTTAGCACTGCTGCTTCACAGAAGCCAGGGACCTGGGTTCGATTCCCGGCTTGGGTCACTGTGTGGAGTTTGCATGTTCTCCGTGTCTGCGTGGGTTTCCTCCGGGTGCTCCGGTTTCTTCCATATTCTGAAAGTCGTGCTACTTAGGTGCATTGTCCTGAACAGGTGCAGGACTCTGTCGACTAAGGGAATTACAGTATCACAGTAACTTCATTGCAGTGTTAATGTAAGCCTTACTTGTGATTAATAAATAAACTTTAAGGGAACTAACACTGCTCACAGTGCTCCAGATGTGGTCTCACCAGTACCTTGTACATTTGCAGCAAGGCTTCCCTACTCTAATACTTCAAAAGTTTAGTTTAAAAAGTTTATTTATTAGTGCCACAAGTAGGCTTACATTAACACTGCAATGAAGTTACTGTGAAAATCCCCTAGTCGCCACACTCCGGCGCCTGTTCGGGTACACTGAGGGAGAATTTAGCATGACCAATGGACCTAACCAGCACGTCTTTTGGACTGTGGGAGGAATGCTGCAGCTTTATAGGACCCTGGTTAGACCCCACTTGGAGTACTGCGCGCAGTTCTGGTCACCTCATTACAGGAAAGATGTTGAAGCCATTGAAAGGGTGCAGAGGAGATTTACAAGGATGTTGCCTGGATTGGGGGGCATGCCTTATGAGGATAGGTTGAGGGAGCTTGGTCTCTTCTCCCTGGAGAGACGAAGGATGAGAGGTGACCTGATAGAGGTTTACAAGATGTTGAGGGGTCTGGATAGGGTGGACTCTCAGAGGCTATTTCCAAGGGCTGAAATGGTTGCTACGAGAGGACACAGGTTTAAGGTGCTGGGGGGTAGGTACAGGGGGGATGTCAGGGGTAAGTTTTTCACTCAGAGGGTGGTGGGTGAGTGGAATCGGCTGACGTCGGTGGTGGTGGAGGCAAACTCGTTGGGGTCTTTTAAGAGACTTCTGGATGAGTACATGGGATTTAATGGGATTGAGGGCTATAGATAGGCCTAGAGGTGGGGATGTGATCGGCGCAACTTGTGGGCCGAAGGGCCTGTTTGTGCTGTGACTTTCTATGTTCTATGTTCTATGAAACCGGAGCACCCAGAGAAAACCCACGCAGACACGGGGAGAATGTGGGAACTCCGCATAGATAGTCATCCAAGCTGGGAATCGAACCCAGGTCCCTGAAGCTGTGAGGCAGCAGTGCTAACCACTGTGCCGCCCCCTTCAATACCCTTGCTGGGAATATTTTTGCTGGACATACCATATTTCCACATTGCAGGTACATGCCAGTATTGTAGCTGAATGGAACAGCTTGGCTGGGAAAACAGCAAGTCTGGAGCACAAGTTTTCAGCACTATTGCTGGAATGTTGTCAGGGTCCACACGCTTTGCAGTATCCAGTACCTTCAGCCATTTCTCAATAACCATATTGAGTGAATTAAATTAACTGAGGACTGATATCTGTAATGCTGGGTACCCAGTAAGAGTTTTAACAACACCAGGTTAAAGTCCAACAGGTTTATTTGGTAGCAAATACCATTAGCTTTCGGAGCGCTGCTCCTTCGTCAGATGGAGTGGAAATCTGCTCTCAAACAGGGCACAGAGACACAAAATCAAGTTACAGAATATTGATTAGAATGCAACATCTCTTTAACCTGTGCTTAATGCTCCCTCCACTCACATTGTCTGTATCTTTAAGATCTGGTTGGTTGTAGGGATTCGCATTCTAATCAGTATTCTGTAACTTGATTTTGTCTCTGTGCCCTGTTTGAGAGCAGATTTCCACTCCATCTGACGAAGGAGCAGCGCTCCGAAAGCTAATGGTATTTGCTACCAAATAAACCTGTTGGACTTTAACCTGGTGTTGTTAAAACTCTTACTGTGTTCACCCCAGTCCAATGCCAGCATCTCCACATCATGCTGGGTACCTCCAGGGGAGGTCGAGGTGGCTCATCCACTCGGAACTTCTGGCTGAAGTTTGTAGAAAATGTTTCAGCCTTATCTTTTGCACTGATGTGCTGGGCTCCTCCATCATTGAGGATGGGGATAATAGTGAAGTCTCCTCCTCCAGTGAGTTGTTTAATTGTCCACCACCATTCAGGGCTGGATGTGGCAGGATTGCAGAACTTGGATCACATCCGTTGGCTGTGTAATTGCTTAGCTCTATTACTTGCTGCTTATACTGTTTGGCACACAAGTAGTCCTGTATCATAGCTTCACCAGGTTGACACCTCACCTTTAGGTGCACCTGTTGTTACCCCTGGCATGCCCTCCTGCACTGTTCATTGACCTGTTGGACTTTAACCTGGTGTTGTTAAACTTCTTACTGTGTTTACCCCAGTCCAACGCCGGCATCTCCACGTCATGACTCTTCATTGAACCAGGGTTGATCCCCTGGCTTGGTGGTAATGGTAGAGTGGGGGATATTCCAGGCCATGAGGTTACAGATTGTGGTTAAGTACAATTCTGCTGCTGATGATAGCTCATTGCACCCCATGGATGCTCTGTCTTGAGCAGCAAGATCTGTAAGATCTGTTCCAATTTAGCATGGTGATAGTGCCACAACCATGATGGAGGGTATCCTCAATGTGAAGACAGGACTTTGTCTCCATGAGGACTGTGTGAGTCATTCTTACCGATACGGTCGTGGACAGATGCATCTGCAGCAGGCAGGTTGGTGAGGATGAGATCAAGTATGTTTTTCCCCTCTTGTTAGTTTACTCCACCAGCTGCAGTCCCAGTCTAGCAGCTGTGTCCTTTCGGACCTGGACAACTTGATCTGTGGATGCTACCAAGCCACTCTTGGTGATGGAAACTGAAGTCCCCCACACTCAGTGCTTCTTCCAAGTGGTGTTCAACATGGTGAAGGACCGATTCAATAGTGGTGGTAATCAGCAGGTGATTTTGTTGTCCATGTTTGAACCTGGTGCCATGAGACTTCATGGGGTCCAGAGTTGATGTTGAGGACTCTCAGGGCAACTCCCACCTGACTATATGCCACTGTACCGCCACTCTGCTGAATCTGTCCTGCTGGGAATTATTTGAATATAATGGTGGTAACTAGGACATTATCTGCAAGGTATGATTCTGTGAGTATGATTATGTCAGACTGCTGCTTGACTAGTCTGAGAGACAGCTCTCCCAATTTTGGCACAAGCCCCAGTGTTAGTAAGGAGGGCTTTGCAAGGTCAAGAGGGCGGGGTTTGCCAGTCATTTCTGGTGCCTGGATCAATATCAGGTAGTGCATCTGACTTCATTCCTTCTTGTTTTCTTTGTAGTGTTGAATACAAATGAGTGGCTTGCTAGGGCATTTAAGATTCAACTACATTGCTGCAGATCTGTCATATCTGGGCCAGATCAGGTAATGACGACTAGTGTCATTCCCTAAAGCAGTGTTTTTCAAAGTGGGTGTCATGACCTGCGAGCTGTGCATGGGATGCTGAAAAAAATGGGTCATCAAAAGTGATCCCCAAAGATTGCCTGACCTTTTCTTCCCATTTTCTCTCTGGGTAAATTCTTGCCAATTGACTTGGTGCCAATTTTCTTTCCCTTTCCGGTAGGCTGAGTATAGGCATGCATCATTTTATTATACTAAAGGGAGGGCCAGAGACAAGTAGTAAGTGAATGTGGTGTGAGTCACGAGGGAAAGCCATTTAGTAAAAGTGACTCACCAGAAAAAAAGTGCAGAGGGATCTGGGTGTCCTGCTACATAATGCTCAAAAAATTAGATTGCAGGCACAGTAAGTGATTAGGAAGGGAGATGGAATGTTGGTGTTTATTGCAAGGGGAATGAAATATAAAACTAGGAACGTTTTACTGCAGCTGTACAGGGCCTTGGTCAGACCACATCTGGAATACTGTGCCCAGTTTTGGTCTCATTATTTGAATATATAATTGCATTGGAGACAGTTCAGATAAGGTTACCTGACTAATCCCTGCAATGAGGGGCTGCTTGTCTTTTGAAGAAAGGTTGAACAGGTTGGGTCTATACCCACTGAAGCTTAGAATAAGAGATTACCTGAATGAAACATCCTAGACTCTGAGGGGACACCCGGTGGATGTTTCCACTCCTGAGAGAGACTAGAACCAGGGGACGCAGTTTAAGAATAACAGGTCTCTATCTTTTAAGACAGAAATGAGGAAATGTTTTCTCTCAGAACGTCATTAGCAGGTTGAATGGTCTTCCCCAGAAAGCAGTGGAGACTGGGCCATTAAACCTATTGAAGGCAGAGTTAGATAGATTTTGACAAGGGAGTCAAGAATCACGGGCAGGGGTGGAGGGGCAGACAGGGAGCTGAGAACACAACCAGATCAGCTCTGATCTCACTTGAGTGGCGTGTGCTTAAAAGCAGGAAAGTTAGGCGAAAACTTTATGAAGCTCTGGTTCCACCACAATTAGAGTACTGCATCCAGTTCTGCTCACCACACTTCAGGAGGGATACAAGAGTCTTGAGGGAGAGCAAGGGAGATTTTTCTGAATGGTTCCAGGGATGGAGGAGTTTAACTACAAGTGTGGATTGAAAAAACAGGGTCTGTTCTCTTTTGAGAAAAGGAGATTGGACGGAGAGTTGATAGAAGTATAAAGGGTAACAAGTTTGAATAAGGTAGACAAAGAATAGCTGTTCCCATTAGCTGATTGTATAAAGATAAGGGAATATAGGTTTTGGGCAAGAGATATAGGAGGATCTGGGAAAGAAGTTTTTTTTACACTAATAAGCAACAACTCATTGCTCATGAGGGTGGTGGAAGCAAAGGCCATTAATAATTTCAAATGGAAATTAAATAGGCATTTAAGGGAAATAAATATGCAGGGTTATGGTGTTGCAATAGGGGAATGGGACTGACTAAATTGACAGAGGGCCAGAATAGATTCAATGGGCTAAATAGCCTCCTGCTGTGCTGTTATAATTCTGCAGGGCAGAGGGATATTGATGTGTATGTTGTGATGATACTATACTATTAATATATTTTATGTTTTGTTACAAGCAGTCGGCTTGTCTGGTAGGAATGCAACAGATGTTGCAAAAGCAGAATAATTACTCATTTTAGCCACGTTAAGTGTCTAGTTAGCAGAAGGTGTTTTCTTGATTAATTTGGGTGATTTAGGTATATGGAACAGAATGCGATATTAGAAATGGGAGGAACTAGATTTGTCGCAAACACAGTTTCATTTTCATTTTAAAATAAAGCACAGGTGCTACCTGGAACTGGCAGAAAGAAGAAGCTCTCTCTCCCTCCCGCTTTCCAGAAGTTTTTTTCAAAGCTCCAAGACTATTAACAAAGGTTAAAGCAAGTATGCCTGGGTTTTGCTAACTGTTCAAAGTAGGTTTTAAGTCTATAAGAGAAATATTGCTTGATTGGAACTGATCTAGCGATAAGTTAGAACTTAGAATTGTAAGGTTAAGCTAATTAATTTGTTATAAACTGTGTTTATAAATGAGGTTTCTGATAAAAGCTCCCTAAGTTTGTCAGTAGAATCATACCTGGGGCTAAACATCCTATCCTCACACTAAAGCCAAAATAGAAAATAGTTCAGGTCTAGTTTGGCTTCATAATATACCTTGGGGCTCTGAGCAGAGGCGGCAGAGAGACTTCACTGAGTGGCATTCTGGGAGTCGTCGCCGCAGTCACTCTGACTGTACAGTGGGTAGAGGAAGAACTGGTGTCAAAGAGAGCATCGTGGATATCACGTATGGAGAGGTGGTCACACCACAGGCTCAGACTCCACAGGCAGGAAGGGAATGGGTGACCACCAGGCAGAGCAAGAGAGATAGGCAGGTAGTGCAGGAGTATAGCTGTGGCTATTCCCTTGCAGATGTACTGTTTTGATACTGTTGAGGGGAATGACCTTTCAGGGGAAAACAGTAACAGCAAAATCCATTGCACTACTGTTGGTTCTGCTGCAAAGGGGAAGAGTAAAACGTGTGGGATTGCAATAGTTATCGGGGATTCAATTGTAAGGGGAATAGACAGGCGTTTCTGTGGTCACAAATGAGACTCCTGGATAGTATGTTGCCTCCCTGCTGCTAGGGACAAGGATGTCTCAGGACATTCTGAAGGGGGAGGGCGAGCAGCTCGTGGTTGGTACAAACGACTTGGGTAAAAAAAGGAATGAGGTTCTAAAAGCAGAATATAGGGAGATAGGAAGCAAGCTGAAAAGTGGGACTTCAAAAGGTAGTGATCTCAGGATTACTACCTGTGCCACATGCTAGTCAGAGTAGAAACAGCAAGATAGATAGGATGAATACGTGGCTGAAAAGATGGTGTGAGGGGGAGGGTTTCAGATTCCTAGGGCTTGGGACCGGTTCTGGGGGAGGTGGGATATTTTACAGATGTTAGATATAGCTCTTGGGGCTAAGGGATATGGGGGAAGGGGCGATCAGGATATTGAATTTGATGATCAGCCATGATCAAAACGAATGTCGGAGCAGGCTCGAAGGGCCGAATGACCTACTGCTGCTTCTAGTTTCTATGATCTGGCATTCTAACAATGTACACAAAAATATTAAAGAAAGTTGGCTTTATGCTTACAATTAGCCTTTTTCCCAGGGTAGAAGAGTCAATTACTAGGGGGCACAGGTTTAAGGTGCGAGGGGCAAGTTTTAAAAGAGATGTACGAGGCAGATTTTTTACACAGAGAGTGGTGGGTGCCTGGAACCCATTGCCGGGGGAGGGAAGCGGATACGGCAGTGACTTTTAAGGGGCATCTTGACAAGTACATGAATGAGATGGGAATAGAGGGGTATGGTCCCCGGAAGCGTAGGGGGTCTTAGTTAAGTCAAGCAGCATGGTCGGTGCAGGCTTGGAAGGCTGAAGGGCCTGTTCCTGTGCTGTAATTTTCTTTGTTCTTTACTGTGTTTTTCCCAAGTCTTTGACCCACCTTTTGAATTCCAACCGCAGCAATCTGCAGATTTGTCACATTCACTGCACTTTATCCATTTAGAATTGTATTTGTTCTTGTTTGACCTTGTTTGGAATGTATTTCGCTGGCATGTTCACCGTTATACCTTCTATTAGCCTTCTACTGAAGTATGTCAGCACAGAAACAGATCAGTTGACCAAAACGTTCCACGTGTTTATGCTCCACCTGAGCCTCCTCACATTCCTCTTCATCTAACACCATCAAAATATCTTTTCCTTATGGAGTTATCTAGCTTCTCCTTAAATACATCTATTCATCTCAATCATTCCCTTTGGCAGCAAGTTCCAGAATCTCAACGCTGGGTAAACAGGTCTCTTCTCTATTTCCTATTTAACTTAAATTTGACGATCATATTTATGACCCATCCCTCTTCTTTTAGTCTCCCCGACAAATGGAAATATCATGCCCACTTTAGTACAATCTTTTACAATTTTAAATACCGCTATCGGATCACCCCCTCAATCTTTTTCTGGAAAAGGCAGCCCAAGCCTGTTCAGTATAACTCATCCATTCTGGTATCATCCCAGTAAATCTTCTATATGGGGACACGATTCTTTGCAAATTTTGTGCAACACAGGCATGTACCCGGCACAGAGCAAGCCTCAGGGAACTTGGCATTAATTAATGGTGAATCAGACCTTGGAACAAACAAGTTAAGGTAATTGTAAGGTCAGGTGTGGCTAGTCCAGTACCTTTGAATTAAAGCAGGAAAGCTCAGCCTCACTCTCACTTTCAGTCTCCGCTGTTGGCTCATCACAGCTTTCCAATTTCATCAGCGCTTTCTCTGAAAAACATAAACAAACAATCTCCCAGAAACAAAACCCACACAGACTGAAATGAGAGAGGATGGATCATTCTAATCGAGGCAAGCACAGACCAAACGGTAGAAAAGGTGATAGATGAAATATGTAATCTGATGTGAAATGCATAAGGATGTAGAATATTAACAATGGGATAGAACTACCTCTAAATAAACTGGCAGCTAGAGGTTAATGAAAAGTGCAGAGGGGAAGGGAGCTTTTACAGTGACTGCAGGATTTCTTCCTCGTCCAGTTTATTTTTGAGAGGAGAAGAAAGAAACTATAGGCCAGTGAGCCAAACATCTGTCATTGAGAAATGACCGGAATCATTGAGGAGGTTGTAGCATTTTTAGGTCATCACTTTCAGGGTCCAAACTGTAACTAGTGAGAGGAGTACCACAGTACCAGTGATGGAGCCGCGACTATTTACAATCTATATTAATGATTTGGAAGAGGGAACTAAATGTATTATCTCCAAATTCGCAAACGTTGGGTGGGAGGGTGAGCTGTGAGGAGGATGCGGAGACGCTTCAGTGTGATTTAGACAGGCTGAGTGTGGGGGCATCTGCATGGCAGATGCAGCATAATGTGGGTAAATGTGAGGTTACCCACTTTGGTAGCAATAATAGGAAGACAGATTATTACTTAAATGGGTCTAAATTGAGAGGTGGATGCTCAACAAGACCTAGGTGAACTTGTGCATCAGTAGCTCAAAGTAAGCGTGCAGGTACAGCAGGTAGAGAGGATTTGAGTATAGGGATAGGGATGTTTTACTGCAGTTGTACAGGGCGATGGGAAGGCCACACCTGAAGTATTGTATGTAGTTTTGGTGTCCTTATCTGAGGAAGGATGTCCTTGCTATAATGGGAATTCAGTGAAATTTACCAGGCTGATTCCTAGGATGGCAGGTCTGTCATATGAGGAGAAACTAAGTCGTTTACAATTGTATTCATTGAAGTTTAGAAGAGTGAAAGGGGATCTCATAGAAATTATAAAATTCTAACAGGGTTGGACAGGGTAGATTCAGAAAGAATGTTCCCAATGGTGGGGGGGGGGGGGGGGGGGGGGGGGGGGAGTCCAGAACTAGGGGTCATAGTTTAAGGATAAGGGGCAAACCTTTTAGAACTGAGATGAGGAGAAATTTCTTCACCCAGAGGGTGGCGAATGTGTGGAATTCACTACCATAGAAAGTAGTTGAGGTCAAAACATTGCCTGTTTTTAAGAAATTAGATATAGCTCTTGGGGCTAAAGGGATCAAGAGAAATGCGAAGGGGGATCATGATATTAAATTCAATGATTAGCCATGATCAAAATAAATGGCGGATCAGGCTCAAAGGGCCGAATGGTCTACTCCTGCTTCTAGTTTCTATGATTTGGATGAAGAAACAGACTATTTACAAATAGTAATAGAGATGTGGAGGAAGAAATTCCAAGGCAGATTATGGATAGATGTGGAGGTCACAGGGTAGTTATCATGGGTGACTTTAACTTTCCAAATATTGATTGGAACCTTTATAGGTCGAATAGTTCGGATGGGCTAGTTTTTGTACAGTGTGTGCAGGAGGGTTTCCTGACACAATATGTGGATAGACTGACAAGAGTTGGGGCCACATTGGACTTGGCACTGGGTAATGAACTGGGCCAAGTGTTAGATTTGTTTGTGGGAGAACACTTTGGAGATAGTGACCACAATTCGGTGTCTTTCATTATTGCAATGGAGGGGGTAGGGCCATACGGCAGGGCAAGGTTTATAATTGGGGGAGGGGTAATTATGACACGATTAGGCAAGAATTAGGGAACATAAGATGGGAACAGAAACTGTCAGGGAAAGGCACAAAACTAGAAAAACTAGAACCAGAGGACACAACCTCAGACTAAAGAGACGATCCTTTAAAACAGAGAGGAGGATGAATTTCTTCAGCCAGAGAGTGGTGAATCTGTGGGACTCTTTGCCGCAGAAGGCTGTGGAGACCAGATCATTGAGTGTCTTTAAGACAGATAGATAGGTTTTTGATTAATAAGGGGATCAGGGGTTATGAGGAAAAGGCAGGAGAATGGGGATGAGACAAATATCAGCCATGATTGAATGGCGAAACAGACTCGATGGCCGAGTGGCCTAATTCTGTTCCTGTGTCTTACTTCTGTTGTGGGCAAAGTATTGGAAAGGATTATAAGAGATAGGATTTATGATCACCGAGAAAGGAATAATTTTATTAGGGATACTCAGCACGGTTTTGTGAAGGGTAGGTCGTGCCTCACAAACCTTATTGAGTTATTTGAGAAGGTGACCAAAGAGGTGGATGAGGGTAAAGCGGTTGATGTGGTGTATATGGATTTCAGCAAAGCGTTTGATAAGGTAACACATGGTAAGCTTTTGCAGAAAATACGGACACATGGGATTGAGGGTGATTTAGTGGTTTGGATCAGGAATTGGCTAGCTGTAAGAAAACAAAGGGTGGTGGTTGATGGGAAATATTCATCCTGGAGTTCAGTTACTAGTGGTGTACCGCAAAGATCCGTTTTGGGGCCACTGCTGTTTGTCATTTTTATTAATGACTTGGATGAGGGCGTGGAAGGATGGATTAGTAAATTTGCGGATGACACTAAAGTCGGTGGAGTTGTAGACAGTGCGGAGGGAAGTGGCAGGTTACAGAGGGACATAGATAAGCTGCAGAGCTGGGCTGAGAGGTGGCAAATGGAGTTTAATGCGGAAAAGTGTGAGGTGATTCACTTTGGAAGGAGTAACAGGAATACAGAGTACTGGGCTGATGGTAAGATACTTGGTAGTGTGGATGAACAGAGGGATCTGGGTGTCCATGTGCATAGATCCCTGAAAGTTGGCACCCAGGTTGATAGGGTTGTTAAGAAGGCGTACGGTGTGTTAGCTTTTATTGGTAGAGGGATTGAGTTTCGGAGCCAGGAGGTCATATTGCAACTCTACAAAACTCTGGTGCGGCCGCATTTGGAGTATTGCGTACAGTTCTGGTCGCCGTATTATAGGAAAGATGTGGAAGTGTTGGAAAGGGTGCAGAGGAGATTTACCAGGATGTTGCCTGGTATGGTGGGAAAATCGTATGAGGAAAGGCTGAGGGGCTTGAGGTTGTTTTCGTTAGAGAGAAGAAGGTTAAGAGGTGACTTAATAGAGGCATACAAGATGATCAGAGGATTAGAGAGGGTGGATAGTGAGAGCCTTTTTCCTCGGATGGTGTTGGCTAGCACGAGGGGACATAGCTTTAAATTGAGGGGTGATAGATATAGGACAGATGTTAGAGGTAGGTTCTTTACTCAGAGAGTAGTAAAGGCGTGGAATGCCCTGCCTGCAGCAGTGGTGGACTCATCAACGTTGAGAGCGTTCAAGTGGATATTGGATAAACATATGGATGATATTGGAATAGTGTAGATTAGAGGGGCTTTAGGTTGGTACCACTGGTCGGCACAACATCGAGGCCGAAGGGCCTGTACTGCGCTGTAATGTTCTATGTGTCTTACGGTCTTATGGTCAAATGAAAAGTGGAGCTTGTTCAAGGAACAAATACTGCATGTCCTTGATAGGTCTGTCCCTGTCAGGCAGGGAGGAAATGGCAGAGTGAGGGAACCATGGTTCTCAAAAGAGATTGAATATCTAATCAAGAGGAAAAAGGAAGCGTATGTAAGGATGAGAAAACAAGGTTCAGTTGGGTCACTTGAGGGCTACAAGGTAGCAAGGAATGAGCGAAAAAAAGGGCTTAGGAGAGCTAGGAGGGGGCATGAGAAGTCCTTGGCGGGTCGGATCAAGGAAAACCCCAAGGCTTTTTACTCTTATGTGAGGAATAAAAGAATGACCAGGGTGAGGTTAGGGCCGGTCAAGGATAGTAGTGGGAACTTGTGCATGGAGTCAGAAGAGATAGGAGAGGCGATGAATGCATACTTTTCTTCAGTGTTCACCAAGGAGAGGGGCCATGTTTTTGAGGATGAGTGTGTGATACAGGCTGACAGGCTGGAGGAGGTGGATGTTCTGAGGGAAGATGTATTAGCAATTTTGAAAAACCTGAGAGTCGATAAGTCCCCTGGGCCAGATGAGATATATCCTAAGATTCTTTGGGAGGCAAGAGATGAGATTGCAGAGCCTTTGGCTTTGATCTTTGGGTCCTCACTGTCCCAAAGGGGATAGTGCCAGAGGACTGGAGTGTGGTGAATGTTGTTCCTCTATTCAAGAAATCATAGAAACCCTACAGTGCAGAAGGAGGCCATTCGGCCCATCGAGTCTGCACCAACCACAATCCCACCCAGGCCCTACCCCCATATATTTACCCGCTAATCCCTCTAACCTACGCATCTCAGGACTCTAAGGGGCAATTTTTAACCTGGCCAATCAACCTAACCTGCACATCTTTGGACTGAAAGGAAATAGGAATGACCCTGGTAATTATAGGCCGGTTAGTCTTACTTTGGTGGTCGGTAAGTTAATGAAAAAGGTCCTGAGGGATAGGATTTATGACCATTTGGAAAGATGCAGCTTAATCCGGGATAGTCAACACGGATTCGTGAAGGGTAAGTCTTGCCTAACAAATTCGATTGAATTCTTTGAGGAGGTAACTAAGTGTGTAGATGAAGGTAGAGCAGTTAATGTCATATACATGGATTTTAGTAAGGCGTTTGATAAGGTTCCCCATGGTCGGCTCATGAAGGAAGTAAGGAGGTGTGGGATAGGGGGAAATTTGGCCGATTGGATAAGTAACTGGCTATCTCATAGAAGACAGAGGGTGGTGGTGGATGGAAAATTTTCAGACTGGAGACCAGTTACCAGCGGTGTACCACAGGGATCAGTGCTGGGTCCTCTGCTTTTTGTGATTTTTATCAATGATTTGGAGGAGGGGGTTGAAGGGTGGGTCAGTAAATTTGCTGATGACACCAAGATTGATGGAGTAATGGATGAGGTGGAGGGCTGTTGTAGGTTGCAAAGAGACATTGATAGGATGCAGAGCTGGGCTGAAAAATGGCAGATGGAGTTTAACCCTGATAAGTGCGAGGTGATTCATTTTGGTAGGACTAATTTGAACGCGGATTACAGGGTCAACGGCAGGGTTCTGAGGAATGTGGAGGATCAGAGAGATCTTGGGGTTCATATCCACAGATCTCTGAAGGTTGCCATTCAAGTGGATAGAGCCGTGAAGGCCTATATTGTGTTAGCGTTTATTAACAGGGGGTTTGAGTTTAAGAGCCGTGGGGTTATGCTGCAACTGTACAGGACCTTGGTGAGACCACATTTGGAATAGTGCGTGCAGTTCTGGTCACCTCACTATAAAAAGGATGTGGAAGCATCGGAGAGAGTGCAGAGGAGATTTACCAGGATGCTGCCTAGTTTGGAGGGTAGGTCTTATGAGGAAAGGTTGAGGGAGCTAGGGCTTTTCTCTTTAGAGCGGAGGTGGATGAGAGGCGACTTAATAGAGGTTTATAAGATGATGAGGGGGATAGAGTGGACATTCAGAGACTATTTCCTCGGGTGGATGTAGCTGTTACTAGGGGGCATAACTATAAGGTTCATGGTGGGAGATATAGGAGGGATCTCCGAGGTAGGTTCTTTACTCAGAGTGGTTGGGGTGTGGAATGGACTGCCTGCTGTGATAGTGGAGTCAGACACTTTAGGAACTTTCAAGCGGTTATTGGATAGGCACATGGAGCACACCAGAATGATAGGGAGTGGGATAGCTTGATCTTGGTTTCAGACAAAGCTCGGCACAACATCGAGGGCCGAAGGGCCTGTACTGTGCTGTACTGTTCTATGTTGTAAGAAGTTTAACAACACCAGGTTAAAGTCCAACAGGTTTATTTGGTAGCAAAAGCCACACAAGCTTTCGAGGCTCTAAGCCCCTTCTTCAGGGGTTAGGGTTAGGGTTAGGAAGAAGGGGCTTAAGAGCCTCGAAAGCTTGTGTGGCTTTTGCTACCAAATAAACCTGTTGGACTTTAACCTGGTGTTGTTAAACTTCTTACTGTGTTTACCCCAGTCCAACGCCGGCATCTCCACATCTGTTCTATGTTGGCCAGATTTGCCGGTGATACAGATAGACAGGAAAGCAAGTTATGAGGAGGATACAATGGCTCTTCAAAGGGGTATAGATAGGTTGGATGAGTGGGCAAAGATTTGACAGAATGCAGGTAATGAGGGAAAATCTGGGGTTGTCTACTTGGGAAGAAAGAATGGAAAAGCAAAACATTAAAATGGAGAATGACTGCAGAAAGCTGCAATATAGAGGGATCCGGACATCCTTGTACATGAATCACTAAAATGTAGCATGTTGGCATGACAAGTAATTACAAATGGAATGTTGGGCTTTCGTGCAAAGGGCTTGTCATATAAATGTAGGGAAGTCTTCCTACAACTGCTCAGGACATTAGCGAGATCATACCTGGAGTACTGTGCATAGTTTTGGTCTGTTTATTTAGGGAGATATATATTTGCATCGGGAGTTCATAGAATCCCTGCAATGCAGAAGGAGGCTATTTAGCTCATCGAGCTTGCACCAACAATCCCACCCTTGCCCTATCGCCGTAATCCCATGCATTTACCCCACTAATCCCCTGGCACTAAGGGGCAATTTAGCATAATCCAGCCAACTATATCTTTGGACTGTGGGAGGAAACCTGAGCACCCAGAGGAAACCCACGCAGACACGGGGAGAATGTGTAAACTCCACAGTCACCCAAGGCCAAGATTTGAACCCGTGTCCCTTTGCTGTGAGGCAGCAGTGCTAACCACTGTGGCACCGTGCTGCAAGGTTCATTAGATCAATTCCTTGGATGAAGGGGTTGCCTTCTGTGTAAAAATGTTTTTTTAAACTTTATGGGATGTGAGCATTGCTGTCGAGGCCAGCATGTTCATAGATACCATGTGGCGTAGGTACACTGATAGTGACGTGAGGGAGTGAATTCCAGGATTTTGACTCAGCGACAGTGATGTAACAGTGATCTAGTCCCAAGTCAGGATGGTGAGTGCTTTGGAGGAGAATCTCCAGTTGGTGGTGTTCCCAGGTATCTGCTGCCCTTGTCCTTCTAGATGGTTGCAGTCATGGGTTTGGAAGGTGCTGTTTAAGGAACATTGGTGAGTTTCTGCAATATATTTTGTAGATAGCAGCATGGCTGCCACTGTTCGTCAGTGGTGGAGGGAGCGAATGTTTGTGGAAAAGGTAGCAATCAAACAGGCTGCTTTGTCCTGGATGAGGTCCAGTTTCTTCAGTTGGAACTGCATCTATCCAGACAAGTAGAGAGTATTCTGTCAGACTCCTGACTTGTGCCTTGAGGACAGGCTTTGGGGAGTCACAAGGTAAGTTACTTGCTGCAGGATTCATAGCGCCTGACCTGCTCTTGCACACACACTATTTATATCATAGAATCTACAGTGCATTTGGCCCATCGAGCCTGCATTGATGACAATCCTATCCAGGTCCCATCCCCGTAACCCCACATATTTACCCTCCTAATCCCCCTGACACTAAGGGGCAATTTATCATGGCCAATCAACCTAACCCCGTACATCTTTGGACTGTGGGAGGAAACTGGAGCAGCCGAAGGAAAGCCATGCAGACACAGCGAGAATGTACAACTCCACACAGACAGTGACCCGAGGCCAGAATTGAATCGGGTCCCTGGCATTGTGAAGCAGCACTTCTAACCACTGTGCCACCGTACCGCCCAATGGCCAGTCTAGTTCAGTTTCTGATCAATGGTAACCCCCAGGATATTAATGGTGGGGAATTCAGCGACAGTAATGCCAGAATGTCAAGTGGAGATGGTTAGATTCTCTCTTGTTGGTGATGGTCATTGTGTGGCACAAATGATATTTGCCATTTGTCAACCCTGGATATTATATATATCCCCACTTCTGACCTTACGATGGAAGGAAGGTCATTGATGAAGCAGTTAAGATGGTTAGGCCTAGGACACTACCCTGAGGAACTCCTGCAGCAATGTCCTGGAGTTGAGATGATTGACCTCAAACCACCAGAACCAACTTTCTTCATGCCAAGTAGGACTCCAACCAGTGGAGAGTTCTCCCTTACCCCGATTCCCATTGACTCCAGTTTTGCTAGGGCTCCATGATGTCACACTCAGTCAAATGCAACCTTAATGACGGGCTGTCACATACCTCTGGAATCAAGTTGTTTTGTCCATGTTTGAATCAAGGCTGTAACGAATGGAATGTCCCTGGTGGAAACAACCTGAGCATCAGTGAGCAGGTTATTGCCAAATAATTGCTACCAGATAGTGCTGTTGATGACCCCTTCCATCATTTCACCTGATCACAGAGTAGACTGATGGGGTGGTAATTGCCGAGTTGGATTTGTCTTGCTTTGTGTGCGGATACACCTGGGCAATTTTCCACATTGCTGGATAGTTGCCAGTGCTGTAGCTGTACTGGAACAGCTTAGTTTGGGGAGCGGTAAGTTCTGGAGCACAAGTCTTCACTACTGCTGCTGTGGTATTATCAGGGCTCAAAGCCTTTGCAGAATCCAGTGGCTTCAGTCTTTTTCAGTTGCCACACTACCAGAAGGATGTGGAGGCTTTGGAGAGGGTACAGAAAAGATTTCCCAGGATGTTGCCTGATATGGAGGGCATTAGTTATGAGGAGAGGTTGGAGAAACTTGGTTTGTTCTCATTGGAACAATGGAGGTTGAGGGGGCGACCTGATAGAAGTCTACAAGATTATGAGAGGCATGGACAGAGTGGATAGTCAGAAGCTTTTTCCCCAGGGTGGAAGGGTCAATTACTAGAGGGCACAGGTTTAAGATGCAAGGGGCACGGTTTAAAGGAGATGTACTAGGGAGATTTTTTTTTTACACAGAGTAGTGGGGGGGGGGGGGGGGGGTAGTGGAAGCAGATAGGGTAGTGACTTTTAAGGGACGTCTTGACAAATACATGAATAGGATGGGAATAGAGGGATATGGTCCCCGGAAGGGTAAGGGGTTTTAGTTAAGTCGGACAGCATGGCCGGTGCAGGCTTGGAGGGCCGAAGGGCCTGTTCCTGTTCTGTAATTTTCTTTGTTCTTTTCTTGATTTCATCTGAAATGAATCCAATTGGCTGAAGACTGGCATCTGCAATGTTGGGATGACTGGAGGAGACTGAAATGGATCATCCACTCGGCACTTCTGGCTGAAGATTGCTGCGACTACTTCAGCCTCATCTTTTTCACTGATGTGCTGGGGTCGTCCATCATTGAGGATGGGGATATTTGTGGAGTCTCCTCCTCCGATGAGTTGGTCAATTGTCCACCACCATTCACAGCTGGAGGCGACAGAATTGCAGAGCTTAAATCTGACCCGGTGGTTGTGGAGTCACTTAGTCCTATCGATTATTTGCTGCTTGTGCTGTTTGTCATGCATGTGGGCCTGTGTTGCAGCTTCACCAGATTAATACCTCATTTTTTGATATGCTTGGTGGTGCTTCTGGCATGCCCTCTTGATCGAAGCTCTTTGTGATTTTTATTAATGACTTAGAGGAGGGGGCTGAAGGGTGGATCAGTAAATTTGCTGATGACACCAAGATTGGTGGAGTAGTGGATGAGGTGGAGGGGTGGATGAGGTGGAGGGCTGTTGTAGGCTGCAAAGAGACATAGATAGGATGCAAAGCTGGGCTGAAAAATGGCAAATGGAGTTTAACCCTGATAAATGTGAGGTGATTCATTTTGGTCGGACAAATTTAAATGTGGATTACAGGGTCAAAGGTAGGGTTCTGAAGACTGTGGAGGAACAGAGAGATCTTGGGGTCCATATCCACAGATCTCTAAAGGTTGCCACTCAAGTGGATAGAGCTGTGAAGAAGGCATATAGTGTGTTAGCTTTTATTAACAGGGGGTTGGAGTTTAAGAGCCGTGGGGTTATGCTGCAACTGTACAGGACCTTGGTGAGACCGCATTTGGAATATTGCGTGCAGTTCTGGTCACCTCACTATAAGAAGGATGTGGAAGCGCTGGAAAGAGTGCAGAGGAGATTTACCAGGATGCTGCCTGGTTTGGAGTGTCGGTCTTATGAGGAAAGGTTGAGGGAGCTGGGGCTGTTCTCTCTGGAGCGGAGGAGATTGAGGGGAGACTTAATAGAGGTTTATAAAATGATGAAGGGGATAGATCGAGTGAACGTTCAAAGACTATTTCCTCGGGTGGATGGAGCTATTACAAGGGGGCATAACTATAGGGTTCATGGTGGGAGATATAGGAAGGATATCAGAGGTAGGTTCTTCACGCAGAGAGTGGTTGGGGTGTGGAATGGACTGCCTGCAGTGATAGTGGAGTCAGACACTTTAGGAACATTTAAGCGGTTATTGGATAGGCACATGGAGCACAACAGGATGGTAGGGAGTGGGATAGCTTGATCTTGGTTTCAGATGAAGGTCGGCACAACATCGTGGGCCGAAGGGCCTGTTCTGTGCTGTACTGTTCTATGTTCTATGAAGCAGGGATGATCGCCTGGCTTGGTGGCAACGGTTGAGTGGGAGGATATGCTGGGCCATGAGGTTACAGATTGTGGTTGAGTGCAATTCTGCTTCTGTTGATGGCCCGCAGTGCTTCATGGATGCCCAGTTTTGAATTGTTAGATCTGTTTGAAGTCTATCCCATTTAACAGTGGCAGTGAAGATGGAATTTTGTCTCCACAAGGACCGTGCAGTGGATACTCTTAGTGATACCATCATGGATGCATCCGCAGCAGGCAGATGGTTCCCTTGCCTATGTGTGGCCTGATGCCATAAGACATCATGTGGTCCAGAGCCAATGTTGACTCCCCCCAGGGCAACTCCCTTCCGACTGTATACCATTGTGCTGCCACTTCTGCTGGGTCTGACCTGCTGGTGAAACATGACATACCCAGAGATGGTGATGTACAGAGCATGATCTGTTAGGTATGATTTTGAGTGTGTGACTATGTCAGGCTGCTTCTTCACTAATCAGGGAGACAGTTCTCCCAGTTTTGGCACAAGTCCCCAGATATTAGTAAGGAGGACTTTGCAGGGTTGACAGGGCTGGGTTTGTCGTCATCATTGCATCATGGCCGTTGATTGGGAGAGGCTGTTCGGGGGCAAGTCCACGTCTGGCACGTGGGAGTCTTTTAAGGAACAGTTGATAAGGCTGCAGGACAGACATGTGCCTGTAAAAAGGAAGGAAAGGAAAGGTAGGATTCGAGAGCCATGGATAACCAGGGAAATTGAGGATCTAATCAAAAAGAAAAGAGAAGCGAACGTTAGGTCCAGGCAACTGAAAACAGATGGAGCTCTGGAGGAATACAAAGAGAGTAGGAAAGAACTCAAACACGGAGTTAGAAGGGCAAAAAGAGGTCACGAAATGTTCTTGGCAGACAGGATTAAGGAGAATCCTAAGGCATTTTATTCACATGTTAGGAACAAAAGAGTTGTCAGGGAAAAAGTCGGACCTCTCAGGGACAGAGGGGAATTATGCTTAGAACCCAAGGGAATAGGGGAGATCCTAAATGGATACTTTGCATCGGTATTCACAAAGGAAGGGGACTTGTTGACTGGGAGTGTCTCAGAGGGAGGTGTTGACCCGTTAGAGAGAATCTCCATTACAAGGGAGGAAGTGTTAGGTTTTTTAGGTAACATTAAAACTGACAAACCCCCAGGGCCTGATGGCATCTATCCTCGACTGCTCAGGGAGATGAGATGTAATTGCTGGGCCTCTGACGGAAATCTTTGTCTCTTCATTGGACACAGGTGAGGTCCCTGAGGATTGGAGGATAGTGAACGTGGTACCGTTATTTAAGAAGGGTAGCAGGGATAACCCGGGTAATTATAGGTCAGTGAGCTTGACGTCCGTGGTAGGGAAGTTGGAGAGGATTCTTAGAGACAGGATGTATGCGCATTTAGAACGGAATAATCTCATTAGTGACAGACAGCATGGTTTTGTAAGAGGGAGGTCGTGCCTTACAAATTTGGTGGAGTTTTTTGAGGAAGTGACAAAAACGGTTGACGAAGGAAGGGCCATGGATGTCGTCGATATGGATTTCAGTAAGGCATTTGACAAAGTCCCTCATGGCAGATTGGTTAAGAAGGTTAAGGCTCATGGGATACAAGGAGAGGTGGCTAGATGGGTAGAAAACTGGCTTGGCCAGAGGAGACAGAGGGTAGTGGTCGAAGGGTCTTTCTCCAGCTGCAGGTCTGACCAGTGGTGTTCCGCAGGGCTCTGTACGGGACCTCTGCTATTTGTGATATATATAAATGATTTGGAAGAAGGTGTAACTGGTGTTATCAGCAAGTTTGCGGATGACACGAAGATGGCTGGACTTGCGGATAGCGATGAACATTGTCGGACAATACAGCAGGATATAGATAGGCTGGAAAATTGGGCGGAGAAATGGCAGATGGAATTTAATCCAGATAAATGCGAAGTGATGCATTTTGGAAGAACTAATGTAGGGGGGAGTTATACAATAAATGGCAGAGCCATCAAGAGTATAGAAACACAGAGGGACCTAGGTGTGCAAGTCCACAAATCCTTGAAGGTGGCAGCACAGGTGGAGAAGGTGGTGAAGAAGGCATATGGTATGCTTGCCTTTATAGGACGGGGTATAGAGTATAAAAGCTGGAGTCTGATGTTGCTGCTGTATAGAACACTGGTTAGGCCACATTTGGAGTACTGAGTCCAGTTCTGGTCGCCGCACTACCAGTAGGACGTGGAGGCTTTAGAGAGAGTGCAGAGAAGGTTTACCAGGATGTTGCCTGGTATGGAGGGTCTTAGCTATGAGGAGAGATTGGGTAAACTGGGCTTGTTCTCCCTGGAAAGACGCAGAATGAGGGGAGACCTAATAGAGGTGTACAAAATTATGAAGGGTATAGATAGGGTGAACAGTGGGAAGCTTTTTCCCAGGTCGGAGGTGACGATCACGAGGGGTCACGGGCTCAAGGTGAGAGGGGCGAGGTATAACTCAGATATCAGAGGGACGTTTTTTACACAGAGGGTGGTGGGGGCCTGGAATGCGCTGCCAAGTAGGGTGGTGGAGGCAGGCACGCTGACATCGTTTAAGACTTACCTGGATAGTCACGAGCAGTCTGGGAATGGAGGGATACAAACGAATGGTCTAGTTGGACCAATGAGCGGCACAGGCTTGGAGGGCCGAAGGGCCTGTTTCCTGTGTGTACTTTTCTTTGTTATTTCCAGTCCCTAGGTCGATGGCTGAGCAGGTTGTGCCTATAATCATCGGAGTTTCAAAGATTGCTTGGTGATCATATTGAAACACAAAAGATTCTGAGTCAGAATAGATTCTTGACAGAATAGATGATGCAAGAATATTGCCCATGCTGTTCAATCCAGAACTAGGGGATACAGTTTCAGAATAAGAGGATTCCTATTTGGGACAGTGATGTCCTCTTCGACCAAATTCTTTGGCATTCTCTTCCCCAGAGAACAGGCGTAGCTGGGTCATTTAATATATTCAAGAATGAGTTAGACGGATTTTTGATCTACAAGGGAGTGAAGGGCTCGGGGAGACAACAGGAATGCAAAGCCATGATCTTATTGAGTGGCAGAGCAGACTCAAGGGGCCAATTGCCTACTCCAATTTATGTTATGCAAGTTAATACATAGAACATAGCACATTACACCGCAGGACAGGCCCTTCGGCCCTCGATGTTGCGCCGACCAGTGAAACCAATCTAAAGCCCATCTAACCTACACGATTCCAATATCATCCATATGTTTATCCATTTATTTAAATGCCCTTAATGTTGGTGAGTCCACTGCTGTTGCAGGCAGGGCATTCTACGCCCTTACTACTCTGAGTAAAGAACCTAACTCTGACATCTGTGCTATACCTATCACCCCTCAATTTAAAGCTATGTCCCCTCATGTTAGCCATCACCATCCGAGGAAAAAGGCTCTCATTGTCCACCCTATCTAATCCTCTGATCATCTTGTATGCCTCTATTAAGTCACCTCTTAACCTTCTTCTCTCTAACGAAAACAGCCTCAAGTCCCTCAACCTTTCCTCATACGACCATCCCACCGTACCAGGCAACATCCTGGTAAATCTCCTCTGCACTCAGAATGAGTGCCTTGTTCGAGTCTTTATGTCGCTCGTCGACGTAAATGCGGCGACCAGAACTGTACGCAATACTCCAAGTGCGGCTGCACCAGAGTTTTGTGCAGCTGCAACATGACCTTATAGCTTCGAAACTCAATCCCTCTACCAATAAAAGCTAACACACCGTACGCCTTCTTAACAACCCTATCAACCTGGGTGACAACTTTCAGGGATCTATGCACATGGACACCGAGATCTCTCTGCTCATCCACACTACCAAGTATCTTACCATTAGCCCAGTACTCTGTATTCCTGTTACTCCTTCCAAAGTGAATCACCTCACACTTTTCCACATTAAACTCCATTTGCCACCTCTCAGCCCAGCTCGGAAGCTTATCTATGTCCCTCTGGTTCGATCAATCAGACGCAGCATGGATTCATGAGGGGAAAGTCGTGCTTGACGAACATGTTGGATTTTTATGAAGATGTGACTAGGGCGGTTGATGGAGGAGAACCGGTGGATGCGGTGTTTTTGGATTTCCAAAAGGCGTTTGATAAGGTGCCCCATAAAAGGCTGCTGAAGAAGATTAGGGCACACGGAGTTGGGGGTAGTGTGTTAAAGTGGATTGGGGACTGGCTATCCGACAGGAAGCAAAGAGTCGGAATAAATGGGTGTTTTTCCGGTTGGAGGAAGGTAACTAGTGGCGTGCCGCAGGGATCGGTACTCGGGCCGCAACTATTTACCATTTATATAGATGATCTGGAGGAGGGGACGGAGTGTAGGGTAACGAAGTTTGCGGACGACACAAAGATAAGTGGAAAAGTGAATCGTGTGGAGGACGGAGAAGATCTGCAGAGAGATTTGGACAGGCTGAGTGAGTGGGCGAGGATATGGCAAATGGAGTATAACGTTGATAAATGCGAGGTTATACACTTTGGAGGAAATAATAACAAATGGGATTACTATCTCAATGGAAACAAATTAAATCATGCTACCGTGCAAAGGGACCTGGGGGTCCTTGTGCATGAGACGCAAAAGCCCAGTCTGCAGGTACAACAGGTGATCAAGAAGGCAAATGGGATGTTGGCCTATATTGCGAGGGGGATAGAATATAAAAGCAGGGATGTCTAGATGCACCTGTACAGGGCATTGGTGAGGCCGCAGCTGGAATACTGTGTGCAGTATTGGTCCCCTTATATGAGGAAGGATATATTGGCATTGGAGGGAGTGCAGAGAAGGTTCACCAGGTTGATACCGGAGATGAGGGGTTTGGATTATGAGGAGAGGCTGAGGAGATTGGGTTTGTACTCGTTGGAGTTTAGAAGGATGAGGGGGGATCTTATGGAGACTTATAGGATAATGCGGGGGCTGGATAGGGTGGAGGCGGAGAGATTCTTTCCACTTAGGAAGGAAGTTAAAACTAGAGGACACAGCCTCAAAATAAAGGGGGGTCGGTTTAAGACAGAGTTGAGGAACATAGAACATAGAACATTACAGCGCAGAACAGGCCCTTCGGCCCACGATGTTGCACCGACCAGTTAAAAAAAAAACTGTGACCCTCCAACCTAAACCAATTTCTTTTCGTCCATGAACCTATCTACGGATCTCTTAAACGCCCCCAAACTAGGCGCATTTACTACTGATGCTGGCAGGGCATTCCAATCCCTCACCACCCTCTGGGTAAAGAACCTACCCCTGACATCGGTTCTATAACTACCCCCCCTCAATTTAAAGCCATGCCCCCTCGTGCTGGATTTCTCCATCAGAGGAAAAAGGCTATCACTATCCACCCTATCTAAACCTCTAATCATCTTATATGTTTCAATAAGATCCCCTCTTAGCCGCCACCTTTCCAGCGAAAACAATCCCAAATCCCTCAGCCTCTCCTCATAGGATCTCCCCTCCATACCAGGCAACATCCTGGTAAACCTCCTCTGCACCCTCTCCAAAGCCTCCACATCCTTCCTGTAATGTGGGGACCAGAACTGCACACAGTACTCCAAGTGCGGCCGCACCAGAGTTGTGTACAGTTGCAACATAACGCTACGACTCCTAAATTCAATCCCCCTACCAATAAACGCCAAGACACCATATGCCTTCTTAACAACCTTATCTACTTGATTCCCAACTTTCAGGGATCTATGCACACATACACCTAGATCCCTCTGCTCCTCCACACTATTCAAAGTCCTCCCGTTAGCCCTATACTCAACACAACTGTTATTCCTACCAAAGTGAATTACCTCACACTTCTCCGCATTAAACTCCATCCGCCACCTCTCGGCCCAACTTTGCAACCTGTCTAAGTCTTCCTGTAGACTACGACACCCTTCCTCACTGTCTACCACACCACCGACTTTGGTGTCATCAGCAAATTTGCTAATCCACCCAACTATACCCTCATCCAGATCATTAATAAATATTACAAACAGCAGTGGCCCCAAAACAGATCCCGGAGGTACACCACTTGTAACCGCACTCCATGATGAATATTTACTATCAACCACCACCCTCTGTTTCCTATCCGCTAGCCAATTCCTGATCCAATTTCCTAGATCACCCCCAATCCCATACATCTGCATTTTCTGCAGAAGCCTACCATGGTGAACCTTATCAAACGCCTTACTAAAATCCATATATACCACGTCCACTGCCTTGCCCCCATCCACCTCCTTGGTCACTTTCTCAAAAAACTCAATAAGGTTAGTAAGGCACGACCTACCTGCCACAAAACCATGCTGACTATCACCTATCAATTCATTACTCTCCAAATAACTATAAATCCTATCCCTTATAATTTTTTCCAACATCTTGCCGACAACAGAAGTGAGACTCACCGGTCTATAATTCCCGGGGAAGTCTCTGTTCCCCTTCTTAAACAATGGGACAACATTCGCTAACCTCCAATCTTCTGGTACTATACCAGAGGCCAACGACGACCTGAAGATCAGAGCCAGAGGCTCTGCAATCACTTCTCTTGCCTCCCAGAGAATCCTTGGATAAATCCCATCCGGACCAGGGGATTTATCTATTTTCTGACCCTCCAGAATATCCTGCACATCCTCCTTATCAACTGTAATACTGTCTATTCTACTCCCTTGCAACCCAGTGTCCTCCTCAGCTATATTCATGTCCCCTTGCGTGAACACCGAAGAGAAATATTGGTTCAATGCTTCACCAATCTCCTCCGGTTCCACACATAACTTCCCTCTGCCATCTATAACTGGCCCTAAACTTGCCCTAACCAACCTTCTGTTCTTGACATACCTATAGAACGCCTTAGGATTCTCTTTAACCCTATCCGCCAAAGTCTTCTCATGTCCCCTTTTAGCCCTTCTAAGCTCGCTCTTCAACTCCCTCTTAGCCAATCTAAAGCTTTCTAGTGCACTACCCGAGTGCTCACGTCTCATCCGAACATAAGCCTCCTTTTTCTTTTTAACCAACAAAGAAACTTTTTTGGTGCACCACGGTTCCCTAGCCCTACCAATTCCTCCTTGCCTGACAGGGACATACCTATCACAGACTCGCAGTAGCTGCTCCTTGAAAAAACTCCACATGTCGGACGTTCCCAGTCCCTGTAATCTCCTAGTCCAACCTATGTTTCCTAATTCTCTCCTAATAGCCTCATAATTACCCTTCCCCCAGCTAAAACCACTGGCCCGAGGTTCATGCCTATCCCTTTCCATCACTAAGGTGAACGTAACCGAATTGTGGTCACTATCACCAAAATGCACACCAACTTCCAAGTCTAGCACCTGGTCTGGCTCATTTCCCAGCACCAGATCCAATATAGCCTCACCTCTAGTTGGCCTGTCTACATACTGAGTCAAAAAACCTTCCTGCACGCTTTGAACAAAAACTGACCCCTCTAACGAGCTAGAGCTATAACAATTCCAGTCAATATTAGTCAAGTTAAAATCCCCCATAACAATTGCCCTATTACTTTCACTCCTAAGCAGGATTGACTCCGCAATCCTTTCCTCAACCTCTCTAGAACTTTTAGGAGGTCTATAAAAGACTCCCAACAGGGTGACCTCTCCTCTCCTATTTCTAATCTCCGCCCATACTACCTCAACAGATAAGTCCTCATCAAACCTCCTCTCTGACACTGTGATACAATCTCTGACCAATAATGCTACCCCTCCCCCTCTTCTACCTCCTTCCCTACTTCGACTAAAACATTTGAACCCCGGGACCTGCAGCATCCATTCCTGCCCCTGCTCTATCCATGTCTCTGAAATAGCCACAACATCGAAGTCCCAGGTACTGATCCACGCTGCAAGTTCACCCACTTTATTGCGAATACTCCTGGCATTGAAGTATACACATTTCAAACCCTGCTCCACCCCACCTCTGCAATGCCGTGCATTGCAGTCCCCATCCATGCATCCCTCACTTTCAGCCCCACTACTCAGGATCCCTCCCCCCCCCCCGAATCAGTTTAAACCTCCCTGCATGGCCTTAGCAAATTTACCCCCCAGGATATTGGTCCCCTTCTGATTAAGGTGTAGACCATCCTTCTCATAGAGGTCACACCTTCCCCAGTACGAGCCCCAATTGCTTAAGTACCTGAACCCCTCCCTCCTGCACCATCCCCTCAGCCATGAATTCAAACCTTCCCTCTCCCTATTCCTCTCTAAACTATCCCGTGGTACAGGCAAGAGTCCAGAGATAACCACTCTGTCAGTCTTGGCCTTTAGTTTCCACCCCAACTCCATAAATCCCTGCCTAATATCCCCTTCCCCTATCCTCCCTATGTCGTGTGTCCCCACATGTACAATAACTTGTGGTTTATCTCCCTCCCCCCTAAGAGTCCTGAATACCCTGTCAGACACATCCCGGACCCCAGCCCCTGGTAGGCAACACACCAACCCTGAGTCCCTACCTTTAGTTCCGACCCTCCTATCTGTCCCCTTAATTGTGGAGTCCCCAATCACAAGGCCCAGTCTTTTACAGCCCCTAACCACCTGAGCTTTCTCACTCGGCTCACCCCCAGAGATCTGCTCTCTATGCTCAGTTGATTCCTCCTCAACTGTAGCCTCCAGCACCGAAAACCTATTATGGAGGGGAACCGCCCCAGGGGATTGTCTTCCCGATTGCTTCTTACCCCTCCTCCTGGCATTGACCCAAGCCTCATTTCTAGGAGTTACTATTTCTCTATAACTCCTATCAACTTCCACCTCCGCCTCCCGAATTATGCGGAGTTCCTCTAACTCCCCCTCCAGCTCCTTTACACGCTCCTCCAGAAGCTGCAATCTAATGCACTTCTTACAACTAAAATCTCCTGAAACACTACTGGATTTCCTCACCACATACATCCCACAGGAGATGCAGCATACTGCCTGAAATGCCATCCCTGAAGCCATTACCAGCAAGAAAAAAAGAAAACAAAAAACTTCCCCACACTTATAATTAGGTTAGAGGAGGATGGAAGGGTGGGATCCTCTACCAGTGTAGAGGATCGGGTATCTCCTCTGCACCAATTTATAGGGCTAGGGGCCCGAGAGGAAAAAAAACTACTACTGAGGGGGAACCTCCCAGGTAACTGACTTTTAAAGTTAAAATAAAAACCCTTCCCAGACTCCTTTGCTGCCCACTTCTAGTTTTCACTTTAAACTTGAAAAACTGCTGTTAAAGTAAAGGCCAAAAAAATACACACACTAGCTGACTAATTAAATAAATAAACAATTCAATTAATCCAATTAATCTCTTACCAGCACTGCTGCTTTTCAATCACCCCTCTCAGCTGGCTCCAGTGGATCAATGAGGGGGAACCTCCCAGGTAACTGACTTTTAAAGTTAAAATAAAAACCCTTCCCAGACTCCTTTGCTGCCCACTTCTAGTTTTCACTTTAAACTTGAAAAACTGCTGTTAAAGTAAAGGCCAAAAAAATACACACACTAGCTGACTAATTAAATAAATAAACAATTCAATTAATCCAATTAATCTCTTACCAGCACTGCTGCTTTTCAATCACCCCTCTCAGCTTGCTCCAGTGGATCAATGAGGGGGAACCTCCCAGGTAACTGACTTTTAAAGTTAAAATAAAAACCCTTCCCAGACTCCTTTGCTGCCCACTTCTAGTTTTCACTTTAAACTTGAAAAACTGCTGTTAAAGTAAAGGCCAAAAAAATACACACACTAGCTGACTAATTAAATAAATAAACAATTCAATTAATCCAATTAATCTCTTACCAGCACTGCTGCTTTTCAATCACCCCTCTCAGCTTGCTCCAGTGGATCAATGAGGGGGAACCTCCCAGGTAACTGACTTTTAAAGTTAAAATAAAAACCCTTCCCAGACTCCTTTGCTGCCCACTTCTAGTTTTCACTTTAAACTTGAAAAACTGCTGTTAAAGTAAAGGCCAAAAAAATACACACACTAGCTGACTAATTAAATAAATAAACAATTCAATTAATCCAATTAATCTCTTACCAGCACTGCTGCTTTTCAATCACCCCTCTCAGCTTGCTCCAGTGGATCAATGAGGGGGAACCTCCCAGGTAACTGACTTTTAAAGTTAAAATAAAAACCCTTCCCAGACTCCTTTGCTGCCCACTTCTAGTTTTCACTTTAAACTTGAAAAACTGCTGTTAAAGTAAAGGCCAAAAAAATACACACACTAGCTGACTAATTAAATAAATAAACAATTCAATTAATCCAATTAATCTCTTACCAGCACTGCTGCTTTTCAATCACCCCTCTCAGCTTGCTCCAGTGGATCAATGAGGGGGAACCTCCCAGGTAACTGACTTTTAAAGTTAAAATAAAAACCCTTCCCAGACTCCTTTGCTGCCCACTTCTAGTTTTCACTTTAAACTTGAAAAACTGCTGTTAAAGTAAAGGCCAAAAAAATACACACACTAGCTGACTAATTAAATAAATAAACAATTCAATTAATCCAATTAATCTCTTACCAGCACTGCTGCTTTTCAATCACCCCTCTCAGCTTGCTCCAGTGGATCAATGAGGGGGAACCTCCCAGGTAACTGACTTTTAAAGTTAAAATAAAAACCCTTCCCAGACTCCTTTGCTGCCCACTTCTAGTTTTCACTTTAAACTTGAAAAACTGCTGTTAAAGTAAAGGCCAAAAAAATACACACACTAGCTGACTAATTAAATAAATAAACAATTCAATTAATCCAATTAATCTCTTACCAGCACTGCTGCTTTTCAATCACCCCTCTCAGCTTGCTCCAGTGGATCAATGAGGGGGAACCTCCCAGGTAACTGACTTTTAAAGTTAAAATAAAAACCCTTCCCAGACTCCTTTGCTGCCCACTTCTAGTTTTCACTTTAAACTTGAAAAACTGCTGTTAAAGTAAAGGCCAAAAAAATACACACACTAGCTGACTAATTAAATAAATAAACAATTCAATTAATCCAATTAATCTCTTACCAGCACTGCTGCTTTTCAATCACCCCTCTCAGCTTGCTCCAGTGGATCAATGAGGAACTTCTTCTCCCAGAGGGTGGTGAATCTCTGGAATTCTCTGCCCACTGAGGTGGTGGAGGCTACCTCGCTGAATATGTTTAAAGCGCGGATGGATGGATTCCTGATCGGTAAGGGAATTAAGGGTTATGGGGATCAGGCGGGTAAGTGGTACTGATCCACGTCAGATCAGCCATGATCTTATTGAATGGCGGGGCAGGCTCGAGGGGCTAGATGGCCTACTCCTGCTCCTATTTCTTCTGTTCTTATGTTCTCTGTAACCTGCAACATCCTTCCGCACTGTCCACAACTCCACCGACTTGTGTCATCCGCAAATTTACTAACCCATCCTTCTAAGCCCTCATCCAGGTCATTTATAAAAATGACAAACAGCAGTGGCCCCAAAACAGATCCTGGCGGTACACCACTAGTAACTGAACTCCAGGATGAACATTTCCCATCAACCACCACCCTCTGTCTTCTTACAGCTAGCCAATTTCTGATCCAAACCGCTAAATCACCCTCAATCCCATGCCTCCGTATTTTCTGCAATAGCCTACCGTGGGGAACCTTATCAAACGCTTTACTGAAATCCATATACACCACATCAACTGCTTTACCCTTATCCACCTCTTTTGGTCACCTTCTCACAGAACTCAATAAGGTTCGTGAGGCACGACCTACCCTTTACAAAACCGTATTGACTATCCCTAATCAAAATATTCCTTTCTAGATGATTATAAATCCTATCTCTTATAATCCTTTCCAAAACTTTGCCCACAACAGAAGTAAGGCTCACCGGTCTGTAATTACCAGGGTTGTCTCTATTCCCCTTCTTGAACAAGGGGACAACATTTGCTATCCTCCAGTCTTCTGACACAATTCCTGTAGACATTGATGACAAAGATCAAAACCAAACACTCTGCAATCTCCTCCCTAGCCTCCCAGAGAATCCTAGGATAAATCCCATCCAGCCCAGGGGACTTATCTATTTTCACACTTTCCAGAATTGCTAACAACTCCTCCTTATGAACCTCAATCCCGTCTAGTCTAATAATCTCAGTATTCTCCTCAACAACATTGTCTTTTTTCTGTGTGAATACTGACGAAAAATATTCATTTAGCACCTCTATCTCTTCGGACTCCACGCACAACTTCCCATACCTTTACTACTCAGAAATCTGTCTTGAATATACTCAAATTGAGCGCTGATGAATTTCTGGGGTAGAGAATTCTAAAGATTCACAACCCTCTGAGTGAAGAACTTTCTCTCCTCACTTTCATCTTAAACACTTTATTTTCAGACTGTGACCCCGGGTTCTAGATTCTCCATGCAGAGGATACATTTTTTCAACATCTACTCTGTTAAAACCCCTTAATAATTTTATATATTTCAATTCAATCACTTCTCATTCTTCTCAACTATACGGAATATAGGCCTGACCTACTCAATCTTTCGTCATAAGGCAATCCCCTCATCCTAGGAATCATTCTAGGTAAGGAAGCCAAAACTGCATCATCCCTCAAGATGTGGTCTCGCCAATGCCTTATGTGGATTATAGAGTATGAGGCAGATAGATTTCAATGCTGGAAAGTAGGAGTTCATCCACTTTATGGAAAATACAAACATGAGTATTATTTAAATTGTGTAAAGCTAGGATCATTTGCAGTCTAAAGAACATTTGTGATCCTAAAGTGTAATTACCAGGTACAAAAAAAATCAAAATTACCAATGGAATGTTAGCCTGTTCAACCAGAAGGCTAGAATATAAAAGAGGAGGTTTGTTACAACCGAAGTCTCAGAGGATATATTGATGTGGAGATGCCGGCGTTGGACTGGGGTAAACACAGTAAGAAGTTTAACAACACCAGGTTAAAGTCCAACAGGTTTATTTGGTAGCAAAAGCCACACAAGCTTTCGAAGCTCTAAGCCCCTTCTTCAGGTGAGTGGGAATTCTGTTCACAAACAGAGTTTATAAAGACACAGACTCAATTTACATGAATAATGGTTGGAATGCGAATACTTACAACTAATCAAGTCTTTAAGAAACAAAACAATGGGAGTGGAGAGAGCATCAAGACAGGCTAAAAAGATGTGTACAATACAATAGACTTGATTAGTTGTAAGTATTCGCATTCCAACCATTATTCATGTAAATTGAGTCTGTGTCTTTATAAACTCTGTTTGTGAACAGAATTCCCACTCACCTGAAGAAGGGGCTTGCAGCTTCGAAAGCTTGTGTGGCTTTTGCTACCAAATAAACCTGTTGGACTTTAACCTGGTGTTGTTAAACTTCTTACAGGATATATTGACCCAGGGAGAAATGCATCCCAGACTCCCCAGAATGTTACCAGAACTCTAAGGGTTAGATTATGAAGTGAGATTGCATAAACTAAATTTAAACTCTCATGAACTTCCTGATCTCATCATATTAAATCATCCCTGATCACTTCCTCATGTCATTCACTACCCATAACCCACTCAATCCAGTCATATTTCCTTCTGTATCCATCACTGGAAAAAACCCCACTGACATCTATCATTTTAAATTGTCATCTGTCTAGTCTTTGACCCTTCGTTTGCCAGAACATTTCTGCAGCTACTGATTTACTCACTCACACTATCACCTCCACCTTTAATGCTCTCATTCCCAATAAAACTATTATTCTCTCACCGTAGCCATTCTCCCAGGTACAACCACATCGTTGCTACCTTAAATCCAGGAGATGCAGACTTGAAAGGTGGACAACTGGTTTAGCCATCCACCACGATGCGTCGCTGGACTATTTAAAACAGGATCATGAACCATAGAATCCCTAAAGTGCAGAAAGAGGCCGTTCGGCCCACCAAGTGTGCACTAAGTCTCTGAAAGAGCATCCCACCAGGGCACATCCCCTCCACCATATCCCGGTAACCCCGCACACTTACCATGGTTAACCCACCTAACACATCATTGGACTGTTGGAGGAAACCGGAGCACCTAGAGGAAACCCACACAGACACGGGGAGAACGTGCAAACTCCACACAGTCATCCAAGGTCAGAATTGAACCCAGTCCCTGGTGTCACGAGGAAGCAGTGCTAACTACGGTCACTATGCTGCCCCTACTCTTGTCTTGTTTGCTACATTTGCTAACTATACCAGGATCAAAGATACAAAGATAACCCCTGGCTTCATTTCCCTACTGCAAATCTTTTTAAACATCACATCCCTGACCCCTCCACCCTCACCTCCAACAATCAGTGCAAGAAGCTCATGGAATTCTTTAATCAGTAAGATGAAGGCCATCCAATCAGTTGCCTCTGCCATATCCCTTCGAGCCGACCTGGCTAAACCTCCTCCAAAGACACCCGCTGCCCTGGCCCTACATGTTTTCTAGTTTCGCTCTCATCTCTCCAGATGCCCTCTGTGCTCACCTTGCCCACATCACACCACCTGTTTTCTTGATCCTATTCCAACTAAACAGATCAACCAGCTTCCTCTCCTAATCTCCACATTGGAAGATATTGTCAACAGCTCTCTCTCTCCTTTAGATCTGCTGTCATCAGCCCTCTCAAAAACCAAGCCTTGGCCTCACCATCCTTACAAACTCCCATCCCATTGCCAAGCTCTCATCTCCAAGCCCCACATTTTCTCATCCAGCCCCACATCCGTTCTAGATATAGGCTCCATCAGTCCTGGCTTCTAACGCATCCTTAATTCCAATTACTCCACCATTAGTGGCCATGCCTTCAGTTGCCTAGGCCGCAAGCTCTGGAATTCTCTCCCTAAACCTCACCATCTCTCAACCTCTTTTGGCCTTCGAACACCTCATGTGGCTTGATGTCAATTTGTTTTAAAATGCTACAGGATCCAAAGACGTGCGTGTTGGGTGGATTGGCCATGCTGAATTGCCTCTTTGTCAGGGGGACGAGCAGGGTAAATGTGGAGCTACAGGGATAGGAGCTGGGTGGGACTGTTGTTGATGCAGGCTCAATGGGCCGAATGGCCACCTTCTGAAATGTAGGGATTCTATGATTGCTCTTATGAAGTGCCTTAGGTTGTTTTATTATGTTAAAGGCATTATATAAATACAAGTCTTGTTGCTTCATTCCCAGGCATATGGAACACAGGGTGATTTGACAGATCTTTAGGATTTGAAAGGAATTTATTGGGTAGACAGAGAGAAACATTCTGGAAAATGAGATGCTATACATTAATAAAGTGCCTTCAAAGTGAGTGACATATCTGTGGGGTTCTTGCTCCTGCTGTGTGTCCATGGGTAAAGACAGCTCAATATTATGGAACAGAACAGTCCAGAATGTTTCTGTCGCTGGAGCAGTTGGGGACCCAGAACTTCATGGCTGTGTGCACTGGATCAGATGCTCCAGTAGAGGGTGCAATTCTAGCACAGGGTAGTGCAACGACCAGCAGAGTGACAGTAGTTGCCTCAGACTCAGGACAGCTACACTGTCATCCTGACACAAGCACCTTCGAATAAACCAATAATTTGGAACAGGAGATGATGATGCAATCCCTCAGCCTGTCCCAACACCAAGATCCTGAGGGAGACAGGAAATGTGTGGCCATCAGACAGAGGAAGAGTAGGAAGGCAGTGCAGGGGTCCTCTGCGGTCATCTCCCTCCAAAACAGATATACCGTTTGGATACTGCTGGGGGAGGTGGCTCACTAGGGGAAGGTGGCAGCAGTCAGGTTCATGGTGCCTTGGCTGGAGGGCAGGAAAAGAGTGGCAGGGTTATAGTGATAGGGGATTCAATTTACATTTGGAATACTGCGTCCAGTTCTGGTCGCCACACTACCAGAAGGACGTGGAGGCTTTGGAGAGAGTGCAGAAAAGATTTACCAGCATGTTGCCTGGTATGGAGGGTATTAGCTATGAGGTGAGATTGAGTAAACTAGGGTTGTTCTCCCTGGAAAGACGGAGGCTGAGGGGCGACCTAATAGAAGTTTATAAAATTATGAAGGGCATAGATAGGGTGAACAGTTGGAAGCTTTTTCCCAGGTCAGAAATGACAAACACAAGGGGTGACAAGTTCAAGGTAAGGGGGGCAAGGTTCAATACAGATATGCGGGGGATGTATTTTACACAGAGGGTGGTGGGGGCCTGGAATGCACTACCAAGCAAGGTGGTTGAGGCAGACGCACTAGGATCATTTAAGACTTATCTAGATAGCCACATGAACAGACTGGGAATAGAGGGATACAAACGGATGGTCTAGTTAGGAACACATTATTGGTGCAGGCTTGGAGGGCCGAAGGGCCTGTTCCTGTGCTGTATTCTTCTTTGTTCTAAGGGGAATAGACAGGCGTTTCTGCAGACGCAAACGAGATTCCAGGATGGTATGTTGCCTCCCTGGTACAAGGGTCAAGGATGTCTAGGAGCGGCTGCAGGACCTTCTGGAGGGGAAGGGTGAACAGCACGAAGGAGGGGCTGTTGGAAGGAGAGAGAGAAGGGAGTTGCGTTTTTGATTAGGGAGAACATCACGGCAGTACTGAGAGGGGATATATCCGAGGGTTCACCCACTGAGTCTATAAGGGTAGAACTGAGAAATAAGAAAGAAGAGATCACTTTGATATGGTTGTATTATAGGCCCCCAAATAGTCAGTGGGAAATTGAGGAGCAAATATTTAAGATTACAGATAGCTGCAAGAAAAATAGGGTGGTAACAGTAGGGAACTTTCCCAACATTGACTGGGACAGCCATAGCATTGGGGGCTTGGATGGAGAGAAATTTGTTGAGTGTATCCAGGAGGAATTTCTCATTCAGTAAGTGGATGGCCCAACAAGAGAGGGGGAGGAAGTGTTAGGTTTTTTAGGGAATATAAAGACTGACAAATCCCCAGGGCCTGATGGAATCTATCCAAGGCTGCTCAGGGAGACGAGAGATGAAATCGCTGGGCCTCTGACGCAAATCTTTGTCTCGTCACTGGACACAGGTGAGGTCCCAGGGGATTGGAGGATAGTTAATGTGGTCCCGTTATTTAAGAAGGGTAAGAAGGATAACCCAGGAAATTATAGGCTGGTGAGCTTGACGTCCGTGGTAGGGAAGTTGTTGGAGAGGATTCTTAGAGATAGGATGTATGCGCATTTAGAAGGGAATAAACTCATTGATAGTCAGCATGGTTTTGTGAGGGAGGTCATGCCTCGCTAACCTGGTGGAGTTTTTTGAAGAAGTGACTAGAATGGTTGACGAGGGAAGGGGCGTGGATGTCGTCTATATGGACTTTAGTAAAGCGTTTGACAAAGTCCCTCATGGTAGGCTGGTGCAAAAGGTTGGATCTCATGGGATAAAGGGGGAGGTGGCTAGATGGGTGGAGAACTGGCTTGGTCACAGAAGACAGAGGGTGGTAGTGGAAGGGTCTTTTTCCGGCTGGATGCCTGTGACTAGTGGTGTTCCGCAGGGCTCTGTATTGGGACCTCTGCTGTTTGTGATTTATATAAACGATCTGGAAGAAGGTGTAACTGGGGTGATCAGTAAGTTTGCGGATGACACGAAAATGGCTGGACTTGCAGATAGTGAGGAACATTGTCAGAGGCTACAGAAGGATACAGATAGGCTTGAAATTTGGGCAAAGAAATGGCAGATGGAGTTCAATCCAGATAAATGCAAAATGATGCATTTTGGTAGAACTAACGTAGGGGGGAGCTATACGATAAATGGCAGAACCATAAAGGGTGTAGATACGCAGAGGGATCTGGGTGTGCCAGTCCACAGATCCTTGAAGGTGACGTCACAGATGGAGTAGGTGGTGAATAAGGCATATGGCATGCTTACCTTTATAGGACAGGGCATAGAGTATAAAAGTTAGGGTCTGATGTTGCAGCTGTATAGAACATTGGTTCGGCCGCATTTGGAATACTGCGCCCAGTTCTGGTCGCCACACTACCAGAAGGACGTGGAGGCTTTAGAGAGAGTGCAGAGGAGGTTTACCAGGATGTTGCCTGGTATGGAAGGGCTTAGTTATGAGGAGAGATTGGGTAAACTGGGGTTGTTCTCACTGGAAAGACAGAGGATGAGGGGTGACCTAATAGAGGTGTATAAAATTATGAAAGGCATAGATAGGGTGAACGGTGGGAAGCTTTTTCCCAGGTCAGTGGTGACGTTCACGAGGGGTCATAGGTTCAAGGTGAGGAGGGGGAGGTTTAACACGGATAACAGAAGGACGTATTTTACACAGAGGGTGGTGGGGGCCTGGGATGCGCTGCCGGGCAAGGTGGTGGAGGCGGACACGGACACACTGGGAACGTTTAAGACTTATCTAGATAGCCACATGACTGGAGTGGGAATGGAGGGATACAAAAGAATGGTCTAGTTTGGACAAGGGAGCGGCGCGGGCTTGGAGGGCCAAAGGGCCTGTTCTTGTGCTGTATTGTTCTTTGTTCAAATCTTGACCTCCTCTTGGGAAATAAGAAAGGGCAGGTGACAGACGTGTTAGTGAGGATCACTTTGGTACCAGTGACCATAATTCCATTAGTTTTAAGATAGCTATGGCCCAAACATTAAAATTCTAAATTGGGGCAAGACCAATTTTGATGTTATTAGACAGGAACTTTCAAAAGTGAATTGGGGGAGTCTGTTAGCAGGCAAAGGGACATCTGGTAAGTGGGAGGCATTCAAGTGTGTTAACCAGGGTTCAGGGTAAGCACATTCCTTTTACAATGTAGGGCATGGCTGGTAGAAGTAGAGAACCCTGGATGACTTGGGATATTGAGGCTCCGGTCAAGAAGAAGAAATAGGCATATGACATTCATAGGCAGCTGGGATCAAGTGGATCCCTTGAAGAGTATAGAGGTTGGAGTAGGGTTAAGAGTGAAATCAGGAGGACAAAAGAGGGGGCATGAGATTGCTTTGGCAGAAAAGGCAAAGGAGAATCCAAAGAGCTTCACAAATACATAAAGGGCAAAAGAGCAACTAGGGAGAATAGGGCATCTTAAGGATCAACAAGGTCATCTATGTGCGGATCCACAAGAGATGGGTGAGATCCTAAATTAATATTTCTCATCGGTATTTACTGTTGAGAAAGGCATGGATGTTAGGGAACTTGAGGAAATAAATAGTGATGTCTTGAGGACTGTACACATTACAGAGGTGGTGGTGCTGGAAGTGTTAAAGCGTATCAAGGTAGATAAATCCCCAGGACCTGATGAAACGTATCCCAGGATGTTCCCATCAGGTCCCGGGGATTTATCTACCTTGATGCACTTTAAGACTTCCAGCACCTCCTTCTCTGTAATATGTACACTCCTCAAGACATCACTATTTATTTCCCCAAGTTCCCTAAATCCATGCTTTTCTCAACAGTAAATACTGATGAGAAATATTAATTTAGGATCTCACCCATCTCTTGTGGATCCGCACACAGATGACCTTGTTGGTCCTTAAGAGGCCCTACTCTCTCCCTTGTTACTCTTTTGCCCTTTATGTATTTGTAAAAGCTCTTTGGATTCTCCTTTGCTTTATCTGCCAAAACAATCTTGTGTCCCCTTTTTGCCCTCCTGATTTCTCTCTTAACTCTACTCCTACACGCCATATACTCTTCAAGGGATAATCCTCAATTCCACCTTCCCATCTTATCCCCATTACCCTGGATTCCCTTACATATCCCTTAAATATCTGCCGATCTCAGCCTTGAACATTTTTAACAACTCAGTCTCTACAGCCCTCTGTAGTAAAGAATTCCACTGCTCAGAAGAAATTCCTCCTCATCTCAGTGTTAGATAGGCGAACCTAAAAATTACCCATCAGGGTGCTGTTCCCTGGTAGTTAACCAATCCTCGATTCATGCTAATATATTCCCCAACACCATCAGCTCTTATCTCGCATGGTAATCTTTAACATGACACTATCAAATGCCTTACGGGTATCCAAATACACTATATCTACTAGTTCCTTTTATGTATCCTGCTTGTTACATCCTCAAAGAGCTCGAATAGATTTGTCAAACACGATTTCCTGCCCATTTAACAATGTGACTCTGCTTGATGGTATTATGATTTTCTAAATGTCCTGCTGCTACCTCCCTAATAAGAGTGGCGGACTCCCCCACAGTTTGTCCACCTTCGACTCCTTTAAACACCACTTAATTTTCTATACTTGAGGAATACAGACATTGACTATGCACTGTACTTGCAATTTAACCATTTCAACCCTGGGATAATACTGATAAATCTGTGCTGCACCACCTCCAGGGCCAATATCTCCTTCCTGAGGTGCGGGGGCCAGAACGGAACCCAGTTACTCCAGATGGGGTCGAAGCAGAGCTTTATACAACTGCAATCTCACTTCCCTCCCTTTGCATTCCAGGCAATACTCCATGAGGTTTTTGATTATTTTGTGTACCTGTGCACTAGCTTTTACTGAGTTCTGTCCCCCTCCTCGGGAGGGGTCAGTTCCGTTGCCTGTGACTTACTCTTCCTGTCCCTCTGTCGGTGCTGAGTGCCACCCTTCATACTGTAATCCAGCTTCATCAGCACAGGCTCCAGCCCCGTGTACATCTTCTGAATGAGCTCGTGGTAAACCACCAAAGGCCACAGGAGCAGGCTCAGTACTAGAACACACAATAAACAGCAAGTGAATTTTCCCCTGCCCCCTCATTTCAAGCTGTACCTAACTCTGCACTGTACCTGTCCTGGGAGTGTTTGATGGGGACAGCGTAAAGGGAGCTTTACTCCGTATCTAACCCCATGACGTACCTTTCCTGGGAGTGTTTTATTCAGACACTGGTGCTTGTAATGGAAAGCATTCCATTTTTTAACACTAATATCCTTCATTAAATAAGCACAAGACTTGATATTGAAATTGGTTATTTTGACTTAATGCAATGATTCCCAGTTTCATGGAGGTGCTTCTTAATTAAGTTATTCCTACTTTTATACAGTTTCCCTTGTTAATGCTTTGTGAATTGTATTGTCATAAACACTTTAATCACAGAATATTGTCCACCTTCAAGGATTTGTTTGAAGAGACACTGTCCTCTTAAAGGGCTGATGCAAGCACCGTCTTTTCCAGGAACGGCAGCAACCATTTTACAGAGAAAGGTAATTCAGCAGTTTCAAAGTTAGCAATATCTTGACCGTTTACAGAAGGGTCATATGGTGGTTTAGAGCTTTGAAAAAAAAACATGCCTGGAAAACTGCCTTTAAAAGCTGGGAGGGTGGTCTTGCTTTTGGTGGATCAACTGCTTTGGGGCTCGAATGCTCTGCCTGGAAGTGTGGTGGAGTCATATTTGATTGAGGCATTCAAGAGGGTATTAGATGATTACTTGAATAGAAACAACGTGCAGGGGTATGGGAAAAAGCAGGGAAATGGCAGGAAGTCATGTTGCTCATTCGGGAGACCCAGTGCAGACACAATGAGCCAATGGCCTCCTTCTGTGCTGTAACAGTTCTGTACTGGCAGTGAAGGAGCAGTGTATTATAGTTAATCCTGTTTTATTGACTACGTTTTATTCTTTTGTTACAAGTTAATGGGTAGTCCTGTGACTCTGTTCATTCATGTCCCTAAACAAAAATAAAAGTTACACTCTATTCAGCCAGGGTTCCATTCTGGGATCTGACTGTCCAATAGTATCAGCTGGGATCGTAACAATTAGGCAAGGGATAGGTCAGTAGTAGATATGCAGAAGCAGACATTTAAGAAAATATTTCATAACAGTCAGCAAAGATACATTGCAGTGAGAATAAAACACCCTAAGGGAAGGATACAACATCCATGGCTAATTAAGGAAATAAAAGATAGCTTCAAATTAAAAGAAAAAGTGTACAATTCTGCAAACATTAGGTAGAAGACAAAGAGAACCTAGAAATAGTGGGTGCATTGGTGGTCATTGTCCAAGATTCTATCGACTCTGGAACAATTCCTAGAGTGGAGGGTAGCTAATGTAACCTCATTATTTAAAAAAAGGAGGTAGAGGGAAAACGGTGAATCATAGACCAGTCAGCCTGACAGCAACGGTGGGGAAATTGCTGGAGTTCATTATAAAACATTTAATAGCAGAGCACTTGGAAAACAGTGACAGGATTGGACAGAGTCAGCATGGATTTACGAAAGGGAAATCATGTCTGAGAAATCGACTGGAACTCTTCGACAACGTAACTAGTGGAGTTGATGAGAGGGAGTAAGTTTGTGCTTTATTTGGACTTTCAGAAGGCCCCACATAAGAGATTAGTATGCAAAATTAAAGCACATGGGATTGGGAGTAGTGCATTGAGATGGATAGAAAATTGGTTGGCAGACAGGAAACGAAGAGTAAGAATAAACGGGTCTTGTTCCAAGTGGCAGTCAGTGGCTAGTGGGGTACTTGGACCCCAGCTTTCATATATTAATAACTTAGAGGGGGGAATAAAATGTAATATCTCCAAATTTACACATGACAAAGCTGGATGGCAGGGTGAGCTGGATGCAGAGATGCTTCAATGTGATTTGAACAAGTTGAGTGCATGAGCAAATGTACGGCAGAATCAGTATAATGTGGATAAATGTGAGGTTATTCATTTTGATAGCAGGAAGACAGATCATCATCTGACTGACAATAAATTGAGAAAGGGGAATGTGCAATAAATCCTGGGTGTCCTTGTACGCCAGTTAGAGTCTCTCAGCACAGAAACTGGCCTTTGGAAAAACATGTCTATGCCGACCATCAAATACCAATCTGTACAATATACGATACAGTGGTTAGCACTGCTGCCTCAGCACTAGGAACCCGGGTTCAATTCCTGCCCTGGGTCAGTGTGTGTGGAGTTTGCATGTTCTCCCCGTGTCTGTGTGGGTTTCCTCCAGGTGCTTCAGTTTGCTCCCAACGTCCAAAGATGTGCAGGTTAGGTTGATTCGTTGTACAAAATTACCCCTTAGTGTCAGGGGCACTAGCAGGGTGAATACATGGGGTTACAGGGATAGGGTCTGGGTGGGTTTGTTGTCAGTGCAGGTTCAATGGGCTGAATGGCCTCCTTCTGCACTGTAGGGATTCTATAAAAAAAAAAGCTATGCTATACAAATCCTATTTACCACTCGCTAAAGCAAGCATACAGATGTCGCAGGTGGTGAACACCACAAATTGTATGTTGGCCTTCATCGCAAGAGAATTGGACACAAGGCCTTGGGTGAGGCCACACCTGGGAAGTTGTGTGTTGTTTTGGTTTCCTTATCCGAGGAAGGATGTTTTTGCTGTGGAGCGAGTGCAGCAAAGATGTACCAGACTGATTCCTAGGATGGCAGGACTGACTTATGAGAGAGAGATTGGGTCAGTTAGGAGTTCTCATAGAAATGCATAAAATTCTAACAGGACTAGACAGGGTAGGGCAGGAAGGATGTTCCCGATGAAAAACAGAAAATGCTGGAAAATCTCAGCAGGTCTGACAGCATGTGTGGGGAGAGAATAGAACCAACGTTTTGAGTCTAGATAACCCTTCATCAGTCCTGCTCTGAGACCACCTAGACTCGAAATGTTGGCTCTATTCGCTCCCCACAGATGCTCATAGAATCCCTACAGTGCAGAAGGAGGGCCAATTGGCCCATCAAGTCTGCACTGACCACAATCACACCCAGGCCCTATCCCCATAACCCTACTTATTTACCATATAACCCCCTGACACTAAGGGGCAATTTAGCATGACCAATCAACCTAACCCACACATCTTTGGAGTGTGGGAGGAATACGGAACACCCGGAGGAAACCCATGCAGACACGGGGAGAATGTGCAAACCCTAAATAGACAGTGATCCAAGTTGGGAATCAAACCCGGGTCCCTGGCACTGTGAGGCAGCAATGCTAACCACTGTACAACTGTGCCGCTCTGTCAGACCTGCTGAGATTGTCCAGCATTTTGTATTTTTGTTTCAGATTCCAGCTTCCGCAGTAGTTTGTTTTCATCAGGATGTTCCTGATGGTGGGGGAGCCCAGAACAAAAGGGCCACAGACTTTTGACACAAATTACTACTGTCACATGTATTAGTTATACAATGAAAAATATTGTTTCTTGCACGCTATACAAAGCATACCGTACATAGAAAAGATTATGGAGATGCCGGCGTTGGACTGGGGTGGGCACAGTAAGAAATCTCAAAACCAGGTTAAAGTCCAACAGGTTTATTTGGAATCATGAGCTTTTGGAGCGCTGCCCCTTCATCAGGTGAGTGGAGGTTAGTTCACAAACACGGCATACTCATTGAGCACCTCTGCCATTTCTACTGGTTCCGTGCAGACTTTCCCGCCTTCACCTTTTATAGGCCCTATTCCGTCACGTCTCATCCTTTTACTCTTCACATATTTATAGAACGCCTTAGGGTTCTCCTTAATCCTACCTGCCAGGGCCTTCTCGTGACCCCTTCTGGCTCTCCTAATTTCCTTCTTTAGTCCCTGTTAGGGGGAAGTTTTTCACACAGAGGGTGGTGGGCGAGTGGAATCGGCTGCCGTCAGTGGTGGTGGAGGCAAACTCAATAGGGTCTTTTAAGAGACTCCTGGATGAGTACATGGGACTTAATAGGATGGAGGGTTATAGGTAGACCCAGAAGGTAGGGATATGTTCGGCACAACTTGTGGGGCCGAAGGGCCTGTTTTGTGCTGTAGTTTTTCTGTCTTTCCCCAATTAAATACTATTCTTTTGTTCTCCATTCCAAAATGAAGATCTTCACATTTTCCCGCATTATTCCACTTGCCAACTTTGTGCCCACTTACTTAAGCTATCAATATCTCTTTGCAAGCTGTTTGTATCCCTCAAACAATCTAACTCGCCACCTATTTTTGTGTTGCAAATTTGGCTACAGTACATTCACTTCCATCCTCCATGTCATTAATTGTAAACAGTTGCAGTCCCAGCACTGATCCCTGTGGAATCCCACTGGTTACAGGTCACCAACCTAAAAAATAACCCCTTACTCCTACTCGCTGTTTCCTGTCCATTAGTCAATTCTCTCTCTGTGCCAATATACGACCTGCAACACCATGGGCTCTTATCTTATTACTTAACTTTTTGAGAGTTACCTTGTCAAATGTCTTCTGGAAGTCCAATACAACACATCTACTAATTACCCTCTATCCATTCTGGTTGAGACTTCCTCGAAAAGCTCTTTATTAATCAGACTCGATTTCCCTTTCATGAAGCCATGCTGACTTTGCTGGATTAGATTATGGTTTTCCAAATGTGCTGCTATTACTGCCTTAGTAACTGACTCCAATATTTTTCATGATCATAATGAATGGCGGAACAGGCTCAAAGGGCCGAGTCGAGTGGCCTACCCTTTCTCCTACTTTCTATTTTTCTATGAATTCTCTTTCCCAGAGAGCAGTGGTGGCATGGTCATTGAGTATTTTTCAGGCTACAGATTGAATCCCCGTCACTCAAGAATCAAAGGGTACAAGGCATAGACAGAAAGGTTGAGGCCACAATCAGATCAGTCATGATCTTTTCAGATAACAGAACAGATGTGTGGTGTCAAATAATCTATTCCTGTTTCTAATTTGTATGTTGATACGCAAGCGCCATGTCTTACATTATGAAGTCATTTTCTCTCTCGTCTTTGATTTGTTTTGGAATATTGAGCATTATGTTTTGATTTAAAGAAAAGAGGGATTTCTGTTAATGTTCTGTTAACCGTATTAAGTTTAAGGATATACAGGTGGAGGATACAGTGTTAGTCAGGGAGACAGGCATTTTGGTTTCCTACTTTATCATCTGGATTCAGAATGAATTAACGTTCCTGTCTTGCAGAAAGAATATACTCACTGAAGATGTAGGATATCATGATTCCAGGGATATAATGTCCAACTGCAGCAAACACCGAGCACCCAAGACACATCTTCAAACAGAACTGAGAAAGGGAGGAACACAAACATTCAGTATCTGTTAAAGGAACCCCATCCCTCAAACAGATGCATGCAGACACTTAATGGCAACTCACCTCAAATAAACTCAGAACAGACAGCGAGCAGATAGTAAAACTTGGATCCATGCCACACTTGGCGTCCCTCAACCCCTCTTTCCACCTCCCCCACCCCACTTGGCTCCCCCCCCCCCACCCTACTTGGCTCCCCACAACCCTCCCCTCCTGTCCCACTTGGTGCCCCCTGCCACACAGCACCCCTCGCCATGTCACCGCCACACCCCCATCAAGACCTACCTTTCCTGGGTTCTGCCTCTTGAATTCCAGCACTTCTTTTAGATAGAGGTTAAAGGCCACGCAGCTCTCAGCAAGATAGTGGCAAAGATCAGGCAGCCTGAGAAGTCGAGGCCTTGTGGAGTTTCCATCACTGGATGCAGAGACATCACAGATTACATATAAACATACGAATTAAGAACAGGAGGAATAGGCAATTTGGTCCCTTGAATCTGCTTGGCCATTCAAGGTCACGCCTAATCTGATTGTGGCATCTACTTCAACTCTTCTTCTCTAATCCATATCCTCCGACTCCCTTGTGAATCAAGCATCTACCTAACTCAGTCTTAAAAATATTCAATGACACTGCCTCCACGGCTCTCTGGGGAAGAGAATTCAGTTCTCCTCATCTGTCTTATCAGGAGACCCTATATTTTTGAATTATGTTCCTTTGGTCTATACACCCCTACAAGGAGAAACAAACATTCTCTCAGCAGCCACCTTCTTGTCAAATGCTCTCAGGATCTTGAATGTTTCAATGAAGATCACCTCTCCTTCTAAACTCCAGTGGCTGCAGACCCAACTTCCCATCAGAAGATAACCCCACCATCCAAGGAATCAGTTGAGTGAATCTTCTCTGAATTGCTTCAAATGTAATTTTATCCTAGATAAAATTACATTTGAAGCAATTGGATAGGCTGAGGGAGCTTGATCTTTTCTCCTTGGCGAGACATAGGATGAGAGGAGACCTAATAGAGGTATATAAGATGTTGAGAGGCATAGATCGGGTGGACTCTCAGAGGCTTTTTCCCAGGGTGGAAATGGCTGCTACGAGAAGACACAGGTTTAAGGTGCTGGGGCTAGGTACAGGGGAAATGTTAGGGGGAAGTTTTTCACAGAGGGTGGTGGGCGAGTGGAATCGGCTGCCATCAGTGGTGGTGGAGGCAAACTCAATAGGGTCTTTTAAGAGACTCCTGGGTGAGTTCATGGGATTTAATAGGATTAAGGGTTATAGGTGGCCTAAAAGGTAGGGATATGTACGGCACAACTTGTGGGGCCGAAGGGCCTGTTTTTGTGCTGTAGTTTTTCTATGTTTCTATTACGAGACCAAAACTATACATAGAACTCCAGATGGTCTCACCATAGCACATTATACTCAATCTGCTGATTTTTGTGCCCACTCACTTAACCTGTCTATATCCCTCTTACTAACTTACTCTCCTACCTTTGTATCATCAGCAAATTTATCAACCAATCATTGGATCCCTTCATCCAAGTCATCAATATAGGATACAAATAGTTAAGGTTCCAGCACTGTGGCACTCCACTTATCACATCTTGCCAACCAAAAAGATCCATTTATCACAACTCTCTGCTCCCTTTTAGCTAAGCAATCCTCTATCCTCGCTAATGTTATCCCTGCACCATGAACTCTTATTTTCCATTATAATATTTGACATGGCACCTTGTCAAATGCCTTTTGGAAATACAGGTACACCACATCGACCGGTTTCCCATTATCCACCCTTCTTGCTAAGAATCTTAATAGTCAAACATGATTTCCCTTTCACAAAGCCACGTCGAGTCTACTCCAAGTGTCTTGTTATAACATTTTTAATAATAGATCCTAGCATTTTTCCGATATTAGGGTAACTAGCCTGTGGTTTTCTACTTTGTCTCTCTCAAGAGTACAAATGGAGGACATTTGCTATTTTTCAATCTGATGGGACGGTTCCAGAATCTAGAAAATTTTGGAAAATTAAGATCAATGTATCTTGGATCCGAGAATGAAGTCCATCATGACTCGGGACTTCTCAGCCTTTAGCCGGATAGTTCTTTTCACTACCTGCTTATTGCAAGTTTTAAGCTCCTCTGGCCAAAGTAGACTACTTATAGGAAAATTCTCATCAGGGACTATACCATCAAACCATAAGATTTAGGAGCAGAAGTAGGCCACTCAGCCCATCAGGTCTGCTCCAGCTTTCACGAGATAATGATTGATCTGATAATCTTCAGTTTTCTCCCACTTTCTCAAATATCTTCCACTTTCTATGCCTTTTAGCTTTGACAAAGGGTCATCTGGACTCGAAATGTCAGCTCTTTTCTCTCCTTACAGATGCTGCCAGACCTGCTGAGATTTTCCAGCATTTTCTCTTTTGGTTTTAATCCTCCGCTTTCCCACCTATCCCCATAACCTTGATTCCCTTACTGATTAAACTTCTGTCCATTTCTGCGTTGAACAAGCCTAACAACCCAACCTCTACAGCCCTCTGCAGTAAAGAATTCCACAAAGTCACTGCCCTCAGAAGAAATTTCTCCTCATCTGTCTTCAATGGATGAGGGCAATGCAATTGACGTAGTCTACATGGACTTCAGTAAGGCTTTTGACAAGGTCCTGCATGGGAGACTGATCAAGCAGCTAAGAGCCCAAGGGATCCAGAACAATTTGGATTCAAAATTGGTTTAGTGACAGGAGGCAGAGGGTGATGGTCAAAGGTTGTTTTTGTGACTGGAAGCCTATCCAGTGGTGTATCACAGGGATCGGTGCCGGGTCCCTTGCTGTTTGTAGTGTACATTGATGATCTAGACATGAATGTGGGAGGTAAGATCAGTAAATTCGCAGATGATACAAAAGTTGGTGGTGTGGTAAATAGTGCGGAGGAAAGTTGCAGATTACAGGACTATATGGATTGGGCAGAACAGTGAGGTGATGCATTTTGGGAGGACTAACAAGGCAAGGGAATACACATTGATTGGTAGGACACTAGGAAGTACAGAGGACCAGAGGGACCTTGGGGACCATATCTAAAGATCTCTGAAGGCAGCAGGAGAGGCCAGTAAGGCGTCATATGGGATACTTGGAGGGGGGGGTTTAAGGCTGCCAGTTGCCTGTGGTGAGGTGGAGCCTGTTCTGTTTGCACTGCCCAGATAACAGACATCTCCGTCAGCTCCCAATTACTGCAGCAGGAATCAGCCCATCACAGGATGGCCTGTGTAAAGTTTTATTCAGTAAGAAGTTTAACAACACCAGGTTAAAGTCCAACAGGTTTATTTGGTAGCAAAAGCTACCAAAGGCATGGAGGTAGCAAAGGCATGGAGTGTGGCTTTTGCTACCAAATAAACCTGTTGGACTTTAACCTGGTGTTGTTAAACTTCTTACTGTGTTTACCCCAGTCCAACGCCGGCATCTCCACATCATAAAGTTTTATTCACAGGGCCGAGTGGTCAGTCCCAATGAAGAAACAAACACAGCTTCATCAATCTCAGGAAAATTAACAACTCTCCGCTTTCCTGCACTCTATGCCCCAGCTTATCACTCTGATCCTCACCAAAGGTTAATGGTATCAATCCTAGTCCACAGTGTAACGCAAGCTGATGCAAAACGGTCTGGGAATGAAGACTGAACCTCTCCTGCCGCGAGGGTGGGGGCTCAGTACCAGAGGCCAAGATAGCAACTCAGCCTTTCCTACATTCAGACACTTTGCTTGCTCACATTTAACGTGGAAAAATGATTGAGCCTGGTGCAACTGATGAAAACGTACCTCTCGCCTTCATCCATGGGGCGCTGGACTGCAAGAGAAAAGGGGAAAACATCACGCTCTGCACACACCAATTATAATTGGGAATTTTCACAGTAACTTCATTGCAGTGTTAATGTAAGACTACTTGTGACTAATTTTTAAAAACTTTTAAGATCCCACTTTAAGATAATTGCTATGTTTCAGTGGAGGCACCGCCTGGTATCAAAGGAACAAATAGGCTGAAAACAAGAGGACAGGGGCTCAGCTTCAGATATCAACCCGGGGAGGCCCAGAAAGGAGGGGACTTCAGGCAAATGGGTAGGTGGTATACATCAGGAACTCAGAGGGACGCTGTTCTGAGGCATGGAGTGAGGGGGGAGAAGAAAGGTACTCAGGAGGCCTGCAGGCTGGTGTACATCAGGCACTGAGTGTGCAGAATAAGACTCAGCTTACCCATGACGTGGGGTAACAACTCGTTCTTCCAATGGTCTAGGAATACGATGGCCAGCACCGACAAGCTGATCAAGAAGATTGGACGCAGTGAAGTGGACGAAAACAGCCTGAGTAGGGGGGAGAATTAATTTGAGAGAATCAATTCACGCATACACACCCTCACAGTAACTGCAGTCCAGCTCTCCTACCGGATTACCCACCCCCATCAACTTGCTCACCATCCCCCCCCTCCATGTAATCAGATCACAACCTCATCCACCTGGCATTTGGCAGGTAGTTAATTAGAAACATAGAAGAAGCCATCTGGTCCATTGTTAGTGTGTGCTCTGCGGGAAACTATCCTATTCCAGGTTCCCGCTACTTATGTTTGCTATGCACCGCTGACTTATTGCACTCTTGTGGTTCCTTTAAGATTGATGCACACCCACACAGCTCGTGAATAGCCTCTTTGGTCTGTGCGTGGTATATTACGGTTTACTGTATGGTCATGCACCAATATGGCTGAAGGGAAAAATTGTTCCTCTATTTTTCCCACTTCAATTTTCTCCCCTTTATTTATCCAATTCAATTCTGAAGGTTCCTGTTGAATCTGCTTTCGCCGCTCTTTCAGATTACATCAACTTGCTGTTTCAAAAAAGTTTACAATGTTGCCTCTGGTGATTTTGTCAATCACCTTAACTCTTGGGTTGGCCAGTTACTGCCCCTCCTGCCAATGAAAACAGCTTCTTATTTATTCTATCAAAACTCGCCACAATTTTGAACACCTCAATTAAATCTCCCTTGAACATTCTCTGCTCAAAGATCAATCCCAGTCCCTCCAGCCTGCTCTTCTAATCATTAAAATGGCTGATTGTCTACATCAATTCTACTTTTCCACCCAATCCCTTGATCCTGTCCAAGAATTTATTGATGTTGGTCTTGAATCAACTGATAGAAAAGAGTAGGCCATTCAGCCCATCAAGCCTGCTGCTGTTCCATGTGATCATAGCTAATACTCCCACTCTCTCCCCATAATCATTGATCCCTTTAATGTCTAGAAATCTATTTATTTCTTAAATAGTGACTTGGCCTCCATAGCTCTCTGTGGTAGGGAATTCCACAGGTTCACCTCCCTGAGTGAAGAAATTTCTCCTCCGCTCAGTCCTAAATGGCTAACCCAGTATCCTGAGACTGTGACTCCTTATTCTAGAGCACGCGCAACTAGGGCAGAAAGATCACCCTGAATCCAACCCTGTCAGAATTTTATACATTTCAATCAAATCCCCAGTCATTCTTCCAAAATCTAATGAATTCAGGCCGAGTTGACCCTGTTGAGTATTGGAGACATGATAGAATCATAGAGTCATAGAGGTTTACAGCATGGAAACAGGCCCTTCAGCCCAACTTGTCCATGCCACCCTTTTGTTTTAGAACATAGAACATAGAACATTACAGCGCAGAACAGGCCCTTCGGCCCACGATGTTGCACCGACCAGTTAAAAAAAAAAACTGTGACCCTCCAACCTAAACCAATTTCTTTTCGTCCATGAACCTATCTACGGATCTCTTAAACGCCCCCAAACTAGGCGCATTTACTACTGATGCTGGCAGGGCATTCCAATCCCTCACCACCCTCTGGGTAAAGAACCTACCCCTGACATCGGTTCTATAACTACCCCCCCTCAATTTAAAGCCATGCCCCCTCGTGCTGGATTTCTCCATCAGAGGAAAAAGGCTATCACTATCCACCCTATCTAAACCTCTAATCATCTTATATGTTTCAATAAGATCCCCTCTTAGCCGCCGCCTTTCCAGCGAAAACAATCCCAAATCCCTCAGCCTCTCCTCATAGGATCTCCCCTCCATACCAGGCAACATCCTGGTAAACCTCCTCTGCACCCTCTCCAAAGCCTCCACATCCTTCCTGTAATGTGGGGACCAGAACTGCACACAGTACTCCAAGTGCGGCCGCACCAGAGTTGTGTACAGTTGCAACATAACGCTACGACTCCTAAATTCAATCCCCCTACCAATAAACGCCAAGACACCATATGCCTTCTTAACAACCTTATCTACTTGATTCCCAACTTTCAGGGATCTATGCACACATACACCTAGATCCCTCTGCTCCTCCACACTATTCAAAGTCCTCCCGTTAGCCCTATACTCAACACATCTGTTATTCCTACCAAAGTGAATTACCTCACACTTCTCCGCATTAAACTCCATCCGCCACCTCTCGGCCCAACTTTGCAACCTGTCTAAGTCTTCCTGCAAACTACGACACCCTTCCTCACTGTCTACCACACCACCGACTTTGGTGTCATCAGCAAATTTGCTAATCCACCCAACTATACCCTCATCCAGATCATTAATAAATATTACAAACAGCAGTGGCCCCAAAACAGATCCCTGAGGTACACCACTTGTAACCGCACTCCATGATGAATATTTACTATCAACCACCACCCTCTGTTTCCTATCCGCTAGCCAATTCCTGATCCAATTTCCTAGATCACCCCCAAGCTAATTGGGGGGTGATCTAGGAAATTAGCTTGGGGGTTTTAAACCCCCAAGCTAATCCCAATTGCCAGCATTTGGCCCATATCCCTTTATACCCATCGTACCCATGTAACTATCCAAATGCTTTTTAAAAGACAAAATTGTACTCGCCTCTACTACTACCTCTGGCAGCTTGTTCCAGACACTCACCACCCTCTGTGAAAAAATTGCCCCTTTGGACACTTTTGTATCTCTCCCCTTAAACCTATGCCCTCTAGTTTTAGACTCCCCTACCTTTGGGAAAAGTTATTGACTATCTAGCTGATCTGTGCCCCTCATTATTTTATAGTCCTCTATAAGATCACCCCTCAGCCTTCTACGCTCCAGAGAAAAAAATCCCAGTCTATCCAGCCTCTCCTTATAACTCAAACCAGCAATTCCCGGTAGCATCCTAGTAAATCTTTTCTGCACTCTTTCTAGTTTAATATTATCCTTTCTATAATAGGGTGACCAGAATTACCATAGAACCATTGAAAATTACAGCTCAGAAACAGGCCTTTTGGCCCTTCTTGTCTATGCCGAACCATTTTTTGCCTAGTCCCACTGACCTGCACTTGGACCATATCCCTCCAAACCCCTCTCATCCATGAACCCGTTCAAGTTTTTCTTAAATGTTAAAAGTGAGCCCACATTTACCACTTTATCCGGCAACTCATTCCACACTCCCACCACTCTCTGCGTGAAGAAGCCCCCCCTAATATTCCCTTTAAACTTTTCTCCTTTCACCCTTAACCCAGGCCCTCTGGTTTTTTTCTCCCCTCGCCTCAGCGGAAAAAGCCTGCTTGCATTCACTATCTATACCCATCAAAATCTTATACACCTCTATCAAATCTCCCCTCATTCTTCTATGCTCCAGGGAATAAAGTCCCAACCTATTCAATCTCTCTCTGTGACTCAGCTTCTCAAGTCCCGGCAACATCCTTGTGAACCTTCTCTGCACTCTTTCAACCTTATTTACATCCTTCCTGTAACTAGGTGACCAAAACTATACACAATACTCCAAATTCGGCCTCACCAATGCCTTATATAACCTTACCCTAACACTCCAACTTTTATACTCGATACTCCGATTTATAAAGGCCAATGTACCAAAGGCACTCTTTACGACCCTATCCACCTGTGACGTCACTTTTAGGGAATTCTGTACCTGTATTCCCAGATCCCTCTGTTCAACTGCACTCTTCAGAGTCCTACCATTTACCCTGTACGTTCTACTTTGGTTTGTCCTTCTAAAGTGCAATATCTTACACTTGTTTGTGTTAAATTCCATTTGCCATTTTCCAGAATTGTACACAGTATTCCAAGTGTGGCCTTACCAATGTCTTGTACAACTTCAACAAGACATTCCAACTCCTGTATTCAATGTTCTGACCGATGAAACCAAGCATGCCGAATGCCTTCTTCACCACTCTGTCCACCTGTGACTCCACTTTCAAGGAGCTATGAACATGTACCCCTCGATCTCTTTGTTCTGTAACTCTCCCCAATGCCCGACCATTAACTGAGTAAATCCTGCCCTGGTTCAATCTACCAAAATGCATCACCTCACATTTGTCTAAATTAAACTCCATCTGCCATGCGTCAGCCCACTGGCCCAATTGATCAAGATCCCGTTGCAATTGGAGATAACTTTCTTCACTGTCCACTATGCCACCAATCTTAGTGCCATCTGCAAACTTACTAACCATGCCTCCTATGTTCTCATCCAAATCATTAATATAAATGACAAATAACAGTGGACCCAGCACTTATCCCTGAGGCACACCGTTTGTGCCTCCAGTTTGAAAAACTCTTTACAACCACCCTCTGGCTTCTGTCAAGCAGTAAGAAGTTTAACAACACCAGGTTAAAGTCCAACAGGTTTATTTGGTAGCAAAAGCCAGACAAGCTTTCGGAGCTGCAAGCCCCTTCTTCAGGTGAGTGGGAATTCTGTTCACAAACAGAACAGAATTCCCACTCACCTGAAGAAGGGGCTTGCAGCTCCGAAAGCTTGTGTGGCTTTTGCTACCAAATAAACCTGTTGGACTTTAACCTGGTGTTGTTAAACTTCTTACTGTGTTTACCCCAGTCCAACGCCGGCATCTCCACATCATGTCTGTCAAGCAGGACAGACTTTAGTTAAAAACAAATGGAGCTTTATTAGTGGTGTGTGATCTCTTCCATGGCTGCTTCACTCAAAGATATATATATATATAGCAGGACAGGTAGCATTGAACATAACATAAGAACTAGGAGCAGGAGTAGGCCAACTGGCCCATCGAGTCTGCTCCGCAATTCAATAAAACGGAGGAAGCAGGGTGGCTGCAGAAGGACTTGGACAGTTTAGAAGAGTGGGCAAAGAAGTGGCAGATGGAATACAATGTGGAAAACTGAGAGGTTATGCACTTTGGAAGGAGGAATGGAGGCATAGACTATTTTCTAAATGGGGAAATGCTTCGGAAATCAGAACCACAAAGGGACTTGGGAGTCGTATGAGGAACGGTTGGGGACTCTGGGTCTGTACTTGGAGTTTAGAAGAATGAGGGGGGATCTTATTGAAACTTACAGATACTGCGAGGCCTGGATAGGGTGGATGTGGAGAGGATGTTTCCACTAGTAGGAAAAACTAGAACCAGAGGGCACAACCTCAGGCTAAAGGGACAATCCTTTAAAATAGAGATGAGGAGGAATTTCTTCAGCCAGAGTGTGGTGAATCTGTGGAACTCTTTGCCACAGAAGGCTGTGGAGGCCAGGTCATTGAGTGTCTTTAAGACAAATAGATAGGTTCTTGATTAATAAGGGGATCAGGGGTCATGGGGAAAAGGCAGGAGAATGGGGATGAGAAAAATATCAGCCATGATTGAATGGCGGAGCAGACTTGATGGGCCGAGAGGCCTCATTCTGCTCCTATGTCTTATGGTTTCCCATGCAAGGTCCATTCCATCATTTCAGTGCATAGAAAACAGAAGCAGTAGGCCATTCAGCCTTTCGAGCCTGCTCCACCATTCATTTCGATCAAGGCTGATCATCAAATCCTAATCCCCGCCTTGCCCACCCATATCCCTTGATCCCTTTAGCCCCAAGAGCCATGTCTAATTTCTTCTTGAAATCGGACAGTTTCAGCCTCAACTGCAGGGGAGGCGATGGCTTACTGGTATCATCACTAGACGATGAATCTAGAAACTCAGCAATGTGGCTGACTCTCAACTGCCCTCCAAGGGCAACTAGGGATGGGCAATAAATGCTGGCCAGCCAGCAACACCCATGTCCCACAAATGAATAAAAACAAACTTTGTTAGTGAATTCCACACATTCACCACCCTCTGGGTGAAGAAATTTCTCCTCACCTCAGTTCTAAACTTAGTAACTATGACCCCTCGTTCTGGACTCCCCCACCATCGGGAACATTCTTTCTGAATCCACCCGTTGCAAAATTCTAAGTTTCTACGAGATCCCTTCTCACCCTTCTAAACGCCAGTGAATATAATCCCAACCATGACAGACCTGCCATCCCAGGAATCAGCCTGGTAATCTTCGCTGCACTCCCTCTATAGCAAAAGCCATCCTTCCTCAGATAAGAACACCAAACTGCACACAGTCTCCAGGTGTGGCCTCACCAACACCCTATACAATTGCAGTAAAACATATCTATTCCTATACTCAAATCCTCTTGCTAGGAAGGCCAACATACCATTTGCCTTCTTTATTGCCTCCTGTACCTGTGCACTTACTTTCAGTGACTGATGCACGAGAACACCAAGGTCTCACTGAGCATCCAACTTTCTCAATTTATACCCATTCAAATAATAATCTGCCTTCCTATTATTGCTACCCAAGTGGATAACCTCACATCTATCCACATTATACTGCATCTGCCAAGCATATGCCCACTCAGCCTGTCCAAATCATGCTGAAGAATTTGTGCACCCTTCTCGCAGCTCACCAGACCAACCAACTTTGCATCATCTGCAAATTTGGAGATAATACATTTCATTCCCTCTTCTAAATCATTATTCTGAACAGTTGGGGTCTTATAATAGATCGCTACGGAACCCCACTAGTCACTGCCTGTCAATCAGAAAAAGAACCACGTGAACCAACTTTTTGCTAACCAGCTTTCTAACCATCTCAAGACACTACCTGCAACCCCATGCATTTTAATTTATGTAGTAGTTTGCTATGCGAGAACTTGCTGAAAGCCTTCTAGATGACATCCACAGGCGCTCCTTGGTCAACTCCATTTGTTACTTCGTCAGAGAATTCTAACAGATTTGTTGAGCATTTCTCCTTGTAAATCCATGCTGACTTTGTCTGATTATACCACTGCTTTCCAAACGCTGAGCTATAAAATCCTTGACAAGGCACTCCAGCAACTTCCCCAGTACTGACATTAAGCTCACTGGTCTATAATTCCCTCTTTTCTCTCTATCTCCCTTTTGAATAGTGGGCTTACATTAGCTACCTTCCAATCTGTAGGAACCAGACAGAGTCCAAAGAAATTTGGAAAAAGACCACCAATGGATCGACTATTTCCCGGGCCACTTCCTTACGTACTCTGGGATGAAGATCAGGCCCTGGAACGCCTTCAATCCCAATTTTCTTAAAACCATTTCTCTACTAATGCTGATTTCCTTCAGCTCCTCACTAAAACTTGTTTCTCTCAGAACTTCTGGTACATTGCTTCTGTCTTCACAAAGCAAGACAAGTATAAATTTACTTTCTCAGCCAGTTCTTTATTCCCCGTTATGAATTCACCTGTTTGATTGTAAGGGGCTTTCATTCATTTTTTTCAATGTTTTTTTCAATGGATAGTCACATGAGCAGCCTGGGAATGGAGGGATACAAACGATTGGTCTAGTTGGACCAAGGAGCGGCACAGGCTTGGAGGGCCGAAGGGCCTGTTTCCTGTGCTGTTCTTTGTCCTTCTCTTTACATATCTACAGAAACTTTTACAGGCAGTTTTTATGCTCCCCACTAGCTTATTTTCATACTCCATTTTTTCCTTCTTAATCAATCCCTTGGTCCTCCTTTGCTGAATATTAAACTGCTCCCAATCCGCAGGTCCGCCAATTTGTATGCTTCTTCCTGGAATCTGATACTATCTCTAATTTCCCTTGTAAGTTATGGTTTGTCCAAAGTTCCCTTACCACTTGTGCCAAACTGGAATAAAAATCTTCTGGAGTTCACCTATTCGTTCTTTAAATGTCTGCCATTGCCTGTCCACTCTCTTTCCTTTCAGCAGGGGAGTGGGAACGAAAGCAAAGATGAATTAGCTGAAGGGGGAACCAAGAGTAGGGCCAGTAAGACTCAGAGAAACAGCAGGCAGGGTGTGGTTGCTAATCAACGAGAGTCTGGTGGGCTGAAGTGCATTTGTTTCAATGCAAAACGTATAACAGGTACGGCACATGAACTTAGAGCTTGGATTAGTACTAGGAACTACGATGTTGTTGCCATTACAGAGACTTGGTTAAGGGAAGGACAGGATTGGCAGCTTAATGTTCCAGGATACAGATGTTTCAGGTGGGATAGAGTGGAATGTAAAAGGGGTGGGGGAGTTACACTACTGGTTAAGGAGAATATCACAGCTGTACTGCGGGAGGACACCACGGAGGGCTCGCACAGCAAGGCAATATGGGTAGAGCTCAGGAATAGGAAGGATGCAGTCACAAGGTTGGGAGTTTACTATAGGCTGCCCAACAGCCAGCGGACGATAGAGGAACATACGCAGGCAGATTTTGGCAAGGTGTAAAAGTAATACATAGAACATAGAACAGTACAGCACAGAACAGGCCCTTCGGCCCACGATGTTGTGCCGAGCTTTATCTGAAACAAAGATCAAGCTATCCCACTCCCTACCATCCTGGTGTGCTCCATGTGCCTATCCAATAACCGCTTAAATGTTCCGAAAGTGTCTGACTCCACTATCACTGCAGGCAGTCCATTCCACACCCCAACCACTCTCTGCGTAAATAACCTACCTCTGATATCCTTCCCATATCTCCCACCACGAACCCTATAGTTATGCCCCCTTGTAATAGCTCCATCCACCCGAGGAAATAGTCTTTGAACCTTCACTCTATCTATCCCCTTCATCATTTTATAAACCTCTATTAAGTCTCCCCTCAGCCTCCTCCGCTCCAGAGAGAACAGCCCTAGCTCCCTCAACATTTCCTCATAAGACCTACCCTCCAAACCAGGCAGCATCCTGGTAAATCTCCTCTGCACTCTTTCCAGCGCTTCCACATCCTTCTTATAGTGAGGTGACCAGAACTGCACACAATATTCCAAATGTGGTCTCACCAAGGTCCTGTACAGTTGCAGCATAGCCCCACGGCTCTTAAACTCCAACCCCCTGTTAATAAAAGCTAACACACTATAGGTCTTCTTCACAGCTCTCTCCACTTGAGTGGCAACCTTTAGAGATCTGTGGATATGGACCCCAAGATCTCTCTGTTCCTCCACAGTCTTCAGAACCCTACCTTTGACCCTGTAATCCACATTTAAATTAGTCCTACCAAAATGAATCACCTCACATTTATCAGGGTTAAACTCCATTTGCCATTTTTCAGCCCAGCTCTGCATCCTATCTATGTCTCTTTGCAGCCTACAACAGCCCTCCACCTCATCCACTACTCCACCAATCTTGGTCATCAGCAAATTTACTGATCCACCCTTCAGCCCCCTCCTCTAAGTCATTAAAAAAAATCACAAAGAGCAGAGGACCAAGCACTGATCCCTGCGGCACTCCGCTAGCAACCTGCCTCCAATCCGAAAATTTTCCATCCACCACCACCCTCTGTCTTCGATCAGACAGCCAGTTACCTATCCAATCGGCCAACATTTCCCTCTATCCCACACCTCCTCACTTTCATCATAAGCCGACCATGGGGGACGTTATCAAACGCCTTACGAAAATCCATGTATATGACATCAACTGCCCTACCTTCATCAACACACTTAGTTACCTCCTCAGAAAATTCTATCAAATTTGTGAGGCACGACTTGTCCTTCACGAATCAGTGCTGACTATCCCGGATTAATCCGCATCTTTCTAAATGGTCGTAAATCCCATCCCTAAGGACCTTTTCCATCAATTTACCAACCACCGAAGAAAGACTAACCGGTCTATAATTACCAGGGTCATTTCTATTCCCTTTCTTAAACAGAGGAACAACATTCGCCACTCTCCAGTCCTCTGGCACCATCCCCGTGGACAGTGAGGACCCAAAGATCAAAGCCAAAGGCTCTGCAATCTCATCCCTTGCCTCCCAAAGAATCCTAGGATATATTTCATCAGGCCCAGGGGACTTATCGACCTTCAGTTTATTCAAAACTGCCAGGACATCCTCCCTCCGAACATCTATTTCCTCCAGCCTATTAGCTTGTAACACCTTCTCTTCCTCAAAAACATGGCCCTTCTCCTTGGTGAACACTGAAGAAAAGTATTCATTCATCACCTCGCCTATCTCTACTGACTCCATACACAAGTTCCCACTACTGTCCTTGACCGGCCCTAACCTCACCCATGTCATTCTTTTATTCCTCACATAAGAGTAAAAAGCCTTGGGGTTTTCCTTGATCCGACCCGCCAAGGACTTCTCATGTCCCCTCCTAGCTCTCCTAAGCCCCTTTTTCAGCTCATTCCTTGCTAACTTGTAACCCTCAATCGAACCATCTGAACCTTGTTTCCTCATCCCTACATAAGCTTCCCTCTTCCTTTTCACAAGACATTCCACCTCTTTCGTGAACCATGGTTCCCTCACTCGGCCATTTCCTCCCTGCCTGACAGGGACATACCTATCAAGGACACCCAGTATTTGTTCCTTGAAAAAGTTCCACTTTTCATGAGTGCCTTTCCCTGACAGTTTCTGTTCCCAACTTATGCCCCCTAATTCTTGCCTAATCGCATCATAATTACCTCTCCCCCAATACCTTCCCCTGCCGTACGGCCCTATCCCTCTCCATTGCAATAACAAAAGACACTGAATTGTGGTCACTATCTCCAAAGTGCTCTCCCACAACCAAATCTAACACTTGGCCCGGTTCATTTCCCAGTACCAAATCCAATGTGGCCTCACCTCTTGTCGGCCTATCCACATATTGTGTCAGGAAACCCTCCTGCACACACTGCACAAAAACTGCCCCATCCGAACTATTTGACCTACAAAGGTTCCAATCAATATTTGGAAAGTTAAAGTCCCCCATGACAACTACCCTGTGACCCCCACACACATCCATAATCTGCTTAGCAATTTCTTCCTCCACATCTCTATTACTATTTGGGGGCCTATAGTAAACTCCTAACAACGTGACCGCTCCTTTCCTATTTCTAACCTCAGCCCATATTACCTCAGTGTGCAGATCCCCCTCGAAGTGCCTTTCCGCAGCCGTTAAACTATCCTTGATTAACAATGCTACTCCTCCACCTCTTTTACTAGCTTCCCTACACTTACTGAAACATCTATACCGCGGAACGTCCAACAACCACTCCTGTCCTTGTTCTACCCACGTCTCTGTAATGGCCACAACATCGTAGTCCCAAGTACCAATCCACGCCCCAAGTTCATCTACCTTGTTCCGGATGCTCCTTGCATTGAAGTAGACACACTTCAACCCACCTTCCTGTCTACCGGTACCCACCCCTGACCCTAATACCTTCCCCAATACCTCACCACCCTCACTGACTTCTGGACGACAACTCCTTTTCCCACTCCCCTGACAAATTAGTTTAAACCCTCCTGAAGAGCCGTAACAAATTTCCCTCCTAGGATATTGGTGCCCCTCTGGTTCAGGTGCACCTAGTCCTGTATGTACAGGTCCCACCTTCCCCAGAATGTGTTCCAATTATCCACGTATCTGAAACCCTCCCTCCTGCACCATTCCTGCAACCACATGTTTAACTGCACTCTCTCCCTGTTCCTCAACTCGCTATCACGTGGCACCGGCAACATATCAGAGATGACCACATGTTTTGTCTTGGCTCTCAGCTTCCAGCCCAGCTCCCGAAATTCCTGTTTTAAATCCCCGTCCCTTCTCTTACCTATGTCGTTGGTACCAATGTGTACCAACAACATAGGGTAATAGGGTTGTTGTGGTGTGAGATTAACTTCCCCTATATGGACTGGGACTCACTTAGTGCTAGGGGCGTAGATGGGGCAGAGTTTGTAAGGAGCATCCAGGAGGGCTTCCTGAAACAGAATGTAGATAGTCTAACTAGGGAAGGGGCCATACTGGACCTGGTATCGGGGAATGAGCCCGGCCAGGTGGTCGATGTTTCAGTAGGGGAGCAGTTCGGAAAGAATGACCATAATTCAGTAAGATTTAAGATACTGATGGATAAAGATAAGTGGAGTCCTCAAGTGAAGGTGCTAAATTGGGGAAGGCCAATTACAACAGTATTAGGCAGGAACTGAAGAATATAGATTGGGGCAGATGGTTGAGGGCAAATCAGCATCTGGCATGTGCGAGGCTTTCAAGTGCAAGTTGATAGGGATTCAGGACCGGCACATTCGTGTAAGGATGGAGGATAAGTATGGCAAGTTTTGGGAACCTTGGATAATAACAGATATTGTGATATCTAGTCAAAGAGAAAAAGGAAGCATTTGTCAAAGCTAGGAGGCTGGGAACACACAAAGCAAGTGTGGAATACAAGGAAAGTAGAAAGAAACTGAAGCAAGGAGTAAGGAGGGCTAAAAGGGGGTCATGAAAAAGCATTGGCCAGCAGGATTAAGGAAAATCCCAAGGATTTTTATACATATATAAAGAGCAAGAGGGTAGCCAGGGAGAGGGTTGGCCCTCTCAAGGTCAAGGGAGGGAACCTATGCGTGGAGCCTGAAGAGCTGGGCAAGGTATTAAAGGAGTACTTTGCATCAGTATTCACCAAAGAGAAGTACTTAGTGGATGATGAGTCTGAGAAAGGATGTGTAGATAGTTTGAGTCATGTTGAGATCAAAAAGGTGGTATTGGGATTCTTGAGAAATATGAAGGTAGACAAGTCCCCAGGGCCTGATGGGATATACCCCAGAATACTGAGAGAGGCAAGGGAGGAAATTGCTGGGGCCTTGAGAGAAATCTTTGTATCCTCACTGGCTACAGGGGAGGTCCCAAAGGATTGGAGAATAGCCACTGTTGTTCCTTTATTTAAGAAGGGTAGCAAGAATAATCCAGGAAATTACTGGTCGGTGAGCCATACATCAGTGGTAAGGAAATTATTGGAGAGGGTTCTTCGAGACAGAATTTATTCCCACCTGGAAATAAGTGGGCGTATTACTGAGAGGCAACATGGTTTTGTGAAGGGGAGGTCATGTCTCACGAATTTGATCGAGTTTTTCGAGGAAGTGACGAAGATGATTGATGAGGCTAGGGCAGTGGACGTTGTCTACATGGACTTCAGTAAGGCCTTTGACAAGGTCCCTCATGGCAGACTGGTGCAGAAGGTGAAGTTGCATGGGATCAGAGGTGAGTTGGCAAAGTGAATACAAAACTGGATCAGTCAAAAAAGACAGAGGGTAGCGTTTCTAAATGGAAGGCTGTGACAAGTGGCGTTCCTCAGGGATCAGTGCTGGGACCGTTGCTATTTGTAATAAATCTATATATATTTTTGTAATAAATATATATGAATATAAAATATATAAATGGAGGAAAATGTAACTGGTTTGATTAATAGGTTTGCGGACGACACGAAGGTTGGTGGATTTGCGAATAGCGATGAGGACCATCAGAGGATACAGCAGAATATAGACCGGTTGGAGACTTGGGCGGAGAGATGGCAGATGGAGTTTAATGTGGACAAATGTGAGGTAATGCATTTTGGAAGGTCTAATACAGATAGGAAATATACAGTAAATGGCAGAACCCTTAGGAGTATTGATAAGCGAAGGGATCTGGGTGTACAGGTACACAGGTCACTAAAAATGGCAATGTAGGTGGAGAAGGTAGTCAAGACATACGGCATGCTTGCCTTCATCGGCTGGGGCATTGAGTTTAAAAATTGGCAAGTCATGTTGCAGCTTTGTAGAACCTAAGTTAGGCTGCACTTGGAATATAGTGTTCAGTTCTGGTCGCCACACTACCAGAAGGATGTGGAGGCTTTGGAGAGGGTACAGAAAAGATTTACCAGGATGTTGCCTGGTATGGAGGTCATTAGCTATGAGGAGAGGTTGGAGAAACTTGGTTTGTTCTCACTGGAACGACGGACGTTGAGGGGCGACCTGATAGAAGTCTACAAGATTATGAGGGGCATGGACAGAGTGGATAGTCAGAAGCTTTTTCCCAGGGTGGAAGAGTCAATTACTAGGGGGCACAGGTTTAAGGTGCGAGGGGCAAGGTTTAAAGGAGATGTACGAGGCAGATTTTTTACAGAGTAGTGGGTGCCTGGAACTCGTTGCCGGGGGGGATAGTGACTTTTAAGGGGCGTCTTGACAAATACATGAATAGGATGGGCATAGAGGATATGGTCCCCGGAAGGGTAGGGGGTTTTAGTTCATTCGGGCAGCATGGTCGGTGCAGGCTTGGAGGGCCAAAGGGCCTGTTCCTGTGCAATAATTTTCTTTGTTAATGTTTTTTGAGGGAATAAAATGTAACATCTCAAAGTTTGCAGATGATAGCAAGTTGGGTGCGAGGATGAACTGTGACGAGGATGCAGAGATCCTTCACAATGATCTGGACAGGTTGGGTGAGTGGGCGAATTAATGGCAGATGCAGTATAAATTGGATACGTGAGAGGTTATTCACTTTGGAAGCAAAAATAATGCAGCAGATTACTACCTGAAAGGCTGTAAATTGGGAGAGGGGAGTGTGCAGCGGGACCTGGGTGTCCTTGTGCACCAGTCACTGAAGGTAAGCATGCAGGTGGTAAAGGCGGCAAATGGTATGTTGGCCTTCATTGCAAGAGGCTGAGTACAGGAGCAAGGATGTGTTGATGCAACTATACAGGGCCTCGGTGAGGCCACACCTCGAGTAGTGTGCCCAATTTTGGTCTCCTTTTTTGAGGAAGGATGTTCTTGCTCTCGAGGGAGTGCAGCGAAAGCTTACCAGGCTGATTCTGGGAATGGTGGGACTGATGTATGAGAAGTTGACTAGATTAGGATTGTTTTCGCTGGAGTTCAGATGAATGAGGAGGAGGATCAGAAAGGGGGATCCTTTCAGAAAAGGGATATACTGGCACTGGAGGGGGTGCAGAGGAGATTCACTAGGTTGATTCCGGAGTTGAGAGGGTTGGCTTATGAGGAGAGACTGAGTAGACTGGGGCTATACTCATTGGAGTTCAGATGAATGAGGGGAGATCTTATAGAAACATATAAGATTATGAAGGGAATAGATAAGATAGAAGCAGCGAAGTTGTTTCCACTGACAGGTGAAACTAGAACTAGGGGGCATAGCCTCAAAATAAGGGGAAGCAGATTTAGGACTGAGTTGAGGAGGAACTTCTTCACACAAAGAATTGTGAATCTGTGGAACTCCCTGCCCAGTGAAGCAGTTGAGGCGACCTCATTAAATGTTTTTAAGGCGAGGATAGATAAATTTTTGAACAGTAAAGGAATTAAGGGTTATGGTGAGCGGGCGGGTAAGTGGAGCTGAGTCCACAAAAAGATCAGCAATGATCTTATTGAATGGTGGAGCAGGCACAAGGGGCCAGATGGCCTACTCCTTGTTCTTATGTTATGATCTCAGAGGCTTTTAAAATTCTAACAGGTCTAGACAGGATAGATGCAGGGAAGATGTTCCCGATGGTGGGGGAGTCCAGAACCAGGGATCACGTTGAGGATTCAGGGTAGACCATTTAGGATGGAGGGAAGGAGACATTTCTTCACCCAAAGAGTGGGGAGCCTGTGGAATTCATTACCACAGGAAGTAGTTGATGCCAAAACGTTGAATACATTCAAGAGGCAGCTGGATATAGCACTTGGGGCAAATGGGATCAAAGGTTATGGGGAAAAAGCAGGATTAGGCTATTGAGTTGGATGATCAGCCATGATAATGACTGGTGGAGCAAGCCTGAAGGGCCACATGTCTTTCTCCTACTCCTATCTTGTGTTTTTTTTCTATGTCATCCCCAAGGGCTCTCTCAAAGTAGATTACCAACTAATCCTTTCTCATTGCACAATACCCAGTCCAAGATAGTCTGTTCACTTGTTGGTTCCTCAATGTATTGGTCCAGAAAACCATCCCATATACAGTGCAGAAATTCCTCCCCTATTGTAACCTGACTAATTTGACTCTCCCAATTTATATGCAGATTAAAGTCACCCACAATCACAAATGTTCCTTTAACACATGCATCTGATTTCCTGCTATTCCCAACATTACCACTACAGTTTGGTGGTCTGTATACTACCCCCTGAGATGTTTTTTGTCCCTTGATGTTTCTTAATTCAACCCATAGATTCCACATCATCTGTGCTAATATCTTTCCTTAATATCACATAACAGCACAGTTCTACTGAGCCAACAGAAATAAATACAAATACATAACATTTCCTCCTTCCTTGAACTGAACATCCCCAACAAGTTGAGTTTGTCAAATGGCTTGGAGGTTGTTGCTCTTGGAAGGGTTGACAGCGAAACTCTGGCGTAGTCTTCTCCTTCACATTGATGAGAACTTCTGCAGTTTTTGTACTGATGTCATCAGTGGCTGCTTTAACCGGCATTGACTTAGGAACAAGAGGTTGTCCCTGCATCTGAACAGATGAGGTGTTGCTTTCCTCAACGGTGTCTGGTAGTGTAGGAAGGTTCAAATGAGGACATAGTAAATCTGATCCTGAATTTTCAATGGGCAGATTTGTTCTTCCAGCCAGATCTACATGTCTCCTCCAGGTAATGTCATCTCTGCTCTGGACACAATAAGGCAGGTCTGGTCTGTGCAGGGACCATGGCAGGAATCCATTTCTTCCCTGTGGAGTAGTTCCAAGCCAAATTTCCGTGTCCCGGAAAATGCTGCGCTTTGCTTTCCCATTATTCCTCTTACTTGTTGCGGCCGTCACAAAATCTCCTTAGTTTTTGAAGAGATCGAATGTGGAATGTAACAGCTTTTTTAAAAATTGGCAAGACAGGAGGGGCCTTGGTTGTGAAATGTGGGGTATTCTGGCAGATCACAAAGAATTTATAGTGTTTTGATAAGTACATTTGGGTGCTTTCAAAGTGTGTTTCTAGGTTTGGAGGAAGCGTTTTGCTAGTCCATTAGTAGGGTGATACGATTTGGAAGCAACTTGTTGAATACCATTTTCTTGAAGGAAGTTCTCAAATTCCTGCAAGACAAACTGAGGTCAGTATATTGAGTAAAATGAGATAGACAGATTTTTAATTAATGTGGTGAAGGATTATTGGAGAAACGGTAGGAAAGGGAAGACGAGGCAGAGATGGGATCAGCTATGATCGCATTGAGTGGCAGAGAAGGCTCGAGGGGCTGAATTGCCTACACCTATTCCTGGTTCTTATGGTCACCTGATAGAATGATTTGGGAGACCACAGCCACACCATAAGGAGACAAGTTAACTGTATGGGTAAAGTAGAATCAAAGTGTGAAAGAGCTTCAGACTTGGGTAACGCTTCATCCAACCACTTCCACATCTTGTTTTGGCATAAGAGGTTATGTAATGGTTTCAAGTTTGGGAGAAATCTTCCATAATAATTCAACAACCCCAGGAAGGAATGGGAACTTGTTAATATTCCGAGGTTCAGGCACCTCTAATGGCCTTAACCTTAGAAAGAGGAGGTTTGTGAAGGCCTGTGGCATCAATCACGTGTTCCAAATACTTAACTGAGGATTGGAAAAACTCACTTATCCTTATGGACTCAGACCATAGTCTCCCAATCTCTGGAGAGTGGCATCCAAGTTTCAAAGGTGTTCCCCTTCTCTTCCTGTGACGAGGGCGTCATCCAGATAACAATGGGCTGCATTCAGTCCACTCAGAATCTGATCCATTGCCCTTTGAAACAAGGCCAGAGCATGAGAGATACCAAATGACAATCTTTGGTACTGGAACAAGTCGTTACGTGCCATGATTGTCAGAAGTTCCTGACTTCTTGTCTGCATTCATCTGCAAGTAAGCCTGGCTCAGATCAATTTTGTCCTTTTGTTAATTCCACAGGTCTTCAGTGCGAGCTAACAGGTCCTGTTCAACATGTAACAGGATTTATTATGACCTTAATTACCACAAATCCTTAGAGATTAACCCGTCTTGATGACCGGAACAATTGGTGTGTCCCATTCACTGATGCCGAGAGGTTCTAGAACTCCAGTCTTCGTCAGTCGTTCCAAGTCAGCCTCCAATTTCAGCCTAATAGCATGTGGTACAGACCTTGCCTTCCATCTTTTATTTTCAGTTTGACTGTAATTTCCTTCATGCTCCTAATTCTATCAAAAACTGCGCTTTTATAACATTTTCAGAGGCCTGATTCTCCATTGGTCCTGTTGACTTCAGCCCAGTTCAGTCAAATCTTCTCCAGCCACATACGACCCAGCAACATCATGTCGTTTCTCTTCAGTGTGTGAGAAGGCAAACAGCAATCAGGTTGCACAGCTATTTCAATGCAACCCTTCAGAGGAACCACTTCACCTGTGTACGTCTTCAGCACTATCCTTGATGGCCTTAAGGGAATGTGTTTCAGTTTCACCGTGTAGTCTCTGGCATCAGCGAGACTGCAGCCCCAATGTCAACTTCCACCTTTACTGGCTGTCCATCCAGCAGTGGAGTAACCCAGTATGTGCACGTAGTACCAGTGATGGCTAGCATATTCAGTGGTAACTCCTCCTCTGAATGTCTTCACTCTTTTCAATCCTTTTGCACAGCATGGACATTTCTCCTTTTATTTTGTTTAAATGGTGTCTTGGTTTGTTCTTGCATCTTATTTTTAATTCACAGCTCGCTTTTTCTTCCTGCAGGCATGCTCCATTTGTCCTTTTCCCCACAGCTTCGACATTCCATGTCTATACATCGGTATTCAGCAGCAGAATGTCCTGGCTTTGCATACCGGCAACATACGAGTCTCGACCACGTTGGGTGTGATTCAGCAGACATTTTGTGTTTTTAAGTACACAAACTCAATTGCTGGGCTCCCTTTGCAGCCAGTTCCATAGAAACAGCGATTTCAATGGCCTTTCCCAGAGTAAGATTACTCTCAGTTAACAGACATTTTAATGTCACTTCAATGCGTAGACGACAAACAAACCTGTCCTAAAGAGTGTCATTCAACACATCTCCTAACACTCAATATTCTGCAAGTCCATTCAGCACAGCCACAAATTGCAAAATTGACTCCCCTTCCTCTTGGTTTCTTTGATGGAATCTAAAGCACTCTGCAATCGCTCGGGGATTCAGTGGAAAATGTGCTTGCAGAATGTCCACAATCTGTACGTTTTAGTGCCAGGTTTGTCAAGTTGCACCAAACTACAGAGTAGAAGAGTTCCCCCCTCACCCCCAACACCCTCAGGAAAGTGGGCATGTTAATATCTTCAGCTATTTTGTATGCCTGCACAAAATAGTCAAAATGCTCGGTATGAGAGCTCCATCTCTCCACATTTTCATCAAAAGCTCTCATGATGCCGAGAACTCCCACCATTGTTTTCACTTTAGGTATCCCACATGCACACTTTTCAAACGTGTTTCCAGCAGCTACCTCGATTTTCTTGCACATAATGTACCTAATCGAGTTTCAGCCTTCAATTTATCACAACCAGCTCTATAATCTGCTTGCAGAGTATTGTTTATTCACTTCCACCTAGCCCGTTAGTCTCTAAAGCACGTGAGAACATTCCTTTCCCTACTTTTCCTTGATTAATTTCTTCTTTCCATGTGGCTATCAGCGTGCGTCCATAGTCCTCGTTGCCAGTTTTTGTTGTGTTTTGGAGACATGATACATAATTTTTAACAGAAATCTGTCCTAACAAAGCTTTATTAATGGTGTGTGATCTCTTCCACGGCTGCTTCTACTCACTGTTTCCCATGGTAGGTCTTTTACATAATTTCCGGTGCATACACTAACACAGCATGGCGCTAGTGAGCCAGTAGGAATAAATATAAGCACATAACAGACTCAATCTCACCTCACATAACAATCTTGCCATCCCAGGAATCAGTCTGGTGAACCCTTGCTGCACTCTCTCTATGGCAGTGTGTCTTATCTTGGGTAAGGAGAATAAAACTGCACACAGTACTCCAGATGTGGTCTCACCAAGGTTCTGTACAGCTGCAGTAAGCCATCCTTGCTCTGCTACACAAATCCTCTTGCAATGAAGGCCAACAAACTATTTGCCTTCCTAATTGCTTGCTGCGCCTGTATGTTTGCTTTCTATTGCTGGTGTACAAAGACACCTAGGTCCCTCTGTACATCAAAGGTTCCCAATGTATCACCACTAAAATAGCACTCTGCCATTCTGTTTTTCCTACCAAAGTAGGTAAATTCACACTTACCCACATTATCCAGCATCTGTCATGTATTTATCCACTCACTCAAACTTGTCTAAATCACCTTGAAGCCTCTTAATATCCTCCTCACCGCTTATTCCCACCAAGTTTCGTATCAAACTTGGAACATTTAAGTTATAAAGAGAGGTTGGATAGGCTTGGAGCAGAGTAGCTGAGGGGCAACCTGATTGCGTTCAAGATTATGAGGGGCATAGGCAGGGTGGATAGGGAGCAGCTATTCCCCTTAGTTGAAGGGTCAGTTACGAGGGAAAATTAAACGCGAGAGGTGGGAGGTTTCGGGGATTTGAGGAAAAATATTTTTACCCAGAGGGTGGTGACGGTCTGGAATGCACTCCCTGGGAGAGTGGTGGAGGTGGGATGCCTCAGATCCTTTAAAAAGTACCTGGATGAGTACGTCTTAACATTCAAGGCTATGGGCCAAGTGCTGGCAAGTGGGATTAGGTGGGCAGGTCAGGACCTTTCATGCATTGGTGCAGACTCGATGGGCTGAAGAGCCTCTTCTGCACTGTAGTATTCTGTGATTACGTTTGAGTTCCACATCCAAATCACTGATGTATATTGTGAATAGCTAGGGCCCAGGCAATGATCCCTGTGGGACCCCACTAGTCACTGCTGTCACTTTGAAAAAAGACCAGTTTGTTCCAACCCTCCATTTCCTGTCTGGTACCCAATTCTCAAACCATGCTAATCTACTACTTCCAATCTCATGTGCTTTACTTTTGCACATCAACCTCTTATGTGGGACTTTATCAAAAGCTTTCTGAAAATCCAAATACACCACATCCACTGATTCACCTTTATCTATTCTACTAGTTACATCCTCAAAAAACTCCAGCAGGTTTGTCAAAGATGATTCCCTTTCATAAATCCATGCTGGCTTTCCTGTTGCTCTTTCCTAAGTGCCCTGTTATCACATCCTTTATAATAGACTCTAGCATTTCCCTACTATTGATGTGAGGCTAACCAGTCTGAAATTCTGAGTTTTGTCACTGTCTCCTGTTTTGAATAGTGGGCTTACACTTGCTACCTCCAATAGAACATAGAACAGTACAGCACAGAACAGGCCCTTCGACCCACGATGTTGTGCCGAGCTTTATCTGAAACAAAGATCAAGCTATCCCACTCCCTATCACCCTGGTGTGCTCCATGTGCCTATCCAATAACCGCTTAAATGTTCCTAAAGTGTCTGACTCCACTATCACTGCAGGCAATCCATTCCACACCCCAACCACTCTCTGCGTAAAGAACCTACCTCTGATATCCTTCCTGTATCTCCCACCACGAACCCTATAGAACATAGAACATTACAGCGCAGAACAGGCCCTTCGGCCCACGATGTTGCACCGACCAGTTAAAAAAAAAAACTGTGACCCTCCAACCTAAACCAATTTCTTTTCGTCCATGAACCTATCAACGGATCTCTTGAACGCCCCCAAACTAGGCGCATTTACTACTGATGCTGGCAGGGCATTCCAATCCCTCACCACCCTCTGGGTAAAGAACCTACCCCTGACATCGGTTCTATAACTACCCCCCCTCAATTTAAAGCCATGCCCCCTCGTGCTGGATTTCTCCATTAGAGGAAAAAGGCTATCACTATCCACCCTATCTAAACCTCTAATCATCTTATATGTTTCAATAAGATCCCCTCTTAGCCGCCGCCTTTCCAGCGAAAACAATCCCAAATCCCTCAGCCTCTCCTCATAGGATCTCCCCTCCATACCAGGCAACATCCTGGTAAACCTCCTCTGCACCCTCTCCAAAGCCTCCACATCCTTCCTGTAATGTGGGGACCAGAACTGCACACAGTACTCCAAGTGCGGCCGCACCAGAGTTGTGTACAGTTGCAACATAACGCTACGACTCCTAAATTCAATCCCCCTACCAATAAACGCCAAGACACCATATGCCTTCTTAACAACCTTATCTACTTGATTCCCAACTTTCAGGGATCTATGCACACATACACCTAGATCCCTCTGCTCCTCCACACTATTCAAAGTCCTCCCGTTAGCCCTATACTCAACACATCTGTTATTCCTACCAAAGTGAATTACCTCACACTTCTCCGCATTAAACTCCATCCGCCACCTCTCGGCCCAACTTTGCAACCTGTCTAAGTCTTCCTGCAAACTACGACACCCTTCCTCACTGTCTATAGTTATGCTCCATCCACCGAGGAAATAGTCTTTGAACGTTCACTCTATCTATCCCCTTCATCATTTTATAAACCTCTATTAAGTCTCCCCTCAGCCTCCTCCGCTCCAGAGAGAACAGCCCTAGCTCCCTCAACCTTTCCTCATAAGACCTACCCTCCAAACCAGGCAACATCCTAGTAAATCTCCTCTGCACTCTTTCCAGCGCTTCCACATCCTTCTTGTAGTGAGGTGACCAGAACTGCACACAATATTCCAAATGTGGTCTCACCAAGGTCCTGTACAGTTGCAGCATAACCCCACGGCTCTTAAACTCCAACCCCCCGTTAATAAAAGCTAACACACTATAGGCCTTCTTCACAGCTCTATCCACTTGAGTGGCAACCTTTAGAGATCTGTGGATATGGACCCCAAGATCTCTCTGTTCCTCCACAGTCTTCAGAACCCTACCTTTGACCCTGTAATCCACATTTAAATTAGTCCTACCAAAATGAATCACCTCATATTTATCAGGGTTAAACTCCATTTGCCATTTTTCAGCCCAGCTTTGCATCCTATCTATGTCTCTTTGCAGACAACAACAGCCCTCCACCTCATCCACCAATCTTGGTGTCATCAGCAAATTTACTGATCCACCCTTCAGCCCCCTCCTCTAAGTCATTAATAAAAATCACAAAGAGCAGAGGACCAAGCACTGATCCCTGCGGCACTCCGCTAGCAAGCTGCCTCCAATCTGAAAATTTTCCATCCACCACCACCCTCTGTCTTCGATCAGACAGCCAGTTACCTATCCAATCGGCCAACTTTCCCTCTATCCCACACCTCCTCACTTTCATCATAAGCCGACCATGGGGGATCTTATCAAACGCCTTACTAAAATCCATGTATATGACATCAACTGCCCTACCTTCATCAACACACTTAGTTACCTCCTCAAAAAATTCTATCAAATTTGTGAGGCACGACTTGCCCTTCACAAATCCGTGCTGACTATCCTGGATTAATCCACATCTTTCTAAATCTGCTGGGACTGATCCAGAATTTTAGAAGATACCCACCACCACATCTACTTTTTCCATGGCCACCTTGGAATGGAAATTGTCAGGCCCTGGGGATTTATCAGCTTTCAGTCCCATTAATTTCTGCAGCACTTTTTTTCTAGTATTAATTTCCTTCAATTCCTCCTTTTCACTCGACCCTTGCTTCTCTAGAATTTCTGGGAAGTTATGTGTCTTTTTCTGATTGAGAATGCACAGCTTTACTTGGTAGAGGACTCCAAAGATTCACAATCCTCAATGGCCAACTCCTTTCCAAGACTGCCCTGTGTTCTGAACTCTCTAGAATAGTCGCTCAGTGTCGACCCTGTCATGTCCCCTAAAAATGTCATGCATCTCAATGAGATCTCACCATACCCTTCTAAACTGCTGGGAACATAAGACCATTGAATGCAATATCTCCAAATTTGCAGGTGACACTAAGTTGGGTGGCAGTGTGTGCTCGGAGGAAGATAATTGGAATACTGTGTACTGTTCTGGTCACCCTATTATAGAAAGGATATTATTAAACTAGAAAGTGTGCAGAAAAGATTTACTCGGATTCTACTGGGACTTGATGGCTTGAGTTATGAGAGGCTGGATAGACTGGGACTTTTTTTCTCTGGAGCGTAGGAGGCTTAGGGGTGATCTTATAGAGATCTATAATAATGAGGGCACAGATCAGCTAGATAGTCAATATCTTTTCCCAAAAGTAGTAGTCTAAAACTAGAGGGCAAAGGTTTAAGGTGAGAGGGGAGAGATACAAAACGGTTCAGAGGCACAATGTTTTCACAGAGGGTGGTGAGTGCCTGGAACAAGCTGCCAGAGGTAGTAATAGAGATGGGTATAATTTTGTCTTTTAAAAAGCGTTTGGACAATTACATGGGTAAGATGGGTATAGAGGGATATGGGCCAAATGCAGGCAATTGCTTAGGGGTTAAAAAAACAGGCGGCATGGACAAGTTGGGTTAAAGTGCCTGTTTCCATGCTGTAAACCTCTGACTATGACACTAAGAGGCTGCATGGTGACTTGGACAGGCTGGCTGAGTGGGCAAATAAAATATGTGGATAAATGTGAGGTTATTCACAATGGCGGCAAAAACAGGAAGGAAAATTATCTGAATGGTGGCAGTTTAGGAAAAGGGGAAGTGCAACGTGGCCTGGGTGTCATGGTGGAACAGTCGCTGAAGGTTGGCATGCAGGTACAGCAGGCAGTGAGGAAAGTTAATGGCATGCTGGCCTTTATAGCAAGAGGATTTGAGTATAGGAGTAAGGATGTCTTGCTGCAGTTATACAGGGCCTTGGCGAGGCCACACCTTGAGTATTGTATTTTGGTCTCCTAGTCTGAGGAAGGACATGCTTGCTATTGAGGGAGACCAGCGAAGGTTCACCAGACTGATTCCTGGAATGGCAGAACTGACATAAGAGACTGGATCGATTGGGCTTGTACTCACTGGAATTTAGAAGAATGAGGTGGGATCTCATAGAAACATATAAAATCCTGATGGTACTGGACAGGCTAGATGCAGGAAGAATGTTCCCAATGTTGGGGAAATGCAGAAATAGGGGTCACAGCCTAAGAATAAGGGGCAATAAGGGGTAAGCCATTCAGGACTGAAATGAGGAAGAACTTCTTCACTCAGAGTGGTGAACAGAAAGCTGTTGGGGCCAGTTTGTTTGATATGTTCAAGAGGGAGTTGGATGTGGCCTTCATGGCTAAAGAGATCATGGGGTCTCGAAAGAAAGTGGGAAACTGAAAGTGCATGATCATGTTGAATGGTGGTGTAGACTTGGAGGACCAAATGGCCTGCTCCTGCACCTATTTTCTATGCTTCAATTCCATTCGCTAAAAGCAAAATACTGCCGATGCTGGAAATCTGAAATTGAAGCAGAAACTGCTGGTAAACCCCAGCAGGTCTGGCAGCATCAGTGGAGAAAGGTACAGTTAACATTGAGTCAGCTGAAGTTATTTGGACTAATAATGTGAAATGTTTCTGTTGCCACACATGTTGCCAGACCTGCTGAGTTTCCCAACATTTTGTTTTTATTTCACCATGCCATTCAATCTGTCCTCATCAATCTAGTGAACTTATATTTATAATAGGGCTTTTAACACAATACATGTCCCATGGTGTTTCACAGGAACCATATAAAGCAAAATCTGATACTCAGACACAGGAGGAGATATTAGGACAGGTAGCCAAAAGCTTGGTTAAAGATGTAGATTTGAAGGAAGAGATATGCACAGGTTTAGGGGAGACATTCTAGAGTTTAGGGCACAGCCAGCTGAAGATATGACTGTCAGTGATGGAGTAATTAAAATCAACGATGTTCGTGACGCTAGAATTGGAGAATTTTGTTGCAGCCCATTAAAACAAAATATAACCGTTGTTGGGTAAGGAAACTCAAACAGTGCGCTGTTTGAGAGCGCATTTCCACTCCATCTGACGAAGCAGCAGCGCTCCGAAAGCTTATGGTATTTGCTACCAAATAAACCTGTTGGACTTTAACCTGGTGTTGTGAGACTTGTTACTGTGTTCACCCCAGTCCAACGCCGGCAGCTCCACATCATGTTAATACATGTGACAATAATAAATCTAAATCAAATCAGAATTAAACATAAGACTCCAGCTGGGGCCTAGTGATCTATAAATTTTCAGCACAATTTCCTTTCTATTAATAAAGCCAAGTTCCTATCTGCTTTTTAAACACCCTTTTCAACTTATCCTGACTACTTAATGATGTGTACAGATTCGCCCAACTCTTTTCCTGCACCTCTTTAAAATTGCACCATTTAGTTTACATTGCCCCGCCTCATTATCAAAATTTATCACTGCACTTATCCACTTGTACTTTCACCTACCATGTCTGTCCATCTCACCATTCTGACTGTTACCATCCTCCTCACTGTTCTCTATTAGTTTCATCGACAAGCTTTGAAATTTGAACGTCTCGTCTACCTGGTCATGCATCAGAAAGAGCAGTGGTCACAGTACCAATCTCTGGAGATCACCACCATATACCATTCTCTGTCTAAAAAACAACCATACACAGCTGTCATTCAAATAATTTTCTATCCGTGCTTTCACTACCCCTTTAATCCCTTGACTTTTGCAAACAAGCCTATTATATGTGAAACATTATCAAACACCTTCTGAAAATCCATTTACAAAGAAAATGAACCATGCTACCTCAACTAATTCTTTAATTCAAAGAATTCAATCTAATCAAACAATTTGCCTTTAACAAAATCCATGCCAAGATGTAGATTTTAAAACTAAGAGATTATGCTATGTACATCACTGGTTAGGCCCCAAATGGAGGAATGTGTACACTTCCAGGCACCACACCTCAGGAAATGTGTAAAGGCCTTAAAAAGAGAGCACAGGAGATTTACCAAGATACTATCCAAAATCAAGGAATTCACTCAGCAAAAGCTCGGAATATTCTCCCTGGAACACAGCAAATTAGGAAGAGATCCAAATGTAGGTTTTCAAAATGATGAGAACAAAGAACAAAGCAGCACAGGAAACAGGCCCTTCGGCCCTCCAAGCCTGTGCCGCTCCTTGGTCCAACTAGACCATTCGTTTGTATCCCTCCATTCCCAGACTGCTCATGTGACAATCCAGGTAAGTCTTAAACAATGCCAGCGTGTCTGCCTCCACCACCCTACTTGGCAGCGCATTCCAGGCCCCCACCACTCTCTGTGTAAAAAACGTCCCTCTGATATCTGAGTTATACCTCGCCCCTCTCACCTTGAGCCCGTGACCCCTCGTGATCGTCACCTCCGACCTGGGTAAAAGCTTCCCACTGTTCACCCTATCTATACCCTTCATAATTTTGTACACCTCTATTAGGTCACCCCTCATTCTGCGTCTTTCCAGGTAGAACAAGCCCAGTTTACCCAATCTCTCCTCATAGCTAAGACCCTCCATACCAGGCAACATCCTGGTAAATCTTCTCTGCACTCTCTCTAAAGCCTCCACATCCTTCTGGTAGTGCGGTGACCAGAACTGGACGCAGTACTCCAAATGTGGCCGAACCAGCATTCTATACAGCTGCATCATCAGACTCCAGCTTTTATACTCTATACCCCGTCCTATAAAGGCAAGCATACCATATGCCTTCTTCACCACCTTCAAGGATTTGTGGACTTGGTTTTCAGGGAGATTGAAACCTTCTTAACCAACCTGCCATGAGGGACTTTGTCAAATGCCTTACTGAAATCCATATAGATGACATCCACGACCCTTCCTTCGTCAACCGTTTTTGTCACTTCCTCTAAAAACTCCACCAATAGGGACCTAGGTCCCTATGTTTCTATACTCTTGATGGCTCTGCCATTTATTGTATAACATTAGATCTTCCAAAATGCATCACTTCGCCTTTATCTGGATTAAATTCCGTCTGCCATTTCTCCACCCAATTTTCCAGCCTATCTATATCCTGCTGTATTGTCCGACAATGTTCATCGCTATCCGCAAGTCCAGCCATCTTTGTGTCATCCGCAAACTTGCTGATAACACCAGTTACACCTTCTTCCAAATCATTTATATATATCACAAATAGCAGAGGTCCCAGTACAGAGCCCTGCGGAACACCACTGGTCACAGACCTCCAGCTGGAAAAAGACCCTTCGACTGCTACCCTCTGTCTCCTGTGGCCAAGCCAGTTCTCTACCCATCTAGCCACCTCTCCTTGTATCCTATGAGCCTTAACCTTCTTAACCAACCTGCCATGAGGGACTTTGTCAAATGCCTTACTGAAATCCGTATAGATGACATCCACGACCCTTCCTTCGTCAACCGTTTTTGTCACTTCCTCTAAAAACTCCACCAAATTTGTAAGGCACGACCTCCCTCTTACAAAACCATGCTGTCTGTCACTAGTGAGATTGTTCCGTTCTAAATGCGCATACATCATGTCTCTAAGAATCCTCTCCAACAACTTCCCTACCACGGACGTCAAGCTCACTGACCTATAATTACCCGGGTTATCCCTGCTACCCTTCTTAAATAATGGTACCACATTCGCTATCCTCCAATCCTCAGGGACCTCACCCGAGTCCAATGAAGATACAAAGATTTCCATCAGAGGCCCAGCAATTACATCTCTTGTCTCCCTGAGCAGTCTTGGATGGATGCCATCAGGCCCTGGGGATTTGTCAGTTTTAATGTTACCCAAAAAACCTAACACTTCCTCCCTTGTAATGGAGATTCTCTCTAACGGGTCAACACGTCCCTCTGAGACACTCCCAGTCAACAAGTCCCTCTCCTTTGTGAATGCCGATGCAAAGTATCCATTGAGGATCTCCCCTATTCCCTTGGGTTCGAAGCATAATTCCCCTCCTTTGTCCCTGAGAGGTCCGACTTTTTCCCTGACAACTCTTTTGTTCCTAACATATGAATGGGCTGCTCCCAATGCCTCGTGCCAGTGAGGCTAAGAATAGGGAGTTAGTACAATTGAATGCTTGGCTAAAGGACTGGTCCAGGAGGGAGGGCTTCATTTTCCTAGATCAATGGGAAGCTTTCAGGAGAGGATGGCACCTGTACAAGAAGGACGGGTCACAACTAAGTTGGAAGGGCACGAATATCCTGGCTGGGAGTATTGCTAGTGCAGTTCAGGGGGGTTTAAACTAGTATGGCAGGGGGTGGGGATCAAAATATTAGGTCTACAAGTGTAGAGGCTGGGGACGAGCTTGGGGCTGGGACAAGGCTGGCAAAGAAGAAGAGCACTCTGGGGGAGGATGACCTCACTGGGCCTGGAGGTCTGGAGTGCTTATACTTCAATGCAAGGAGCGTAGCAGGTAAGACAGACGAACTTAGGGCCTTAATGCTCACGAGGAATTTGAATGTGGTTGCGGTGACAGAGACTTGCTTGAAAGAGGGACAGGACTGGCAGCTGAATATTCCGGGGTACAAGTGTTTTAGGCGAGACAGAGGAGGGGCCAAAAGAGGTGGGGGAGTAGCAGTATCAGTTGGAGAGCATATTACAGCGGTGCAGAGGGAGGACAATTCAGAGGGGTCGTGTAACGAGTCTTTCTGGGTGGAGCTTAGAAACAGGAAGGGTGCAGTCACTATGTTGGGGGTATACTACAGGCCTCCCAACAGCCCAAGGGAAATGGAAGAATGGATATGTCAGGAGATACTGGATAGGTGCAGGAAAAATAGGGTTGTTGTAGTGGGAGACTTCAATTTCCCTGGTATAGACTGGAAATCGCTGAGAGCTGGGACTCTGAATGGGGAGGAATTTGTAAAATGCGTACAGGAGGGTTCTTTGGAATTATATGTAGATAGCCCGACTAAAGAGGGGGCTATACTGGACCTAGTACTGGGGAATGAGCCCGGTCAGGTCTTCAAAGTTTCGGTAGGGGAACATGTGGCAAATAGTGACCACAATTCTGTTAGCTTTAGGATAGTGATGGAAAAGGATGAGTGGTGTCCCAAGGGTAAGGTGTTGGATTGGGGGAAGGCTAACTTTAGTGGGATTAGGCAGAAATTGGCAGCTCTTGATTGGGAGAGACTGTTTGAGGATAAATCCACATCTGGCATGTGGGAGTCTTTTAAGGAACAGTTGTTAGGGCTGCAGGACAGGCATGTGCCTGTAAAAAAGGATAGGAAGGGTAGGATTCGAGAACTGTGGATAACCAGGGAAATTAAGGGACTGGTCAAAAAGAAAAGAGAGGCGTATGTTAGGTCCAGGCAGCTAAAAACGGAGGGAGCTCTGGAGGAGTACAAAGAAAGTAGGAAAGAACTCAAACGGGGAATTAGAAGGGCAAAAAGGGGTCACGAAATGTCCTTGGCAGACAGGATTAAGGAGAATCCCAAGGCATTTTATTCATACGTTAGGAACAAAATGGTTGTCAGGGAAAAAATCGGACCTCTCAGGGACAAAAGTGGGGAATTATGCTTGGAGCCCAAAGAAGTAGGGGAGATCCTAAATGAATACTTTGCGTCGGTATTCACAAAAGAGAGGGATGCGTTGACTGGGAGTGTCTCGGAGGGGAGTGTTGAACCGTTGGAGAAAATCTCCATTACAAGGGAGGAAGTGTTAGGTTTGTTAGAGAATATAAAGACTGACAAATCCCCAGGGCCTGATGGAATCTATCCAAGGCTGCTCAGGGAGACGAGAGATGAAATCGCTGGGCCTCTGACGCAAATCTTTGTCTCGTCACTGGACACAGGTGAGGTCCCAGAGGATTGGAGGATAGCTAATGTGGTCCCATTATTTAAGAAGGGTAGGAAGAATAATTATAGGCCGGTGAGCTTGACGTCCGTGGTGGGGAAGTTGTTGGAGAAGATTCTTAGAGATAGGATGTATGCGCATTTAGAAAGAAATAAACTCATTGACGATAGTCAGCATGGTTTTGAGAGAGGGAGGTCATGCTTCACTAACCTGGTGGAGTTTTTTGAAGAAGTGACTAGAATGGTTGACGAAGGAAGGGCCGTGGATGTCGTCTACATGGACTTTAGTAAAGCGTTTGGCAAAGTCCCTCATGGTAGGCTGGTGCAAAAGGTTGGATCTCATGGGATAAAGGGGGAGGTGACTGGATGGGTGGAGAACTGGCTTGGTCACAGAAGACAGAGGGTGGTAGTGGAAGGGTCTTTTTCCGGCTGGAGGCCTGTGACTAGTGGTGTTCCGCAGGGCTCTGTATTGGGACCTCTGCTGTTTGTGATTTATATAAACGATCTGGAAGAAGGTGTAACTGGGGTGATCAGTAAGTTTGCGGACGACACAAAATTGGCAGGACTTGCAGATAGTGAGGAGCATTGTCAGAGGCGACAGAAGGATATAGATAGGCTGGAAATTTGGGCAAAGAAATGGCAGATGGAGTTCAATCCTGATAAATGCAAAGTGATGCATTTTGGTAGAAATAATGTAAGGAGGAGCTATACGATAAATGGCAGAACCATAAAGGGTGTAGATACGCAGAGGGACCTGGGTGTGCAAGTCCACAGATCCTTGAAGGTGACGTCACAGGTGGAGAAGGTGGTGAAGTAGACATATGGCATGCTTGCCCTTATAGGACGGGGCATAGAGTATAAAAGTTGGGGTCTGATGTTGCAGATGTATAGAACGTTGGTTCGGCCGCATTTGGAATACTGCGTTCAGTTCTGGTCGCCACACTACCAGAAGGATGTGGAGGCTTTGGAGAGAGTACAGAGGAGGTTTACCAGGATGTTGCCTGGTATGGAGGGGCTTAGTTATGAGGAGAGATTGGGTAAACTGGGGCTGTTCTCCCTGGAAAGACAGAGGATGAGGGGAGACTTCATAGAGGTGTATAAAATTATGAAAGGCATAGATAGGGTGAACAGTGGGAAGCTTTTCCCCAGGTCGGTGGTGACGTTCACGAGGGGTCATAGGTTCAAGGTGAAGGGAGGGGAGGTTTAACACAGATATCAGAAGGACATATTTTACACAGAGGGTGGTGGGGGCCTGGAATGCGCTGCCAGGCAAGGTGGTGGAGGCGGACACACTGGGAACGTTTAAGACTTATCTAGATAGCCACATGAACGGAGTGGGAATGGAGGGATACAAAAAAATGGTCTAGTTTGGACCAGGGAGCGGCACGGGCTTGGAGGGCCGAAGGGCCTGTTCCTGTGCTGTATTGTTCTTTGAATAAAATGCCTTAGGATTCTCCTTAATCCTGTCTGCCAAGAACATTTTGTGACCTCTTTTTGCCCTTCTAACTCCCCGTATTCTCTGTATTCCTCCAGAGCTCCATCTGTTTTCAGTTGCCTGGACCTAACATACGCCTCTCTTTTCTTTTTAATCAGATCCTCAATTTCCCTGGTTATCCACGGCTCTCGAATCCTACCTTTCCTATCCTTCCTTTTTACAGGCACATGCCTGTCCTGCAGCCTTATCAACTGTTCCTTAAAAGACTCCCACATGCCAGACGTGGACTTACCCCCGAACAGCCTCTCCCAATCAGCGGCCACCAATTCCTGCCTCATCCGGCTATAGTTAGCCTTCCTACAATTTAGAACCCTACCCTTAGGACAACACTCGTCCTTGTCCATTACTATCCTAAAGTTAAGAGAGTTGTAATCACAATTTGACACATGTTCGCCAACCAAAACTTTGACGACCTGACCGGGCTCATTTCCCAGAACTAGATCCAGTATAGCCCCCTCTCTAGTTGGGCTATCTGCATACTGTTTCAAAGAACCTTCCAGTCCGCATTTTACAAATTCCTCCCCATCCACACCCCCAGCTCGAAGCACTTTCCAGTCTATACCAGGGAAATTGAAGTCTCCCACTACAACAACCCTATTTTCTTCTGCACATATCCAGAATCTCCTGACATATCCGTTCCTCCACTTCCCGTGGGCTGTTGGGTGGCCTGTAGTATACCCCCAGCATAGTGATTGCACCTTTCCTGTTTCTGAGCTCCACCCACAGCGACTCATTACATGACCCCTCTAAATTGTCCACCCTCTGCACCGCTGTAATATGCTCCCTAACTAATACCGCCTAATACTCCCCCACCTTTTTTTGCCCCTCCTGTCTCGCCTAAAACACTTATACCCCGGAATATTCAGCTGCCAGTCCTGTCCTTTTAACCATGTTCTATACACCTGCAACATCATATGCCAACTTTCATATTCTATGCCCCGTCCAATAAAGGCAAACATGCCATATGCCTTCTTGACCGCCCTCTCCACCTGTGCTGCCACCTTTAAGGATCTGTGGACTTGTACACCCAGGTCCCTCTGTGTGTCTATACTCCTGATGGTTCTGCCATTTATTGTATCGCTCCCCCTTACATTAGATCTACCGAAATGCATCACTTCGCATTTATCTGGATTAAATTCCATCTGCCATTTCTCCGCCCAATGTTCCAGCCTATCTATATCCTGCTGTATTCTCTGACAATGTTCATCACTATCCACAACTCCAGCAATCTTTGCGTCGTCCGCAAACTTACTGATCACACCAGCTATATCTTCCTCCAAATCATTTATATATATCACAAATACCAGAGCTCCCAGTACAGAGCCCTGCGGAACACCACTAGTCTTGTCTGGAGACAATACACATCTTTTTAGCCTGTCTTGATGCTCTCTCCACTCCCATTGTTTTGTTTCTTAAAGACTTGATTCGTTGTAAGTATTCGCATTCCAACCATTATTCATGTAAATTGAGTCTGTGTCTTTATAAACTCTGTTTGTGAACAGAATTCCCACTCACCTGAAGAAGGGGCTTAGAGCTTCGAAAGCTTGTGTGGCTTTTGCTACCAAATAAACCTGTTGGACTTTAACCTGGTGTTGTTAAACTTCTTACTGTGAACACCACTAGTCACAGACCTCCAACCGGAAAAACACCCCTCCACTGTTACCCTCTGTCTTCTATGGCTAAGCCAGTTCTCCACCCATCTAGCTCACTCACCTTTTATCCCGTGAGATTTAACCTTTTGCACCAGCCTGCCATGAGGGACCTTGTCAAACGCTTTACTAAAATCCATATAGACGACATCCACGGCCCTTCCCTCGTCAATCATTTTTGTCACCTCAAGAAAACTCAACCAAATTTGTGAGGCATGACCTCCCTCGTACAAAACCATGCTGTCTATCGCTAATGAGATTATTCAGTTCTAAATGCGCATATATCCTATCTCTAAGAATCTTCTCCAACAATTTCCCTACCACGGACGTCAAGCTCACCGGCCTATAATTACCTGGGTTATCCTTGCTACCCTTCTTAAATAACGGGACCACATTTGCTATCCTCCAATCCTCTGGGACCTCATATCTGTGATGTGGAGATGCCGGCGTTGGACTGGGGTAAGCACAGTAAGATGTTTCACAACACCAGGTTAAAGTCCAACAGGTTTATTTGGTAGCAAATACCATAAGCTTTCGGAGCGCTGCCCCTTCGTCAGATGGAGTGGATATCTGTTCTCCAACAGTGCACAGACACAGAAATCAAGTTACAGAATACTAATTAGAATGCAAATCTCTACAGCCAGCCAGGTCTTAAAGGTACAGACAATGTGGGTGGAGGGAGCATTCAGCACAGGTTAGAGAGATGTGTATTGTCTCCAGACAGAACAGCTAGTGAGATTCTACAAGCCCAGGAGGCAAGCTGTGGGGGTTACTGATCATGTGACATAAATCCTTAGGGATGGGATTTACGACCATTTAGAAAGATGCGGATTAATTCGAGATAGTCATAAGAACATAAGAAATAGGAGCAGGAGTAGGCCATCTAGCCCCTCGAGCCTGCCCCGCCATTCAATAAGATCATGGCTGATCTGACGTGGATCAGTACCACTTACCCGCCTGATCCCCATAACCCTTAATTCCCTTACCGCTCAGGAATCCATCCATCCGCGCTTTAAACATATTCAGCGAGGTAGCCTCCACCACCTCAGTGGGCAGAGAATTCCAGAGATTCACCACCCTCTGGTCAGCACGGATTCGTGAAGGGCAAGTCGTGCCTCACAAATTTGATAGAATTTTTTGAGGAGGTAACTAAGTGTGTTGATGAAGGTAGGGCAGTTGATGTCATATACATGGATTTTAGTAAGGCGTTTGATAAGGTCCCCCATGGTCGGCTTATGATGAAAGTGAGGAGGTGTGGGATAGAGGGAAAGTTGGCCGATTGGATAGGTAACTGGCTGTCTGACCGAAGACAGAGGGTGGTGGTGGATGGAAAATTTTCGGATTGGAGGCAGGTTGCTAGCGGTGTGCCGCAGGGATCAGTGCTTGGTCCTCTGCTCTTTGTGATTTTTATTAATGACTTAGAGGAGGGGGCTGAAGGGTGGATCAGTAAATTTGCTGATGACACCAAGATTGGTGGAGTAGTGGATGAGGTGGAGGGCTGTTGTAGGCTGCAAAGAGACATAGATAGGACGCAAAGCTGGGCTGAAAAATGGCAAATGGAGTTTAACCCTGATAAATGTGAGGTGATTCATTTTGGTAGGACAAATTTAAATGTGGATTACAGGGTCAAAGGTAGGGTTCTGAAGACTGTGGAGGAACAGAGAGATCTTGGGGTCCATATCCACAGATCTCTAAAGGTTGCCAGTCAAGTGGATAGAGCTGTGAAGAAGGCCTATAGTGTGTTAGCTTTTATTAACAGGGGGTTGGAGTTTAAGAGCCGTGGGGTTATGCTGCAACTGTACAGGACCTTGGTGAGACCACATTTGGAATATTGTGTGCAGTTCTGGTCACCTCACTATAAGAAGGATGTGGAAGCGCTGGAAAGAGTGCAGAGGAGATTTACCAGGATGCTGCCTGGTTTGGAGGGTAGGTCATATGAGGAAAGGTTGAGGGAGCTAGGGCTGTTCTCTCTGGAGCGGAGGAGGCTGAGGGGAGACTTAATAGAGGTGTATAAAATGATGAAGGGGATAGATAGAGTGAACGTTCAAAGACTATTTCCTCGGGTGGATGGAGCTATTACAAGGGGGCATAACTATAGGGTTCGTGGTGGGAGATACAGGACGGATATCAGAGGTAGGTTCTTTACGCAGAGAGTGGTTGGGGTGTGGAATGGACTGCCTGCAGTGATAGTGGAGTCAGACACTTTAGAAACATTTAAGCGGTTATTGGATAGGCACATGGAGCACACCAGGATGATAGGGAGTGGGATAGCTTGATCTTGGTTTCAGATAAAGCTCGGCACAACATCGTGGGCCGAAGGGCCTGTTCTGTGCTGTACTGTTCTATGTTCTATGTTCTATCCCGGTTTAGGCCGTCCTCATGTGTGCGGAACTTGGCTATCAGTTTCTGCTCAGCAACTCTGCGCTGTCGTGAAGGCCGCCTTGGAGAACGCTTACCTGAAGATCCAAGGCTGAATGCCCGTGACTGCTGAAGAGCTCCCCAACAGGAAGAGAACAGTCTTGCCTGGTGATTGTCGAGCGGTGTTCATTCATCCGTTGTCGTAGGGTCTGCATGGTTTCCCCAATGTACCATGCCTCGGGACATCCTTTCCTGCAGCGTATCAGGTAGACAACGTTGGCCGAGTTGCAAGAGTAAGTACCATGTACCTGGTAGATGGTGTTCTCACGTGAGATGATGGCATCCGTGTCGATGATCCGGCACGTCTTGCAGAGGTTGCTGTTGCAGGGTTGTGTGGTGTCGTGGTCACTGTTCTCCTGAAGGCTGGGTAGTTTGCTGCGGACAATGGCCTGTTTGAGGTTGCGTGGCTGTTTGAAGGCAAGAAGTGGGGGTGTGGGGATGGCCTTGGCGAGATGTTCGTCTTCATCAATGACATGTTGAAGGCTCCGGAAGAGATGCCGTAGCTTCTCCGCTCCAGGGAAGTACTGGACGACGAAGGGTACTCTGTCCACCGTGTCCCGTGTTTGTCTTCTGAGGAGGTCGGTGCAGTTTTTCGCTGTGGCGGGTCGGAACTGTTGATCGATGAGTCGAGCGCCATATCCTGTTCTTATGAGGGCATCTTTCAGCGTCTGGAGGTGTCTGTTGCGATCCTCCTCATCTGAGCAGATCCTGTGTATTCGGAGGGCTTGTCCGTAGGGGATGGCTTCTTTTACGTGTTTAGGGTGGAAGCTGGAGAAGTGGAGCATCGTGAGGTTATCCGTGGGCTTGTGGTACAGTGAGGTGACCGTCCTTAATGGAGATGCGTGTGTCCAAGAATGCAACCGATTCCGGAGAGTAGTCCATGGCGAGTCTGATGGTGGGCTGGAACTTGTTGATGTCATCATATAGTTGTTTCAGTGATTGCTCACCATGACTCCAAAGGAAGAAAATGTCATCGATGTATCTAGTGTATAGCATCGGTTGAAGGTCCTGTGCGGTGAAGAAGTCTTGTTCAAACCTGTGCATGAAGATGTTGGCATATTGAGGTGAGAATTTTGTCCCCATGGCTGTTCCGTGTGTCTGGATGAAGAACTGGTTGTTGAAGGTGAAGATATTGTGGTCCAGGATGAAGCGGATGAGTTGTAAAGTTGCATCTGGAAACTGGCAGTTGATGGCATTGAGTACTGAGGCCGTTGCAGCAATGCCATCATCATGGGGGATGCTGGTGTAGAGTGCCGAGACATCCATTGTGACGAGGAGTGCTCCTGGTTCAACTGCTCCATGTGTGTTGAGTTTCTGTAGGAAGTCCGGAGTGTCGTGACAAAAGCTGGGGGTTCTTTGTACAATGGGTTTCAAGATGCCCTCGACATAGCCGGAGAGGTTCTCGCACAGGGTTCCATTTCCTGAAACGATGGGACGGCCGGGTATATTTGCCTTGTGTATTTTTGGGAGGCAGTAGAGATCTCCAACGTGTGGAGTACGTGGGATGAGAGCACGGGGGGTGCTCTGAAGGTCCGGATCAAAGGTTTTGATCAGAGTGTTGAGTTGTCGGGTGTGTTCTTTGGTCGGATCTGTGGGTAACTGTCTGTAGTGTTCTTCGTTGTTCAGTTGTCGGTACACTTCTTTGCAGTAATCCGTTCTGTTCAGTATGACGATGGCTCCTCCTTTGTCTGCTGGTTTGATGACAATGTTGCGGTTGGTCTTGAGAGCATGGATGGCGTTGCGTTGTGCTTGGGTGATGTTTGGTGCTGTCTTGTGAGTGCGGCTGATGAATTTGGTGTTGATGCACCTCCTGATGTCTTGGGCATACATGTCAAGTCGAGGGCAGCGGCCTTCCGGAGGAGTCCAATTCGACTCTTTCCTCTTCGGTTGCACTGCGGATCTCTCTGTCTGCTGTTCCGGTTCATTGGCTGTCTCATTGTGTTCGCTGTTGGCCTCTTGGGGTTTGTGGAAGAACTCCCGCAGCCTCATTCGCCTGATGAATTCCTCTGAGTCCGCTGCGAGACTGATGGGGTCTATTTTGGTAGTGGGGCAAAAGTTGAGCCCTCGGCTGAGAACTTCGATTTCATCTGGCTGAAGTGTGTAGTCCGATAAGTTGACAATGGACTTCCCTGCAGTGGTACTGTTTTCTACTGTGGTATCGGGGGAGGCTTAGGGCTTACTGTGGTACCGCTAAGCGGAAACTGATAGCCAAGTTCCGCACACATGAGGACGGCCTAAACCGGGATGTTGGATTTATGTCACATTATCAGTAACCCCCACAGCTTTCCCCCTGATCTTGCAGAATTTCACTAGCTGTTCTGTCTGGAGACAGTACACATCTCTTTAACCTGTGTTGAATGCTCCCTCCACCCACATTGTCTGTACCTTTAAGACCTGGCTGGCTGTAGAGATTTGCATTCTAATTAGTATTCTGTAACTTGATTTCTGTGTCTGTGCACTGTTGGAGAACAGATTTCCACTCCATCTGATGAAGGAGCAGTGCTCCGAAAGCTTATGATATTTGCTACCAAATAAACCTGTTGGACTTTAACCCGGTGTTGTGAGACTTCTTACTGTGCTTACCTCATCTGTGTCCAGTGAAGAGACAAAGATTTCTGTTAGAGGCCCAGCAATTTCATCTCTTACCTCCCTGAGTCTAGGATAGATGCCATCTGGCCCTGGGGATTTGTCTGTCTTAATGTTTCCTAAAAAACCTAACACTTCCTCCCTTGTAATTGAGATTTTTTCTAACGGGTCTACACATCTCTCCGAGACACTACCAGTCAACATGTCCCTCTCCTTTGTGAATACTGATGCAAAGTATTCGTTTAGGATCTCTCCTACTTCCTTTGGTCCCAAGGATAATTCTCCTCCTTTGTCCCCGAGAGGTCTGATTCTTTCCCTAACAACCCTCTTGTTCCTAATGTATGTATAAAAAGTCTTGGGATTCTCCTTAATCCTGTCTGCCAAGGACATTTCGTGACCCCTTTTTGCCCTTCTAACTCCGTTTGAGTTCTTTTCTGCTTTCTCTGTATTCCTCCAGTGCTCCATCTGTTTTTAGCTGCCTGGACCTCATGTATGCCTCTTTTTTCTTTTTGATTAGACCCACAATTTCACTGGTTATCCACGGCTCCCGAATCCTACGTTTCCTGTCCTTCCTCTTTACAGGCACATGCCTGTCCTGCAGTCCTATCAACTGTTCCTTAAAAGACTCCCACATGCCAGATGTGGATTTACCCTCGAACAGCCTCTCCCAATCAACAGCCACCAAATCCTACATAATCCAGCTGTAGTTAGCCTTCCCCCAATTCAGCACCTTATCCATCGGACAACACTCATCTTTTTCCATGACTATCCTAAAGTTTACAGAATTGTGGTCACTATTTGCCACATGTTCCCCTACTGAAACTTTGATGACCTGACTGGGCTCACTCCCCAGTACTAGGTCCAGTATAGCCCCCTCTCTAGTTGGACTGTCAACATATTGTTCCAAAGAGCCTTCCTGTACGCATTTTATAAATTCTTCCCCGTCCAGGCCCCCAGCCCTAAGCAATTTCCAGTCTATACAAGGGAAATTAAAGTCTCCCACTACAACAACCCTATTTTTTCTGCACCTGTCCGGAATCTCCTTACATATCTGTTCCTCAACTTCCTGTGGGCTGTTGGGAGGCCTGTAGTATATCCCCAGCATAGTGACTGCGCCCTTCCTGTTTCTGAGCTCCACCCACAGTGACTCATTACCTGACCCTTCCAAATTGTCCACCCTCTGTACCGCTGTAATATGCTCCCTAACCAGCATTGCTACTCTCCCACCTCTCCTAGCCCCTCTCTGTCTCACCTAAAACACTTATACCCCGGAATATTCAGCTGCCAGTCCTGTCCTTCTTTTAACCAAGTCTCCATCACTGCAACCACATCCAAGTTCCACGCAAGCATTACGGCTCTAAGTTCGTCTGTCTTGCCCGTGATGCACCTTGAATTGAAGCAGATGCACTCCAGGCCCACTGAGGTCATCCTCCCCCAGAATGCTCTTCCTCTTAGATAGCCTTGTCTTGGCCCCAATCTCGTCCCCAGCCTCTATGCTTATTGACCTATTGTTCCGATCCCCACTCCCCTGCCACATTAGTTTAAACCCACCCGAACCACACTAGCAAAACTCCCAGCTAGGATATTCGTGCCCCTCCAGTTTAGGTGCAACCCATCCTTCTTGTACAGGTGCCATCCTCTCTTGAAGACTTCCCAGTGATCCACGAATTTGAAACCCTCCCTCCTGCACCAGTCCTTTAGCCACGCATTCAGCTGTACAATCTCCCTGTTCCTAGCCTCACTAGCACGTGGCACTGGGAGTAGTCCAGAGATCGCTACCCTAGGGGCCCTGCTTTTTAGCCTACTCCCAACTCCCTGAATTGCTCTCAGGACCTCCCTGCTCTTTCTGCCTACGTCATTTGCACCAATGTGGACAATGACGTCTGTCTGGTTACCCACCCCCTTTTAGGATGCTTCCTACCCTCTCAGAGACATCCAGGACCCCGGCACCAGGGAGGCAGACTACCATCCGATTCCGTGCCAGTGACTTGGTCACCGCGGCTTATCCCTGGAGGGTCCCCCCCCCCCCCCCCCCCCCCCCACAGTATCCAAAACGGTATACTTATTTGGGAGGGGGACAACCACAGGGGATCCCATCACTGACTGCTCTCTCCCCTCCTCTCTCCCGTCTGACACCCATCCCTTACTGTTAAGGGGGACAACCACCGGGGTACTCTCTGGTACGTGACCTTTACCCTTCCTAACCATGACCCACGTGTCTTCCTCTCGTGGCCCTCGTGTGACGACCTGCCTGTAACTTCTCTCTATTAACTTCTCATTTTCCCTGACTAGACTAAGGTCATCAAGCCGCAGCTCCAGTTCCCTAACGCGGTCTCCGTCACTGAGGATGAGTGGATCAAGAAAAGTTACCCCCTCTGGCTAGTGGAAAATAACTAGACGTTACAGATTCAAAATTATTGGGCAAGGTTCTAGAGGAAAGATAAGGAGAATGTTTTCACTCAGAATTGTTGGGATCTGGATCACTTGACTGGAAAAAGCGAATGAAGCTGATTCAAGTAACTTTAAAAGGGCATCAGATATTAATCTCGTCCCAGATTGTCTCTAAAAGTTACCCAACCGCTGACATGGGGTTGCTGGGTTTATCCCTCTCAGTAAGAGTTTTAACAACAACCAGGTTAAAGTCCAACAGGTTTATTTGGTAGCAATGCCATTTACCCCTCTCCACAGGGCTTTAACATCCTCAATCTTCTACCACCACCCTCATAACTAAAAAGGATTTGAAGATTGTGACCAGAGTTGCCACCCTTACTTCACTCAAAAGTAGAACAATAGAAAATGTGTTATTGAAATCTAAAAAAGATCAGAATGACTGAGCACTTAAAATAATTTGAGCGAATAGAGAAGCCAATATGGATAGATCCAAAGATAGAATCCGTGGAATCCTACAGTGCAGGGGGCCGCCATTCGGCCCAGAGTCTGTAGCATAAGACACAGGAGCAGAATTAGGCCACTCGGCCCATCGGGTCTGCTCCGCCATTCAATCATGGCTATTTTTTTCTCATCCCCATAACCCCTGATCCCCTTATCAATCAAGAACTTATCTATCTCTGTCTTGAAGACATTCAATGACTTGGTCTCCACAGCCTTCTGCGGCAAAGAGTTCCACAGATTCACCACTCTCTGGCTGAAGAAATTCCTCTTCCTCTCTAGCATGGCCAATCCACCCAAGGTGTGCAGGTTAGGTTGATTGACCATGATAAATTGCCCCTTAGTGTCAGGGAGGTTAGCAAGATAAATACATGGGGGAATGGGGATCGAACCTGGGTGGGATTGTGGTCGGTGCAGGCCCGATGGGCCGAGTGGCCGCCTTCTGCACTGCAGGGATTCTATGATTCTAGGTCATATGCACTGAACCTAATTGGAATATTTGAAGAACGGTGGGAAAGTTTGTATGGAACCGGAAGAAATAGCAGAGGTACTTAATGAATACTTTGCTTCAGTATTCACCATGGAAAAGGATCTTGGTGGTTGTAGTGCAGACTTGCAGCGGACTGAAAAGCTTGAGCATGTAGATATTAAGAAAGAGGATGTGTTGGAGCTTTTGAAAAGCATCAAGTTAGATAAGTCACCGGGACTGGATGATATGTACCCAGGCTACTGTGGGAGGCAAGGGAGGAGATTGCTGAACCTCTGGCGATGATCTTTGCATCATCAATGGAGACGGGAAAGGTTCCGGAGGATTGCGGATGTTGTTCCTTTATTCAAGAAAGGCAGTAGAGATAGCCCTGGAAATTATAGACCAGTGAGTCTAACCTCAGTGGTTGGTACGTTGATGGAGAAGATCCGGACAGGCAGGATTTCTGAACATTGAGGGGTATAATATGATTAAGAATAGTCAGTATGGCTTTGTCAAAGGCAGATCATGCCTTACGAGCCTGATTTAATTTTTTGAGGATGAGACTAAACACATTGATGAAGGAAGAGCAGTAGATGTAGTATATATGGACTTCAGCAAGGCATTTGATAAGGTGCCCCATGCAAGGCTTATTGAGAAAATGAGGGGGCATGGGATCCAAGGGGACATTGCTTTGTGGATCCAGAACTGGCTTGCCCACAGAAGGCAAAGAGTGGTTATATATGGGTCATATTCTGCATGGAGGTCAGTCACCAGTGGAGTGCCCCAGGGATCTGTTCTGGGACCCTTACTCTTTGTGATTTTTATAAATGACCTGGATGAGGAAGTGGAGGGATGGGTTGGTAAGTTTGCTGATGACAAAGGTTGGAGGTGTTGTGGATAGTGTGGAGGAATGTCAAAAATTGCAGTGAGACATTGATAGGATGCAAGACTGGGCGGAGAAGTGGCAGATGGAGTTCAACCCAGATAAGTGTGAGGTGGTTCATTTTGACAGGTCAAATAGGATGGCGGAATATAATATTAATGGTTGGACTCTTGGCAGAGTGGAAGATCAGAAGGATCTTGGGGTCCGAGTTCATAAGACACTCAAAGCAGCTGTGCAGGTTGAGGCTGTGGTTAAGAAGGCGTATGGTGTACTGGCCTTCATCAATCGAGGAATTGAGTTTAGGAGTCGTGAGATAATGTTGCAGCTATAAAAGATCCTGGTCAGACCCCACTTGGAGTACTGTGCTCAGTTCTGGTCGCCTCATTACAGGAACGATGTGGAAGCCATAGAAAGGGTGCAGAGGAGATTTACAAGGATGTTGCCTGGGTTGGGGAGCATGCCTTATGAGGATAGGTTGAGTGAACTTGGTCTTTTCTCCTTGGAGAGACGAAGGGTGAGGGGTGACCTGATAGAGGTGTATAAGATGTTGAGAGGTATTGATCGAGTGGATAGTCAGAGGCATTTTCCCAGGGCTGAAATGGTTGCCACAAGAGGACACAGGTTTAAGGTGCTGGGGGGTAGGTACAGAGGAGATGTCAGGGGTAAGTTTTTCACTCAGAGGGTGGTGGGTGCGTGGAATGGGCTGCCAGCAACGGTGGTGGAGGCGGATTCGATAGGGTCTTTTAAGAGACTTTTAGATAAGTACATGGAACTTAGTAAGATAGAGGGTTATAGGTAAACCTAGTAATCGCTAAGGTAAGGACATGTTCGGCACAACTTTGTGGGCTGAAGGGCCTGTATTGTGCTGTAGTTTTTCTATGTTTTTATGTTTCTAACTAAAGTGGAAAATGTCAGATTGAATTTACAGAAGTTTTTTTTACAACAATGGCCATCTCAAAGCAGTTTACAGCAATGAAGTACTTTAAATTACAGTCACTGTAATTCTGCACAAAACATTGCAGCCAATTTGCACACATTAAGCTTCCATTAACAGCAATATGAAAATAGCCAGGCAATCTGTTATAGTGACATTAACTGAGGAAGATGCAGAGTAAACATAAGAACTAGGAGACTTAATAGAGGTTTATAAAACGATGAAGGGGATAGATAGAGTGAACGTTCAAAGACTATTTCCTCGGGTGGATGGAGCTGTTACAAGGGGCATAACGATAGGGTTCGTGGTGGGAGATATAGGAAGGATATCAGAGGTAGGTTCTTTACGCAGAGAGTGGTTGGGGTGTAGAATGGACTGTCTGCAGTGATAGTGGAGTCAGAAACTTTAGGAACATTTAAGTGGTTATTGGAGCACACCAGGATGATAGGGAGTGGGATAGCTTGATCTTGGTTTCAGATAAAGCTCGGCACAACATCGTGGGCCGAAGGGCCTGTTCTGTGCTGTACTGTTCAATGTTCTATCTATGTTCTATGTAACTAGGAGTTGGCCATTTTGCCCCTCAGGCCTGCAATGCCATTCAGCAAGATCTTGGCTGATCTTTTCATGGACTCAGCTCCACTTACCCGCCACTCACCATAACCTTAATTCCTTTAGCATTCAAAAATCTGTTTATCTTTGCCTTAAAAACATTCAACAAGGTAGCCTCAACTGCTTCACTGGGTAGGGAGTTCCAAGATTCACAATCCTTTGGGTGAAGTTGTTCCTCCTCAACTCAGTCCTAAATCTGCTCCCCCTTATTTTAAAGCTATGCTCCCAGTTCTGGTTTCACCCACCAGTGGAACCAACCTCCCTGCTTCTATCTTATCTATTACCTTCATAATTTTATATGTTTCTGTAACATCGCCTCTCATTCTTCTGAATTCCAATGAGTATAGCCCCAGTCTACTCAGTCTCACGTCATAAGCCAACCCTCTCAACTCTGGAATCAACCTACGGAATCTCCTCTGCACCCCCGCCAGTGTCAGTACATCCTTTCTCAAGTGAGACCAAAACTGTACACAGTACTCCAGGTGTGGCCTCAGCAGCACCTTATACAGCTGCAACATAATCTCGCTGTTTTTCAACTCCATTCCTCTGGCAAAGGAGAAAATTCCATTTGCCTCCTTAGTTACCTACTGCACCTAAGAACATAAGAACATAAGAAATAGGAGCAGGAGTAGGCCATCTAGCCCCTCGAGCCTGCCCCGCCATTCAATAAGATCATGGCTGATCTGACGTAGATCAGTACCACTTACCCGCCTGATCCCCATAACCCTTAATTCCCTTACCAAGCAGGAATCCATCCATCCGCGCTTTAAACATATTCAGCGAGGTAGCCTCCACCACCTCAGTGGGCAGAGAATTCCAGAGATTCACCACCCTCTGGGAGAAGAAGTTCCTCCTCAACTCTGTCTTAAACCGACCCCCCTTTATTTTGAGGCTGTGTCCTCTAGTTTTAACTTCCTTACTAAGTGGAAAGAATCTCTCCGCCTCCACCTTATCCAGCCCCCGCATTATCTTATAAGTCTCCATAAGATCCCCCCTCATCCTTCTAAACTCCAACGAGTACAAACCCAATCTCCTCAGCCTCTCCTCATAATCCAAACCCCTCATCTCCGGTATCAACCTGGTGAACCTTCTCTGCACTCCCTCCAATGCCAATATATCCTTCCTCATATAAGGGGACCAATACTGCACACAGTATTCCAGCTGCGGCCTCACCAATGCCCTGTACAGGTGCATCAAGACATCCCTGCTTTTATATTCTATCCCCCTCGCGATATAGGCCAACATCCCATTTGCCTTCTTGATCACCTGTTGTACCTGCAGACTGGGCTTTTGCGTCTCATGCACAAGGACCCCCAGGTCCCTTTGCACGGTAGCATGATTTAATTTGTTTCCATTGAGATAGTAATCCCATTTGTTATTATTTCCTCCAAAGTGTATAACCTCGCATTTATCAACGTTATACTCCATTTGCCATATCCTCGCCCACTCACTCAGCCTGTCCAAATCTCTCTGCAGATCTTCTCCGTCCTCCACACGATTCACTTTTCCACTTATCTTTGTGTCGTCTGCAAACTTCGTTACCCTACGCTCCGTCCCCTCCTCCAGATCATCTATATAAATGGTAAACAGTTGCGGCCCGAGTACCGATCCCTGCGGCACGCCACTAGTTACCTTCCTCCAACCGGAAAAACACCCATTTATTCCGACTCTTTGCTTCCTGTCGGATAGCCAGTCCCCAATCCACTTTAACACACTACCCCCAACTCCGTGTGCCCTAATCTTCTTCAGCAGCCTTTTATGGGGCACCTTATCAAACACCTTTTGGAAATCCAAAAACACCGCATCCACCGGTTCTCCTCCATCAACCGCCCTCGTTACATCTTCATAAAAATCCAACATGTTCGTCAAGCACGACTTTCCCCTCATGAATCCATGCTGCGTCTGATTGATCGAACCATTTCTATCCAGATGCTCTGCTATCTCCTCTTTAATAATGGATTCCAGCATTTTCCCTACTACAGACGTTAAGCTGACCGGCCTATAGTTACCCGCCTTTTGTCTCCTTCCTTTTTTAAACAGCGGCGTAACATTAGCCGTTTTCCAATCAACCGGCACTACCCCAGAATGCAACGAGTTTTGATAAATAATCACTAACGCAGCCGCTATTACCTCTGACATTTCTTTCAATACCCTGGGATGCATTCCATCCGGACCTGCAAACCAACTCCTTGATTTTTTTACCATTTAAATAATAGTAAGAAGTCCCCTGTTCTACAATGTACATTTCCACATCATGACTACAGTGTAATACCCGGGATTGTTCACATCCACCCGAGAGGCTCCATGTCAATGCCTCAGAAAGACAGTCTCACTGACAGTAAAGGACCAGCTGGATCTTTACCAGAAGAGGCCGCTGAGGCCCAGCAGCATCAGGCCGCTCTGTAGCGGCCGCTCCCACACCAACAGGCTCTGTAGGTATATCAGAGCCGGCTCACACCGACACAGCAGCCGCCTCAGCTTCTCCTCAGCTCGCTGCAGATCAGCACCGTCCCCGGGGCCGCCATCAACCGGAGCCGGACCAAACCCCAGCTCCCCATCCGACCTGGCAGCCACTACCCCCGGCGCCGTACCCGCTGCTCCCGTTCCCTCTCCCCCCGCTCCTGGTCCGGTTACCCCGGGCCCCGCTCCGCTTGGCGCTCCATCTCCCCCCGGCCCCGCAGCCGGGAAATCTCCCTCAGCCGCCGCCATCTTGTATTGTTGTTGCTAATGCGTCACCACCCGGAACTGACGTAATCATACCGCTCCCAGTTCCGGTTGGGTAAAAGGAACTACCTCGTGAAGCCATGGCAACAGGCTCCGCCTCTAAGCCTAAACAGCTCCCCATTCCCAAACCCCGCCCCTAGACACAAACCCCACCCCTAACTCCAAGCCCCGCCCCGGACAGCAAGCCCCGCCCCTAACTCCAAGCCCCGCCCCCAAGACCAAGTTCCGCCCCTAATTCCAAGCCCCGCCCCAAGACCAAGTCCCGCCCCTAACTCCAAGCCTCTCTCCCTTGGCTGCCATTTTGCTCCATTCCTTGTGTTTTGACCCTGACCCCAGCTTGGGCCTCTATTGACCCCGACCCCAGCCTGGGCCTCGATTGACCCCGACCCCAGCCTGGGCCTCTATTGACCCCAACCTGGGCCTCTATTGACCCCAACCCCAGCCTGGGCCTCTATTGACCCCGACCCCAGCCAGGGCCTCGATTGACCCCGACCCCAGCCTGGGCCTCTATTGACCCCGACCCCAGCCTGGGCCTCTATTGACCCCGACCCCAGCCAGGGCCTCTATTGTCCCCGACCCCAGCCAGGGCCTCGATTGACCCTGACCCCAGCCTGGGCCTCGATTGACCCCGACCCCAGCCTGGGCCTCTATTGACCCCAACCTGGACCTCTATTGACCCCAACCCCAGCCTGGGCCTCTATTGACCCCGACCCCAGCCTGGGCCTCTATTGACCCCGACCCCAGCCAGGGCCTCTATTGTCCCCGACCCCAGCCAGGGCCTCGATTGACCCTGACCCCAGCCTGGGCCTCGATTGACCCCGACCCCAGCCTGGGCCTCTATTGACCCCAACCTGGACCTCTATTGACCCCAACCCCAGCCTGGGCCTCTATTGACCCCGACCCCAGCCAGGGCCTCGATTGACCCCGACCCCAGCCTGGGCCTCTATTGACCCTGACCCCAGCCAGGGCCTCGATTGACCCCAACCCCAGCTTGGGCCTCTATTGACCCCAATCTTGGCCTGGGCCTCTATTAGTTTCCTGACAGTGATCCAAGCCGGGAATCGAACCCGGGGAACGCTGACACGGTGAGGCAGCTGTGCTAACCACTGTGCCATCGTGCCACCCTCAGCACCCTCCCATCTCCGCCCAGTTCCTGAACACAGCCACCACTGAGCGTGTTGTCTGACTTTGTCCTTTCATTGTCCATTTGTTCCACGTGACCCCACTGCCCTTTGACCCAGGCAGTGCCGAGGGTCACCGCTTGCTATCGACCAATTACCCTGGTGTCTGCGCAGACCAATCACTATCCAGCCTGCCCCCTGGGGAAGGGGCTAGTCTCCAAGTCTCTCTGTCAGGCTGGGGGCTATTTGTGGCTCCTGGGAATCTATGTCAGGAGTGACTGAATCAGGGTCTCTGGTGGGGATCCGGGTGCGTTTGGCAGGCCTGATTGCGGGGGTGGGGGGGGGGGGGGGGGCTGCGGGGTGGTGGGGTGATCTGGTGGTAGGCCAGGATCAGGGAATGGGGCATCCAGTTTCAGGCCTGAGTCCAGGGTATCAGGCTGCTGAGTAAGTCTATCAGAGAAAGGAGTTGGACATAGATCTTTGTGTTTGGGCATTAGAGAGCAGCATGCCGTGAGGCTGGGGTGGAGGGCGCAAACTGGAGATAAGGTATTTTGTGTGTGGAATGTTGCAAGGGACATAGTTTTATATTTGGGCAACTCTTTGGGCATTCTTGACCCTGTTGACATTGTCCACGCTGCTGTTCTGAAGCCCCCCCTAATACTGACCCCTTGATTCTCAGCCCTGCTACTTTTGCTCATTCAGACCCATTGATTTTACTGAGCAAATGCAAATCCCCAAAGCCAAGCATTCACCGGCTGAGTGTGTAGAGAGGACACGTCTCGGTAATGTGCAGCAGTGGGTGTTTCTATTTACATGTATAACATTTCGATTTGATTTGATTTGATTTATTATTGTCACACGTATTAACATACAGTGAAAAATATTGTTTCTTGCGCGCTACACAAACAAAGCATACCATTCATAGAGAAGGAAATGAGAGAGTGCAGAATGTAGTGTTACAGTCATAGCTAGGGTGTAGAGAAAGATCAACTTAATGCGAGGTAAGTCCATTCAAAAGTCTGACAGCAGCAGGGAAGAAGCTGTTCTTGAGTCGGTTGGTACCTGACCTCAGACTTTTGTATCTTTTTCCCGATGGAAGAAGGTGGAAGAGAGAATGTCCAGGGTGCATGGGGTCCTTAATTATGCTGGCTGTTTTTCCGAGGCAGCGGGAAGTGTAGACAGAGTCAATGGATGGGAGGCTGGTTTGCGTGATGGATTGGGCTATATTCACGACATTTTGTAGTTTCTTGTGGTCTTGGGCAGAGCAGGAGCCATACCAAGCTGTGATACAACCAGAAAGAATGCTTTCTATGGTGCATCTGTAAAAGCTGGTGAGAGTCGTAGCTGACAATGTTCTGCTCAATGAAACCAAGCATGCTGAATGCCTTCTTCATCACTCTGTCCACCTGTGACTCCACTTTCAAGGAGCTATGAACATGTACCCTTAGATCTCTTTGTTCTATAACTTTCTCCAACGCCCTATCATTAACTAAGTAAGTCCTGCCCTGGTTCAGTCTACCAAAATGCATCACCTCACATTTACCTAAATTAAGTTCCATCTGCCATTCATCAGCCCACTGGCCCAATTGATCAAGATCTTGTTGCAATCTGAGATAACTTTCTTCACTGTCCAGTATGCTACCAATCTTGGTGTCATCTGCAAACTTACTAACCATGTCCCCTAAATTCTCATCCAAATCATTAATATAAATGACAAGAGGTTGAAGATGTCTGTGAATACCCCCGCTAGAATTTATAAAACGCAGACAGGAAGGTTCTTTGGAACAATATGTTGACAGTCCAACCAGAGAGGGGGCTATACTGGACCTAGTACTGGGGAATGAGCCCGGTCAGGTCATCAAAGTTTCAGCGGGGGAACATAGAAATCATAGAAACCCTACAGTGCAGAAGGAGGCCATTCGGCCCATCGAGTCTGCACCGACCACAATCCCACCCAGGCCCTACCCCCACATATTTACCTGCTAATCCCTCTAACCTATGCATCTCAGGACTCTAAGGGGCAATTTTTAACCTGGCCAATCAACCTAACCCACACATCTTTGGCAAATAGTGACCACAATTCTGTAAACTTTAGGATAGTTATGGAAAAAGATGAGTGTTGTCCTATGGGTAACGTACTGAACTGGGGGAAGGCTAACTACAGCCGGATTAGGCAGGATTTGGTGGCTGTTGATTGGGAGAGGCTGTTCGAGGGTAAATCCACATCTGGCATGTGAGAGTCTTTTAAGGAGCAGTTGATAGGAGTGCAGGACAGGCATGTGCCTGTAAAGAGGAAGGACAGGAAAGGTAGGATTCGAGAGCCGTGGATAACCAGAGAAATTGTGGGTCTAATCAAAAAGAAAAACGAGGCATACATAAGGTCCAGGCAGCTAAAAACAGATGAAGCACTGGAGGAATACAGAGAAAGTAGAAAAGAACTCAAACAGGGAGTTAGAAGGGCAAGAAGGGGTCACGAAATGTCCTTGGCAGACAGGGTTAAGGAGAAACCCAAAGCATTTTATACATACATTAGGAGCAAGAGGGTTGTCAGAGAAAGAGTCGGACCTCTCAAGAACAAAGGAGGGGAATTATGCTTAGAACCCAAGGAAGTAGGTGAGATCCTAAACGAATACTTTGCATCAGTATTCACAAAGGAGAGGGACACGTTGATTGGTAATGTCTCAGAGGGATGTCTAGACCCATTAGAACAAATCTCAATTACAAGGGAGGAAGTGTCAGGTGTTTTAGGAAGCATTAAGTTAGACAAATCCCCAGGGCCAGATGGCATCTGTCCTAGATTACTGAGAGAGACAAGAGATGAAATTGCTGGGCCTCTAACAGAAATCTTTGTTTCTTCATTGGACACAGGGAGGTCCCAGAGGATTGGAGGATAGCAAATGTGGTCCCGTTATTTAAGAAGGGTAGCAAAGATAACCCGGATAATTATAGGCTGGTGAGCTTGACGTCCGTGGTAGGGAAATTGTTGGAGAAGATTCTTAGAGATAGGATATATGTGCATTTAGAACTGAATAATCTCATTAGCGATAGACAGCATGGTTTTGTACGAGGGAGGTCATGCCTCACAAATTTGGTTGAGTTTTTTTGAGGAGGTGACAAAAACAATTGACGAGGGAAGGGCTGTGGATGTCGTCTATATGGATTTTAGTAAAGCATTTGACAAGGTCCCTCATGGCAGGCTGGTGCAAAAGGTTAAATCTCACGGGATAAAAGGTGAGCTAGCTGGATGGGTGGAGAACTGGCTCAGCCATAGAAGACAGAGGGTAACAGTGGAGGGGTGTTTTTCCGGTTGGAGGTCTGTGACTAGTGGTGTTCCGCAGGGCTCTGTACTGGGACCTCTGCTGATTGTGAGATATATAAATGATTTGGAGGAAGATGTAGCTGGTGTGATCAGTAAGTTTGCGGACGACACAAAGATTGCTGGAGTTGCGGATAGTGATGAACATTGTCAGAGAATACAGCAGGATATAGATAGGCTGGAACATTGGGCGGAGAAATGGCAGATGGAATTTAATCCAGATAAATGCGAAGTGATGCATTTCGGTAGATCTAATGTAAGGGGGAGCTATACAATAAATGGCAGAACCATCAGGAGTATAGACATACAGAGGGACCTGGGTGTACAAGTCCACAGATCCTTAAAGGTGGCAGCACATGTGGAGAGGGTGGTCAAGAAGGCATATGGACTGCTTACCTTCATTGGACGGGGCATAGAATATAAAAGTTGGCATATGATGGGCATATGATGTTGCATCTGTATAGAACGTTGGTTAGGCCACATTTGGAATACTGCGTCCAATTCTGGTCGCCACACTACCAGAAGGACGTGGAGGCTTTGGAGAGAGTACAGAAAAGGTTTACCAGGATGTTGCCTGGTATGGAGGGTCTTAGCTATGAGGAGAGATTGGGTAAACTGGGGTTGTCCTCCCTGGAAAGACGGAGGATGAGGGGCGACCTAATAGAGGTGTATAAAATTATGAAGGGCATAGATAGGGTGAACAGTGGGAAGCTTTTTCCCAGGTCGGAGGTGACGAACACAAGGGGTCACGGGTTCAAGGTGAGGGGGCAAGGTTCAACACAGGTGTCAGGGGGACGTATTTTACACGGAGGGTGGTGGGGGCCTGGAATACACTGCCAAGCAAGGTGATTGAGGCAGACACGCTGGGATTGTTTAAGACTTATCTAGATAGCCACATGAACAGACTGGGAATAGAGGGATACAAACGGTCTAGTTGTGCACATGAGTGGCGCAGGCTTGGAGGGCGTAGGGCCTGTTCCTGTTCTGTATTGTTCTTTGTATCTTTGTATCTTTGCTAGCTGATCCGTGCAGGATCTGAATGCTCGTCCGGGTACCCCATCCGGGCCAGTCGCTTTCCGTGGGTTGACCTTAGAGAAAGCTGCTTTGACATCTCAATGGTGACCCCAGATACAGGTTCATCCAGGGCTTCTAGGGTGGAGGGCATGCTCTCACTGACCACTTGCTCAAAACAGGCGTGGAATGCATTGAGCTCATCAGGGAGGGGTGCATGGAGCCGGCGATTTTACATGCCTTCATCTTGTAGCCTGTTATGCCTTGCAGACCTTGCCATAGTCAGCGGGGGGTTTGTGTGGCTAGCCTGGGACTCTAGCTTGGTCCGGTACCGTCTTTTGGCACCTTTGATGGATCTCCTTAGATCGTATCTGGCTTTATTGTATAAAGCCAGATTGTATGGGGCATGGTGGCACAGTGGTTAGCACTGTTGCCTCACAACGCCAGGGACCCGGGTTCGATTCCTGGCTTGGGTCACTGTCTGTGTGGAGTTTGCACATTCTCCCAGTGTCTGCGTGGGTTTCCTCTGGGTGCTCTGGTTTCCTCCCACAGTCCAAAGGTGTGCTGGTTAGGTGCATTGGCCGTGCTAAATTCTCCCTCAGTGTACCCAAATAGGCGCTGGAGTGTGGCAACTAGGGGATTTTCACTGTAACTTCATTACAGTGTTAATGTAAGCCTACTTGTGACTAATAAATAAACCCTGGTATAGGACCCTGGTCAGACCCCACCTGGAGTACTGTGCCCAGTTCTGGTCGCCTCATTACAGAAAGATGTGGAAGCCATAGAACGGGTGCAGAGTAGATTTACGAGGATGTTGCCGGGATTAAGTGGTATGCCTTATGAGAATAGGTTGAGAGAGCTGTTGAGAGAGATGTTAGGGGTAAGTTTTTCACTCAGAGGGTGGTGGGTGCGTGGAATCGGCTGCTGGTAGTGGTGGTGGAAGCGGATTCGATTGAGTCTTTTAAGAGACTTTTGGATAGGTTCATGGAGGTTAGAAGATAGAGGGTTATAGATGAGCCTAGAAGGTAAGGAAATTGTTCGGCGCAACTGGTGGGCCGAAGGGCCTGTTTGTGCTGTAGCTTTTCTATGTTCTAAACATTACTTTATTGTATCGGTCAGAGTTGCCTGACTTGATTGACCTCCAACCACCACAATCATCTTCCTTTGTGCCGGGTATGACTCCAACCAGCAGAGAGTTTTCCCCCTGATTCCCATTGACTCCAGTTTTGCTGGGGCTCATCGATGCTACACTTGGTCAAATGCTGCCCCGATGTCAAGGGCTGTCACTCTCACCTCACCTCTGGAGTTCAGTTTTTTGACCATGTTTGGACCAAGGCTGTGATGAGATCAGGGGCTGTGACCTGGTGAAACCCAAACCCAAACTGCCACAGGGAGAACATACAAATTCTGCAGAGACAGTCAAGGCTGGAATTGAACCCGTGTCCCTGGCGCTGTGAGGCAGAAGTGCTAACCACTGTGCCACTGTGCCACTGTGCTGCCCTTACACTGGTTTGTGAGTGAATGTCAGCACTGAGATTAATTGATCAAGAGACCCCCCCAGCAACTCCCCCACCCATGATGATAATCTAATTCTTTAATAGGATTAACTCTGACATCTCTCAGTTTCAATAATCCATTTATGTATAGTGATCCAGGATTTAATTACATTACACATCCAGCACAGAAAAAGCTGTGCTCTCTTCCCCCCTCTCTTTTCACTCTTCCCTTCTGTCTCTTCCTCGACCTCCTTCTTCCTCTCTCCGCCTCTCTTTCTTTCCCTCTCTCCCCTCTCTCATCTCCCTCACTCCTTCGCTCTCTCGCTCACTTTCTCTTTTCCCGTCTCTCTCCTCGTGGGTGAAGATGATGGGAATAGCACTCAGTGCATTGGTCATTTGGAGAGCTGGTGCAGACCTGATGGCTTGAACAGCCCCCTTGTATGTGGAACAGCTCAGCGATTCTCTCACTCTCTTAGTGTGTTAGTGCACTGAAAGTGCCATGTTGCAGTCACGTGTTCTGCCAAGGGAATGCATCAATTCTCCAAATCGACTGGTGTAAAATATCATGAGGTCGACTTGATCAATCTTTAATGTGAAATGATTGCTTGAAGCTCCTTTGTGTTGTGTTGAGAATCTGATGGTCACTGGCTTGCAGAAAGTTCCTGAATTCTTGGGACAGTAACAAACACAGCAAGACTCAATCTGTGCTTTGAGTGACTTCTCAAATCTTCTTTCCATTGCATATCAGTGATAAACAAGGCAACAAAAACACAAAATGCTGGAGAGATCTGACAGCATCTGTGGAGAGAGAATAGAATCAATGTTTCGAGTCTGGATGACCCTTCCATCCAGCACTGTACTGTTGGATTCAATAAGACACAGAGAGCAGGACAGGCCCAAACTCCTTTCCTGACCTGAGTTTGACTCGGCTGATGTCACCCTGTGTGCTTAAGAACATAAGAACATAAGAAATAGGAACAGGAGTAGGCCATCTAGCCCCTCGAGCCTGCCCCGCCATTCAATAAGATCATGGCTGATCTGACGTGGATCAGTACCACTTACCCGCCTGATCCCCATAACCCTTAATTCCCTTACCGATCAGGAATCCATCCATCCGCGCTTTAAACATATTCAGCGAGGTAGCCTCCACCACCTCAGTGGGCAGAGAATTCCAGAGATTCACCACCCTCTGGGAGAAGAAGTTCCTCCTCAACTCTGTCTTAAACCGACCCCCCTTTATTTTGAGGCTGTGTCCTCTAGTTTTAACTTCCTTACTAAGTGGAAAGAATCTCTCCGCCTCCACCTTATCCAGCCCCCGCATTATCTTATAAGTCTCCATAAGATCCCCCCTCATCCTTCTAAACTCCAACGAGTACAAACCCAATCTCCTCAGCCTCTCCTCATAATCCAAACCCCTCATCTCCGGTATCAACCTGGTGAACCTTCTCTGCACTCCCTCCAATGCCAATATATCCTTCCTCATATAAGGGGACCAATACTGCACACAGTATTCCAGCTGCGGCCTCACCAATGCCCTGTACAGGTGCATCAAGACATCCCTGCTTTTATATTCTATCCCCCTCGCAATATAGGCCAACATCCCATTTGCTTCTATCGTGCCCCATGACCTTTCCCAAAGCTCATGTTCACAATCCCAAGTCCATTGTTCCATATCTTGTGTTACGTGTCCCTTTTCTTGTGTTCACTGTCCCATGTCAGGCAGGGAGGAAATGGCCGAGTGAGGGAACCATGGTTCACAAAAGAGGTGGAATGTCTTGTGAAAAGGAAGAGGGAAGCTTATGTAGGGATGAGGAAACAAGGTTCAGATGGCTCGATTGAGGGTTACAAGTTAGCAAGGAATGAGCTGAAAAAGGGGCTTAGGAGAGCTAGGAGGGGACATAAGAAGTCCTTGGTGGGTCGGATCAAGGAAAACCCCAAGGCTTTTTACTCTTATGTGAGGAATAAAAGAATGACCAGGGTGAGGTTAGGGCCGGTCAAGGACAGTAGTGGGAACTTGTGTATGGAGTCAGTAGAGATAGGCGAGGTGATGAATGAATACTTTTCTTCAGTGTTCACCAAGGAGAGGGGCCATGTTTTTGAGGAAGAGAAGGTATTACAGGCTAATAGGCTGGAGGAAATAGATGTTCGGAGGGAGGATGTCTTGGCAGTTTTGAATAAACTGAAGGTCGATAAGTCCCCTGGGCCTGATGAAATGTATCCTAGGATTCTTTGGGAGGCAAGGGATGAGATTGCAGAGCCTTTGGCGTTGATCTTTGGGTCCTCGCTGTCCACGGGGATGGTGCCAGAGGACTGGAGAATGGCGAATGTTGTTCCTCTGTTTAAGAAAGGGAATAGAAATGACCCTGGTAATTATAGACCGGTTAGTCTTACTTCGGTGGTTGGTAAATTGATGGAAAGGGTCCTTAGGGATGGGATTTACGACCATTTAGAAAGATGCGGATTAATCCGAGATAGTCAGCACGGATTCGTGAAGGGCAAGTCGTGCCTCACAAATTTGATAGAATTTTTTGAGGAGGTAACTAAGTGTGTTGATGAAGGTAGGGCAGTTGATGTCATATACATGGATTTTAGTAAGGCGTTTGATAAGGTCCCCCATGGTCGGCTTATGATGAAAGTGAGGAGGTGTGGGATAGAGGGAAAGTTGGCCGATTGGATAGGCAACTGGCTGTCTGACCGAAGACAGAGGGTGGTGGTCGATGGAAAATTTTCGGATTGGAGGCAGGTTGCTAGCGGTGTGCCGCAGGGATCAGTGCTTGGTCCTCTGCTCTTTGTGATTTTTATTAATGACTTAGAGGAGGGGGCTGAAGGGTGGATCAGTAAATTTGCTGATGACACCAAGATTGGTGGAGTAGTGGATGAGGTGGAGGGCTGTTGTAGGCTGCAAAGAGACATAGATAGCATGCAAAGCTGGGCTGAAAAATGGCAAATGGAGTTTAACCCTGATAAATGTGAGGTGATTCATTTTGGTAGGACAAATTTAAATGTGGATTACAGGGTCAAAGGTAGGGTTCTGAAGACTGTGGAGGAACAGAGAGATCTTGGGGTCCATATCCACAGATCTCTAAAGGTTGCCACTCAAGTGGATAGAGCTGTGAAGAAGGCCTGTAGTGTGTTAGCTTTTATTAACAGGGGGTTGGAGTTTAAGAGCCGTGGGGTTATGCTGCAACTGTACAGGACCTTGGTGAGACCACATTTGGAATATTGTGTGCAGTTCTGGTCACCTCACTATAGGAAGGATGTGGAAGCGCTGGAAGGAGTGCAGAGGAGATTTACCAGGATGCTGCCTGGTTTGGAGGGTAGGTCATATGAGGAAAGGTTGAGGGAGCTAGGGCTATTCTCTCTGGAGCGGAGGAGGCTGAGGGGAGACTTAATAGAGGTGTATAAAATGATGAAGGGGATAGATCGAGTGAACGTTCAAAGACTATTTCCTCGGGTGGATGGAGCTATTACAAGGGGGCATAACTATAGGGTTCGTGGTGGGAGATACAGGACGGATATCAGAGGTAGGTTCTTTACGCAGAGAGTGGTTGGGGTGTGGAATGGACTGCCTGCAGTGATAGTGGAGCCAGACACTTTAGAAACATTTAAGCGGTTATTGGACAGGCACATGGAGCACACCAGGATGATAGGGAGTGGGATAGCTTGATCTTGGTTTCAGATAAAGCTCGGCACAACATCGTGGGCCGAAGGGCCTGTTCTGTGCTGTACTGTTCTATGTTCTATGTCCTGCGTCTAATGCCTCAAATAGTGCTGCTTATTTAAGAAAAGATATCACGAGAGGCAGTTCAGAGAGGGTTCGCTAGGATGATCCTCAGTACAGAGGTATTATCTAATGAGGAAAGGTTAATTGGTATTTAGAAGAATGAGAGGTGATCTCATTGAAACACACAGAAGTCTTAGAGTCACAAGAGGTTAGGAACAAAAGAGTTGTCAGGGAGAAAATCGGACCTCTCAGGGACAAAGGAGGGGAATTATGCTTAGAACCCAAGGGAATAGGGGAGATCCTAAATGAAAACTTTGCGTCGGTATTCACGAAGGAGAGGGACGTGTTAACCGGGAGTGTCTCGGAGGGGGATGTTGACCCGTTAGAGAAAATCTCCATTACAAGGGAGGAAGTGTCAGGTTTTTTAGGGAACATTAAAACTGACAAAGCTCCAGGGCCTGATGGCATCTATCCTAGACTGCCCAGGGAGATGAGAGATGAAATTGCTGGGCCTCTGACGGAAATCTTTGTCGCTTCTTTGGACACAGGTGAGGTATCTGAGGATTGGAGGATAGCGAATGTGGTCCCGTTGTTTAAGAAGGGTAGCAGGGATAACCCGGGTAATTATAGGCCAGTGAGCTTGACGTCCGTGGTAGGGAAGTTGTTGGAGAGGATTCTTAGAGACAGGACGTATGTGCATTTAGAATGGAACAATCTCATTAGTGACAGACAGCATGATTTTGTAAGAGGGAGGTCGTGCCTTACAAATTTGGTGGAGATTTTTGAGGAACTGACAAAAACGCTTGACGAAGGAAGGGCCGTGGATGTTGTCAATATGGATTTCAGTAAGGCATTTGACAAAGTCCCACATGGCAGGCTGGTTAAGAAGGTTAAAGCTCATGGGATACAAGGAGAAGTGGCTAGGTGGGTGGAGAACTGGCTTGGCCATAGGAGACAGAGTGTAGCGGTCGAAGGGTCTTTTTCCGGCTGTAGGTCTGTGACCAGTGGTGTTCATGATGTGGAGATGCCGGCGTTGGACTGGGGTAGGCACAGTAAGAAGTCTCACAACACCAGGTTAAAGTCCAACAGGTTTATTTGGTAGCAAATACCATAAGCTTTCGGAGCACTGCTCCTTCGTCAGATGGAGTGGATATCTGCTCTCAAACAGTGCACAAACACAGAAATCAAGTTACAGAATACTAATTAGAATGCGAATCTCTAAAGCCAGCCAGGTCTCAAAGGTACAGACAATGTGGGTGGAGGGAGCATTCAACACAGGTTAAAGAGATGTGTATTGTCTCCTGACAGAACAGCTAGTGAGATTCTACAAGCCCAGGAGGCAAGCTGTGGGGGTTACTGATAATGTGACATAAATCCAACATCCCGGTTTAGGCCGTCCTCATGTGTGTGGAACTTGGCTATCAGTTTCTGCTCAGCGACTCTGCGCTGTCGTGTGTCGTGAAGGCCGCCTTGGAGAACGCTTACCTGAAGATCCAAGGCTGAATGCCCGTGACTGCTGAAGTGCTCCCCCACAGGAAGAGAACAGTCTTGCTTGGTGATTGTCGAGCGGTGTTCATTCATCCGTTGTCGTAGCGTCTGCATGGTTTCCCCAATGTACCATGCCTCGGGACATTGTTTCCTGCAGCGTATCAGGTAGACAACGTTGGCCGAGTTGCAAGAGTAGGTACTCGTGGGGGAGCACTTCAGCACTCACGGGCATTCAGCCTTGGATCTTCAGTTAAGCGTGCTACAAGGCGGCCTTCATGACACACGACAGCGCAGAGTTGCTGAGCAGAAACTGATAGCCAAGTTCCGCACACATGAGGACGGCCTAAACCGGGATGTTGGATTTATGTCACATTATCAGTAACCCCCACCGCTTACCCCCTGGGCTTGTAGAATCTCACTAGCTGTTCTGTCTGGAGACAATACACATCTCTTTAACCTGTGTTGAATGCTCCCTCCACCCACATTGTCTGTACCTTTAAGACCTGGCTGGCTGTAGAGATTCGCATTCTAATTAGTATTCTGTAACTTGATTTCTGTGTCTGTGCACTGTTTGAGAGCAGATATCCACTCCATCTGACGAAGGAGCAGTGCTCCGAAAGCTTATGGTATTTGCTACCAAATAAACCTGTTGGACTTTAACCTGGTGTAGTGAGACTTCTTACCAGTGGTGTTCCGCAGGGCTCTGTACTGGGACCTCTGCTATTTGTGATATATATAAATGATTTGGAAGAAGGTGTAACTGGTGTTATCAGCAAGTTTGTGGATGACACGAAGATGGCTGGACTTGTGGATAGCGATGAGCATTGTCGGGCAATACAGCAGGATATAGATAGGCTGGAAAATTGGGCGGAGAGGTGGCAGATGGAATTTAACCCGGATAAATGCGAAGTGATGCATTTTGGAAGAAATAATGTAGGGAAGAGTTATACAATAAATGGCAGAGCCATGAAGAGTATAGAAACACAGAGGGACCTTGGCGTGCAAGTCCACAAATCCTTGAAGGTGGCAACACAGGTGGAGAAGGTGGTGAAGAAGACATATGGTATGCTTGCCTTTATAGGACGGGGTATAGAGTATAAAAGCTGGAGTCTGATGATGCAGCTGTATAGAACGCTGGTTAGGCCACATTTGGAGTACTGCGTCCAGTTCTGGTCACCACACTACCAGAAGGACGTGGAGACATTAGAGAGAGTGCAGAGAAGGTTTACCAGGATGTTGCCTGGTATGGAGAGCTTAGCTGTGAGGAGAGATTGGGTAAACTGGGCTTGTTCTCCCTGGAAAGACGGAGAATGAGGGGAGATCTAATCGAGGTGGACAAGATTATGAAGGGGATAGATAGGGTGAACAGTGGGAAGCTTTTTCCCAGATCAGAAGTGACGATCACGAGGGGTCACGGGCTCAAGGTGAGAGTGGCGAAGTATAACTCAGATATTAGAGGGATGTTTTTTACACAGAGGGTGGTGGGGGCCTGGAATGCGCTGCCATGTAACGTGGTGGAGGCAGACATACTGATATCGTTTAAGACTTACCTGGATAGTCACATGAGCAGCCTGGGAATGGAGGGATACAAACGATTAGTCTAGTTGGACCAAGGAGCGGCACAGGCTTGGAGGGCCGAAGGGCCTGTTTCCTGTGCTGTACTGTTCTTTGTTCTTTGTTCTTTGTTTACAGCATGGAAACAGGCCCTTCAGCCCAACTTGTCCATGCCGCCCTCCAAATTGCCCATATTTGGCCCATATCCCTCTATACCCATCTTACCCATGTAGCTGTCTAAATGCTTTTTAAAAGACAAAATTGTACCCACCTCCACTCCTACTTCTGGTAGCTTGTTCCAGACACTCACCGCCCTCTGTGTGAAAGAATTGCCCCACTGGACACTTTTGTATCTCTCCCCTCTCACCTTAAACCTATGCCCTCTAGTTTTAGACTCCCCTACCTTTGGGAAAAGATACTGACTATCCAGCTGATCTGTGCCCCTCATTATTTTATAGACCTCTATAAGATCATTCCTCAGCTTTCTATGCTCCAGAGAAAAAAAGTCCCAGTCTATCCAGCCTCTCCTTATAACTCAAACCATCAAGTTCCGGTAGCACCCTAGTAAATCTTTTCTGCACTCTTTCTAGTTTAATAATATCCTTTCTATAATAGGGTGAACAGAACTGTACACAGTATTCCAAGTGTGGTCTTACCAATATTTTGTACAACTTCAAAAAGACGTCCCAGCTCCGGTATTCAATGTTATGACCAATGAAACCAAGCATGCTGAATGCCTTCTTCACCACTCTGACCACCTGTGACTCCACTTTCAAGGAGCTATGAACATGTACCCCTCGATCTCTTTGTTCTGTAACTCTCCCCAACGCCCTACCATTAACTAAGTAAGTCCTGCCCTGGTTCAATCTACCAAAATACATCACCTTGCATTTATCTAAATTAAACTCCATCTGCCATTCGTCAGCCCACTGGCCCAACTGATCAAGATCCTGTTGCAACCCGAGATAACTTTCTTCACTGTCCACGATGCCACCAATCTTGGTGTTAAGTGCAAGCTTGCTAACCATGCCTCCTATATTCTCATCCAATTCATTAATATAAATGACAAATAACATTGGACCCAGCATGTATCCCTGAGGCACACCGCTGGTCACAGGCCTCCAGTTTGAAAAACAACCCTCTACAACCACACTCTGGCTTCTGTCATCAAGCCAATTTTGTATCCATTTAGCTACCTCACCCTGGAACCCTTGAGATTTAAGAACATAAGAACATAAGAAATAGGAGCAGGAGTAGGTCATCGAGCCCCTCGAGTCTGCCCCGCCATTCAATAAGATCATGGCTGATCTGAAGTGGATCAGTTCCACTTACCCGCCTGATCCCTATAACCCCTAATTCCCTTACCGATCATGAATCCATCTATCCGTGATTTAAACATATTCAACGAGGTAGCCTCCACCACTTCAGTGGGCAGGGAATTCCAGAGATTCACCACCCTCTCAGAGAAGAAGTTCCTCCTCAACTCTGTCCTAAACTGACCTCCCTTTATTTTGAGGCAGTGCCCTCTAGTTCTAGTTTCCTTTCTAAGTGGAAAGAATCTCTTCATCTCTACCCTATCCAGCCCCTTCATTATCTTATAGGTCTCTATAAGATCCCCCCTCAGCCTTCTAAATTCCAACGAATACAAACCCAATCTGCTCAGTCTCTCCTCATAATCAACACCCCTCATCTCTGGTATCAACCTGGTGAACCTTCTCTGCACTCCCTCCAAGGCCAATATATCCTTCCGCAAATAAGGGGACCAATACTGCACACAGTATTCCAGCTGCGGCCTCACCAATGCCCTGTACAGATGCAGCAAGACATCTCTGCTTTTATATTCTATCCCCCTTGCGATATAGGCCAACATCCCATTTGCCTTCTTGATCACCTGTTGCACCTGCAGACTGGGTCTCATGCACAAGGACCCCCAGGTCCCTCTACACAGCAACATGTTGTAATTTCTTTCCATTTAGATAATAATCCAATTTGCTATTATTTCTTCCAAAGTGAATAACCTCGCATTTGTTAACGTTAGGTTTTTTACTCAGAGAGTGGTTGGGTTGTGGAATGGACTGCCTGCAGGGATAGTGGAGTCAGAAACTTTAGGAACATTTAAGAAACTATTGGATAGGCACATGGAGTACTTCGGGATGATAGGGAGGAAATAGCTTGACCTGGGTTTCAGACAAAGCTCGGCACAACATCGTGGGCCGAAGGGCCTGTTCTGTGCTGTACTGTTCTATGTTGGGGGGGACAGCCCGCCTGGGGGAAGCAGCAGTGGCCGTGTCTCCACAGTGGAGTCCAGCCCTGTAACTCAGAGGGCTAAGGAAAAGAGGAGGAAGGCGGTATTAATCGGGGACTCGATGGTGAAGGGGACAGACAGGCGTTTCTGCGGAGGTAGGCGGGATTCTCGCATGGTGGTCTGCCTCCCTGGGGCCGGGATCCAGGATGTCGCTAGTCGCGTCCCGGAAATCCTGAGGTGGGAGGGAGAGGAGCCTGAGGTAGAGGTACATATTGGTACCGCTGATGTGGGTAGGAAGGGAGAAGGGGTCATGAAAAGGGAGTACAGGGAATTAGGGAGACAGCTGAGAAAGAGGAAAGCAAAGGTAGTAATCTCAGGATTACTGCCTGTGCCACAGGAAGGTGAGGGCAGGAATGGAGTGAGGTGGAGGATGAATGTGTGGCTGAGGGACTGGTGCAGGGGGCAGGGATTCAGGTTCCTGGACCATTGGGACCTCTTTAGGGGCAGGGGTGATCTGTATACAAAAAACGGGTGGAACTTGAATCACACGGGGACCAATATCCTGGCCGGTAGGTTGGGAATTAAGGGTTATGGGGATCAGGCGGGTAAGTGGTACTGATCCACGTCAGATCAGCCATGATCTTATTGAATGGCGGGGCAGGCTCGAGGGGCTAGATGGCCTACTCCTGCTCCTATTTCTTATGTTCTTATGTTCTATGTTATACTCCATCTGCCAGATCCTCGCCCACTCACTCAGCCTGTCCAAATCTCTCTGCAGACTTTCTACGCCCTCCACACTATTCACTTTTCCACTTATCTTTGTGTCGTCTGCAAACTTTGTTACCCTACACTCAGTCCCCTCCTCCAGATCATCTATATAAATGGTAAATAGTTGAGGCCCCAGTACCGATCCCTGCGGCACGCCACTAGTTACCATCTGCCAACCAGAAAAGCACCCATTTATTCCGACTCTCTGCTTCCTGTCGGATAGCCAATCCCCAATCCATGCTAACACCCTACCCCCAACTCCGTGTGACCCAATCTTCTTCAGCAACCTTTTGTGAGGCACCTTATCAAACGCCTTTTGGAAATCCAAAAACACCGCATCCACCGGTTCCCCTCCGTCAACCGCACTAGTCACATCTTCATAAAATCCAACAAGTTCGTCAAGCACGACTTTCCCCTCATGAATCCATGCTATGTCTGCTTAATCGAACCATTCTTATCCAGATGGCCTGCTATTTCTTCTTTAATGATGGATTCCAGCATTTTCCCAACTACAGACGTTAAGCTAACCAGCCTGTAGTTACCCGCCTTTTGTCTATTTCCTTTTTTAAACAGCGGCGTAACATTAGCCATTTTCCAATCCGCCGGCACTACCCCAGAATCCAACGAATTTTGATCAATAACCACTAACGCATCCGCTATTACCTCTGACATTTCTTTCAGTACCCTGGGATGCATTCCATCCGGGCCCGGGGACTTGTCCACCTTCAGTCCCGTTAGTCTACCAAGCACTGCCTCCCTGGTAACATTAATTGTATTGAGTACCTCTCCTCCTACCAACCCTCTATTGTTAATATTCGGTAAACTATTTGTGTCTTCCACCGTGAAGACCGACACAAAAAACTTATTTAAAGTTTCAGCCATTTCCTCATTTCCCACTATTAAATCCCCCCTCTCGTCCTCCAAGGGTCCAACATTCACTCTGGCCACTCTATTCCTTTTTATATATTTGTAAAAGCTTTTACTATCATTTTTTATATTTAGGGCTAGCCGAGCTTCATAACCTATCTTTCCTTTCTTTATCGCTTTTTTAGTCGTTCTTTGTTGTTTCTTAAAGTTTTCCCAATCTTCCGATTCTCCACTATTTTTGGCCACTCTGTACGCATCGGTCTTTAATTTAATACTCTCCTTAATTTCCTTCGTTATCCACGGCTGGTTATCCCTTTTCTTACAACCCTTCTTTATCACCGGAATATATTGTTGCTGAGTACTGAAAAGGATCTCCTTAAAAATCCTCCACGGTTCCTCAGCTGTCCTACCTACCAGTCTGTTCTCCCAGTCCACCTGAGCCAATTCAGCCCTCATCCTATCGTACTTCCCTTTGTTCAAACAGAGGGCAGTGGTATGGGACCCTACTTTCTCCTCTTCCATTTGTATCAGAAATTCGACCATATTGTGATCACTTGACCCAAGAGGGTCCTTCACAAGAACATCCTTAACTCTACCTACCTCGTTACACATTACCAGATCTAAGATAACTCGTTCCCTCGTCGGTTCTGTAACATACTGTTCAAGGTAACTATCCCGACAGCATTCTAAGAACTCTTCCTCCATCCCACCCCTTCCAACTTGAGTCAGCCAATCAATATGCAGGTTGAAGTCCCCCATGATTATTGCTGTTCCGTTTTTGCACGCATCCATTATTTATGGATTGTTTATAGCCCTCCCCACCTCAACATTATTATTTGGGGGCCTATAGACCACGCCTACTCGTGTCTTTCTCCCCCTACTATTCCTTATCTCTACCCATAACGATTCCACGTTTTGTTCCTTAGAGCCTATGTCATCCCTAACTACTACCCTGATATTATCTTTTATTAACAGAGCTACCCCACCACCTTTTCCTTCCTGTCTATTCTTCCTAAATGCCTGATACCCCTGGATATTCATCTCCCAGTCCTGGTCTCCGTGCAGCCACGTTTCTGTAATGGCCACTAGATCATACCCATTAGTGCTGATTTGCACCATCAACTCATTAACTTTGTTCCGAATGCTTCTTGCATTCAGGCAAAGTGTCTTTATTCCAGCTTTTATCTGGACCCGATTTGATGAAACGCTATCAACCTCTCCCTCGCCCTCTACTCCTTTAACTACTTGAATGCCCTCATTCACTTGCACTCGCTCCCTCTCTTCTACCATTGATTTTGTAATTCCTCTTACCTCTGCACCCTCCCCCCCATAAATTAGTTTAAAACCCTATCTACAGCCCTAGTGATACGATTCACTAGGACTCTGGTCCCAGCATGGTTCAAACGGAGACCATCTCATCTATAAAGGTCCCATCTGCCCAAATACTGGTGCCAATGCCCCATGAATTCGAACGCATTCCTCCCACACCAAACCTTGAGCCAGGCATTCGTCTCCTTAATCCTATTAACCCTGCGCCGGTTTGTGCGTGGCGCAGGTAGTAATCCAGAGATTACCACCTTGTTGGCTCTGCTTTTTAATTTGTTCCCCAGCTCTTCATACTCCCTCTGCAGATCCTTAGTTCCTGTTTTGTCTATGTCATTGGCACCTAAATGGACCACAACAACTGGATTTTCACCCTCCCACTCCAGATTCCTCTGCAGCCCAGATGATACATCCTGGACCCGAGCACCAGGCAGGCAACACAACCTACGGTATTTCTTCTCCTGGTCACAGAGGACAGTGTCTATGCCCTTAACTACACTCTCCCCAAGTACTACTACATTTCTCTTTGATTTAACCTTATGCAACAACCTACCATGCGGTACCTTGTCAAAGGCCTTGCTAAAGTCCATGTAGACAACATCAACTGCACTGCCCTTATCTATCTTCTTGGTTACCCCTTCAAAAATCTCAATCAAATTTGTGAGACATGATTTTCCACTCACAAAGCATGCTGACTGACAGTCCTTGCATCTCTAAAAGCCTGTAGATCCTGTCTCTCAAAATACCTTTCAACAACTTACCCACCACAGATGTGAGGCTCACTGGCCTGTAGTTCCCAGGCTTTTCCCTGCAGCCCTTTTTAAACAAAGGCACAACATTTGCCACCCTCCAATCTTCAGGCACCTCACCCGTGACTATCGATGATTCAAATATCTCTGCTAGGGGACCTGCAATTTCCTCCCTCGCCTCCCACAATGTCCTGGGATACACTTCATCAGGTCCTGGGGATTTATCTACCTTGATCCGCTTTTAGACTTCCAGCACCTCCTTCTCTGTAATATGGACACTATTAAGGGGCTTGACAGGGTAAATGCTGAGAGGATGTTTTCCTCTCAGCATTTCATCTGGCGGCCTGGTGGCACAGTGGTTAGCACTGCTGCTTCACAGTGCCAGGGACCTGGGTTCAATTCCTGGCTTGGGTCACTGTCTGCGTGGAATTTGCACGTTCTCCCCATGTCTGCGTGGGTTTCCTCCGGGTGCTCCAGTTTCCTCCCACATTCTGAAAGACGTGCTGGTTAGGTGCATTGACCCAAACAGGCGCCAGAGTGTGGCGACGAGGGGAATTTCACAGTAAGTTCATTGCAGTGTTAATGTAAGCCTTACTTGTGACTAATAAATATTCTTTCATGGGAGAATCTAGGACCAGACGGCAGAGTTGCAGAATAAATGGGTGCAAATTCAAGATGAGGAGGAATTTCTTCTCTCGAGGTTGAGCGTGTTTGATCAGTAAGGGAATCAAGGGTTATGGGGAAAGGGCAGGAAAGTGGACGTGAGGAATGTTGGATCAGCCAAGATGCTATTGAATGGTGGAGCAGGCTCGAGGGGCCAAAAGGCCTATTCCTATTTCTTATGGTGTTATGAAATCCGATGCCCTTGCCCTCCCATGTCTCTCTCCCTCATGTCTCTCTCGCTCTCTCTCTCCAGTGTTGGGTGTCCCATTTCTTTGTCATCCCTTGTGCTGCATCCTCCATCACTTTATAGAATATCAATATCTTCCATTGCTCTGCAGTTTGAAGAATATTTCCAGTGGGGTGGCACCGTCAGGAATCAGCACACTCTGGTTTCCTGTTTGGCTCCAGAATAATGGAGACAGGTTCAGGAAATCAGAGTGTTAGTGATTATAGTCAGGCAAATTTCTGACTTCTTCTCATCAAAATAGCATGAGTAATGCAGAGGCAGAATCTGGACTCTGGGATCTTGCTACTCAGTGTGGATCTTAGTACCACACCAGCTGAGATCAGTTCATTGAGCACAAGACAGGGCTGGAGCCTCGGCTTTGCTCTCACTGCATCTGTCACTGAGCGTTGGATTGAAAATGATCCCTCAGGGAGTTTGATGTGGTTTCATTGCAGACCAAGTTGTTCTATAAATGATCAAAGGACTGGATTCTCAGCAGCAACAAAGGATGACTTGAAAGCTTGTGGACAGGGCAATTTTGTGAGGAGCAGTTAGTTAGAGAGAGAGGGGAGGACTGCAGACTGTGGCCTGCAGGATTAACTACGCTGCCTAAACTCAAGGAAAGGGTGGAGGCGACTGCTGCGCAACTTGGTGAGTCAGGACAGCAGCTGGACTGGGAACTCCTGAGCAGCAGAGTGACTCACTGAAACTGAGGGCTACAGTCCCAACATAGAACGCAGCGGCCTGTTCAAAAGATACCACTCCAAATAATTAGTTCCAGGCCCATTTCACACTGAACTCCTGTCAGAGGGTCTGTACTGAGGGAGTGCTGCACTGTCAGAGGGTCAGTACTGAGGGAGTGCCGCACTGTCAGAGGGTCAGTACTGAGGGAGTGCCGCACTGTCAGAGGATCAGTACTGAGGGAGTGCCGCACTGTCAGAGGGTCAGTACTGAGGGAGTGCCGCACTGTCAGAGGGTCAGTACTGAGGGAGTGCCGCACTGTCAGAGGGTCAGTACTGAGGGAGTGCCGCACTGTCAGAGGGTCAGTACTGAGGGAGTGCCGCACTGTCAGAGGGTCAGTACTGAGGGAGTGCCGCACTGTCAGAGGGTCAGTACTGAGGGAGTGCCGCACTGTCAGAGGGTCAGTGCTGAGGGAGCACTGCACTGTCAGAGAGTCAGTACTGAGGGAGTGCCGCACTGTCAGAGGGTCAGTACTGAGGGAGTGCCGCACAGTCAGAGGGTCAGTACTGAGGGAGTGCCGCACAGTCAGAGGGTCAGTACTGAGGGAGTGCCGCACAGTCAGAGGGTCAGTACTGAGGGACTGCTGCACTGTCAGAGGATCAGTGCTGAGGTAGTGCTGCACTGTCAGAGGGTCAGTACTGAGGGAGTGCTGCACTGTCAGAGGATCAGTGCTGCGGGAATGCCGCACTGTCAGAGGGTCAGTGCTGAGGGAGCACTGCACTGTCAGAGGGTCAGTACTGAGGGAGTGCTGCACTGTCAGAGGGTCAGTACTGAGGGAGTGCCGCACTGTCAGAGGGTCAGTACTGAGGGAGCACTGCACTGTCAGAGGGTCAGTACTGAGGGAGTGCCGCACTGTCAGTCAGTGCTGAGGGAGTGCAGCATTGTCAGAGGGTCAGTACTGAGGGAGCACTGTGTTGTCAGAGGATCAGCACTGAGGGGTACCCCAGTCCAACGCCGGCAACTCCACATCAGGAGTGCCGTACTGTCAGAGAGTCAGTACTGAGGGAGTGCCGCACTGTCAGAGAGTCAGTGCTGAGGGAGTGCCACACTGTCAGAGGGTCAGTACTGAGGGAGAACTGCACTGTCAGAGGGTCATTGCCGAAGGAGTGCTGCACTGTCAGAGGGTCAGTTCTGAGGGAGTGCCGCAGTGTCAGAGGGTCAGTACTGAGGGAGTGCCTCACTGTCAGAGGGTCATTGCCGAGGGAGTGCTCCACTGTCAGAGGGTCAGTTCTGAGGGAGTGCCACATTGACAGAGGGTCAGTACTGAGGGAGTGCTACACTGTCAGAGGGTCAGTACTGAGGGAGTGCCTCACTGTCAGAGGGTCAGTAATGAGGGAGTGCTGCACAGTCAGAGGGTCAGTACTGAGGGAGTGCCGCACTGTCAGAGGGTCAGTACTGAGGGAGTGCTGCACTGTCAGAGGGTCAGTACTGAGGGAGTACTGCACTGTCAGAGGGTCAGTACTGAGGGAGTACTGCACTGTCAGAGGGTCAGTACTGAGGGAGTACTGCACTGTCAGAGGGTCAGTACTGAGGGAGTGCTGCACTGTCAGAGGGTCAGTACTGAGGGAGTACTGCACTGTCAGAGGGTCAGTACTGAGGGAGTACTGCACTGTCAGAGGGTCAGTACTGAGGGAGTGCTGCACTGTCAGAGGGTCAGTACTGAGGGTGCGCTTCACTGTCAGAGGGTCAGTACTGAGGGTGCGCTTCACTGTCAGAGGGTCAGTACTGAGGGAGTACTGCACTGTCAGAGGGTCAGTACTGAGGGAGTACTGCACTGTCAGAGGGTCAGTACTGAGGGAGTACTGCACTGTCAGAGGGTCAGTGCTGAGGGAGTGCCGCACTGTCAGAGGGTCAGTACTGAGGGAGTGCCGCACTGTCAGAGGGTCAGTACTGAGGGAGTGCCGCACTGTCAGAGGGTCAGTACAGAGGGTGCGCTTCACTGTCAGAGGGTCAGTACAGAGGGTGCGCTTCACTGTCAGTGATACTTTATTTTAATCTTTGGCTCCAGCTACTCCTTGAGGTGAATGTGAAAGATCCCGTGGCCACTCTTTCAAAGAAGAATAGGGGAGTTCTGCCCAGTGTCCCTCAACCAGCATCACAGTACAAAATAATCTGGTGATAATCACGTTGCTGTTTGTGGGATCTTGCTGTACACAAATTAGCACAGATGACTTAGTAGCCTTAGTAGCATTTCATTGGCTGTTAAAGGCTTTGTGACCTCCTGGATTGGTGAAAGTTGAAATACAGATCTCTCTGCAGCGAGCAGTGAGTGGGAGTGTCCGCTTGGTACTCTTAGAGTCTGTGAGTTTGATTTCTGTCTCTGCTGATAGCACCTTAGGTAACCTGTCTGTGTGAGCCATCTGGCTGGGGCTGAAACTTCCTCTGCTCCTAGCACGAGAATAGGAATTCACCACAAACATTTCCCCTGGTCTGGACAGCAGGAATTGTGCTCCTCCGAGTCAGGAACAGGAAAATAACGTCACCTCAGTCACTCCAAGCTTTGTTTGTGATGGGGGAAGGGATCTGAGATTCTAATTATATTAAAAAACAGGAATGCTTTCTATTTGCTCCCTGCTGGCTGATTCACAGCTGCTGCTTTTGTCACTGAATGTCCCAGGATGGGGGAGAATGTGGATTCGCCAAGAGTGGGGGAGGGCGAGAGAGGATGGGAGGGGTGGGCATGCTCCAAAAAGCAATTAATGCAATGCCATATAACTGACTTGTGAGCAAGCTTATAGCCCGTGGCATCAAAGAAAAAGTAGCAATTTGGATATAACATTGGTTGAGTGACAGGATGTGAAGATTCCGGCATTGACAGGGAGTGATGGTTAATGGAAGGTTTTTATGCTGGTGGAAGGTTTGTAATCCCAACATCAGTGTTGGGATTCTTGTCCTTCCTGACATGTATGTTCATGACTGAGACCTTGGTGTCCAATGCACAATTTCAAAATTTGCAGATGATACAAAACTTGAAAGAATTGTGAACTGTGAGGAGGATAGTGTAGATTGTAATACTTCAAAATGTCAGACAGATTGATGGAATGGACCACAGGTGGTGGTGTTCCCAGGCACCTGTGCCCTTGTCCTTCTAGATGGTGGAGGTCATGGGTTTGGAAAGTGCTGTCTTGTAAATAGTACACGCGGCTGCCACTGTGCGTCAGTGGTGGAGGGAGCGAGTGTTTTTTGAAAGGGTAACGATCAAATGGGCTGCTTTGCCCTGGATGGTGTCGAGTTTCTTGAGTGTTGTTGGAGCTGCACTCATCCAGGATAAAGTTCAAAGCAGAGAAGTGTGAAATGATTCATTTTGGTATGAAGAATATAGATAGACAATGTAAAATTAAGGATAAAAATCTAAAGGGGGTGCATCATTTTTCTTTTCATTCATGGGATTTGGGCCTTGCTGGCTAGATGGTACACACTGTTGCCACTGATGGAGTGAGTGAATGTTTATGGCTCAGGTACCAATGTACAAGGCACAAATCAGGAGTGTGATGGAATACCTTGGAATATACTTGCCTGGATGAGTGCAGCTCCAAAAGCATTGAAGACACCATCTGGAACAAAGCAGCCCCGCTTGATTGCTACCCCAACCACAAACATTCACTCCCTTCACCACTGATGCACAGTGGCAGCTGTGTGTACCATCAAGATGCACAGCAGGAACTCGCCAAGGCTTCTTAGGCAGCATCTTCCTAACCTGCGATCGCTACCATCTAGAAGGACAAGAGCAGCAGATTCCTGGGAACATCCCCACCTGGAGGTTCCCCTCCAAGTCACTCACCATCCTGACTTGGAAATATATCTAGTAAGAAGTCTAACAACACCAGGTTAAAGTCCAACAGGTTTATTTGGTAGCAAAAGCCACTCGCTTTCGGAACAGGCTGTTCCTTCGTCAGGTGGGTGGGAGTTCTGATCATAAACAGGGCACAAAGACACAAACTCAATTTACATGAATAATGATTGGAATGTGAGTCTTTACAGCTAATCAAGTCTTAAAGGTACAGACAATGTGAGTGGAGGGAGCATTAAGCACAGGTTAAAGAGATGTGTATTGTCTCCAGACAGGACAGCGAGTGAGATTTTGCACACCCAGGCAAGTTGTGGGGGTTACAGATAGTGTGACATGAACCCAATATCCCAGTTGAGGCCGTCCTCATGTGTGCGGAACTTGGCTATCAGTCTCTGCTCAGCGACTCTGCGCTGTCGTGTGTCATGAAGGCCGCCTTGGAGAACGCTTACCCGGAGATCAGAGGCTGAATGCCCGTGACCGCTGAAGTGCTCCCCAACAGGAAGAGAACAGTCTTGCCTGGTGATTGTCGAGCGGTGTTCATTCATCCGTTGTCGTAGTGTCTGCATAGTTTCCCCAATGTACCATGCCTCGGGACATCCTTTCCTGCAGCGTAACAGGTAGACAACGTTGGCTGAGTTGCAAGAGTATGTACCGTGTACCTGGTGGATGGTGTTCTCACGTGAGATGATGGCATCTGTGTCGATGATCCGACACGTCTTGCAGAGGTTGCTGTGGCAGGGTTGTGTGGTGCCGTGGTCACTATTCTCCTGAAGGTTGTTAGACTTGGTGTTGTTAGACTTCTTACTGTGTTTACCCCAGTCCAACGCCGGCATCTCCACATCTTGGAAATATATCACCATTCCTTCACTGTTGTTCCTTCACAAGTAGATAAGGTTGTTAAGAAGGCATATGGTGTCTTGGCGTTTATTGGTAGGGGGATTGAATTTAGGAGTCGTAGTGTTATGTTGCAACTGTACACAACTCTGGTGCGGCCGCACTTGGAGTACTGTGTGCAGTTCTGGTCCCCACATTACAGGAAGGATGTGGAGGCTTTGGAGAGGGTGCAGAGGAGGTTTACCAGGATGTTGCCTGGTATGGAGGGGAGATCCTATGAGGAGAGGCTGAGGGATTTGGGATTGTTTTCGCTGGAAAGGCGGCGGCTAAGAGGGGATCTTATTGAAACATATAAGATGATTAGAGGTTTAGATAGGGTGGATAGTGATAGCCTTTTTCCTCTGATGGAGAAATCCAGCACGAGGGGGCATGGCTTTAAATTGAGGGGGGGTAGTTATAGAACCGATGTCAGGGGTAGGTTCTTTACCCAGAGGGTGGTGAGGGATTGGAATGCCCTGCCAGCATCAGTAGTAAATGCGCCTAGTTTGGGGGCGTTTAAGAGATCCGTAGATAGGTTCATGGACGAAAAGAAATTGGTTTAGGTTGGAGGGTCACAGTTTTTTTTTTTTTTAACTGGTCGGTGCAACATCGTGGGCCGAAGGGCCTGTTCTGCGCTGTAATGTTCTATGTTCTATGTTCTATGTTGCTGGGTCAAAATTCTGAAACTCCCTTCCTAACAGCACTGTCAGTGTACCGACACTACATGGACTGCAGCTGTTCAAGAAGACAGCTCACCCGATCTTCTGAAGGGCAGTTAGGAATGGGCAATAAATGTTGGCCTAGCCAGCAACACCCACAACCCATGAACAATATTTTTTAAATGGCATAATTAATTGAAGGTGAAAAAACAGGCTGGGAATGCAGTTAATAAAACACACAGTATTCTGAGCTTTATTACAGGGGCATAGAGTAAGAGCAAGGAGGTTGAGTTGAACTTGTCTTGGGCACTAGCTCAGCCTCAGCATGGGTATTTGGTCCAATTTTTGGCGTTGCACTTTTGGAAAGATGTGAAGCCATTGGAGAATGTACAGAAAACAATCAGCAGCATGGTTCCAGGAATGAAGATAAATTAGAGAAGTTGGGACTGTTTACCTTGGAGAAGAGAAGGATGAGAGAAGACTTGATCGAGCTATTGAAAATCATGAGGGATCTGGACAGCATTGATAGGGAGAAACTGTTCCCTCTCATTAAAAGGATCGAGAACGAGAGGACAAAGATTTAATCAATTGACAAAAGAAGCCAAAGTGATAACAGGAAAAATTATTTCACCCAGTGAGTGGTTAGGGTCTGGAATGCACTTCCTGAGAGTGTGGGTGGAGGCAGATTTAATCAATGCTTTCAAAGGGAAACTAGATTGTTATCTGATAAGGAAGAATGTGCAGAGTTATGCGGAGAAGGTGGGAGAATGGCACAATGTGAATTGTTCACTTAGAGAGCCGGGCTGAATGACCTCCTTCATTGCCGTAAGAATTCTGTGACAGTGCGGCACTCCCTCAGTACTGACCGTCTGACAGGGCGTCACTCCCTCAGTACTGACCCTCTCACAGTGCGGCACTCCCTCAGTACTGACCGTCTGACAGGGCGTCACTCCCTCAGTACTGACCCTCTGACAGTGCGGCACTCCCTCAGTATTGACCGTCTGACAGGGCGTCACTCCCTCAGTACTGACCCTCTGACAGTGCGGCACTCCCTCAGTACTGACCCTCTGACAGTGCGGCACTCCCTCAGTACTGACCCTCTCACAGTGCGGCACTCCCTCAGTATTGACCGTCTGACAGGGCGTCACTCCCTCAGTACTGACCCTCTGACAGTGCAGCACTCCATGAGTACTGACCCTCTGACAGTAAAGCACTCCCTCGTACTGACCCTCTGACAGAGCGGCACTCCCTCAGTGCCGACGCTCTGACAGTGCAGCACTCCCTCAGTACTAACCCTCTGATAGTGCGGCACTCCCTCAGTACTGGCCCTCTGACAGTGCAGCACTCCCTCAGTACTGACCCTCTGACAGTGCAGCACTCCCTCAGTACTGATCGTCTGACAGTGCGGCACTCCCTCAGTGCCGACGCTCTGACAGTGCAGCACTCCCTCAGTACTAACCCTCTGATAGTGCGGCACTCCCTCAGTACTGGCCCTCTGACAGTGCAGCACTCCCTCAGTACTGACCCTCTGACAGTGCAGCACTCCCTCAGTACTGATCGTCTGACAGTGCGGCACTCCCCAGTGCTGACTCTCTGACAGTGTGGCATTCCCTCAGTACTGACCCTCTGACAGTGCAGCACTCCCTCAGTACTGACCCTCTGACAGTGCGGCACTCCCTCAGTACTGACCCTCTGACAGTGCAGCACTCCCTCAGTACTGACCCTCTGACAGTGTGGCACTCCGTCAGTACTGACCCTCTGACAGTGTGGCACTCCCTCAGTACTGACCCTCTGACAGTGTGGCACTCCCTCAGTACCGACCCTCTGACAGTGCAGCACTCCCTCAGTACTGATTGTCTGACAGTGCGGCACTCCCCAGTACTGACCCTCTGACAGTGCAGCACTTCCTCTCAATGAATTGAAAGAATATGGCTTATGTGAATGTGGATTGGCCTGATAACGGGTCTGAAATGTCACTGGGTATGCAAGATGGGCTTGCTGGTGGAGATGGGATGTAAGTTGGTACTAGGAGGGGTATTGTTGGATTTGCTGGCTAGGCCAGCATTTATTGTCCATTCCTAAGTGCCCCTTGAGACTTTGGTGATGAGCCCCTGTCTTGCACCGTTCAGTTTATTGCTGGTGAATGACAGGATTATGCACAGTGGTGATGCCTTCCAATGCCAAATATTGTGGCCAAAGATCACCCACACCCACCCGGCTTCTTAATTCTTAAGGCAGCCAGTGCCCAGCCCTGCGTCCCCACGGGAAATGGACAAATTCCATGTGGTGGACCTCAGTTGTGCCTTTGTCCTATATGGACCACCGTTGTATGTGTTTGTCATACCTGGACACATCCCCTTCCAGTTTGGTTCCTCCCCTCAGCACCTAGTATAAAGGTGGCTGTCTCCTCCCCCTTGTTCAGTCCAGGTCGGTTAATTGTTGGGATCTGCTCCTGATTCTGTTGTGAATAAAAGCCTACACTTATATTGGCATATCGGTAGTCTTTCGCCTTATTGATAGCGCATCATTCCATCTCGGAGTAAGTGACTGAGAACTGGGGCTGCGGTCAGATTGGGAAAGGTCCTGCTGGATCCTGGGCCAGTGCTGGCTCAGCTGATTTTATTTTTAATATTCTGTCATGGGATGTGTGCGCCGCTGGCCGGACCAGCATTTATTGCCCCATCCCTCGTTGCCCTTGGGAGGACAGTTAAGAGACAACCACATTGCTGTGTGTCTGGACTCACATGTAGGCCAGACCAGGTAAGGACAGCGGATTTCCTTCCCTGAAGGACATTCGTGAACAAGATGGTTTTGTCAGCAGTGGTTTCATGGTCATCAGCAGATTTTCAATTCCAGATTTTTTTTGTTGAATTCAAACTTCACCATCTGCCATGGTGGGATTCGAACCCGGGTGCCCAGAGCATCACCCTGGGTCCACCCCATCTGGCTGAGCATGGGTCTGACTCTGCTTTGGCTTCAGTGCTGATGCCTCCCAGGGAAACCCAGGAGAATAGCCAGGAGTGAAGTGCTGGATTGTGAGGGGTTTCTCAGTCGGAAGCTGTGTCCTGGCTAAGGGGAATCTGGGGATTGCATTAAATAATCACATGCAGTTTGTAACAATAAAGAGTAGGTCAGTGTGTGTAATGAAATCAATGAAAGGCACATTGCTGAGATGTCCTCATATCAGGAACTGAGTGAGGTGGGCAGGAAAGAATTAAGCTCATGTTCTGTTTCTATTTTTGACACAAAAGACTTGGAAATGTAAAGCTTCCTTACTGAAACTCAGTTTGAGTAACTAGTATTTCTTCACTGCTTGCAGGTGATGTTCTGAGGCCTCAGGATCACCCCAAGTTTTTCAGAGACTGCAAAGGAAGTTGTAACAGACGGTGTTAGATTTCAAATGATTGTTTGGTTCTAAAGACCTTGAGTAGTGTTGAAGCAAGAGACATGGTGAAGCTTTTCCTCTTGTACAATTCAGGACAGTTCCCAAGACTATCAATATAAAGGGAAAACAACAAGTTATAATGTATGGGAAAAGAGTGCTGATTGGTTGGCAAACCGACTCTGATTGGTAGAGGCATTGCTATGGAGAATGCACCAGTTGATGGTGATTGATAGTTAACTGCCAAACATTGTTTGAAATCTAAACCAGGTGGCTTGACCCTGATTGGTCAAGGCGTTTCCCTGAGGAATGAGTCAGCAAATAACTGTCACTTATTTTGTTTAGCTGAAACAGGCACAATGTGCGTACGTTTTCTTTCTGTCTGCAAAGAACAGGTCCTGTGTTATAATGCAACTTCCAGTAAATGAAAATGCACCCCATTGCGAGCCTGACTAACAATCATAAGTTGGTTGTCAGTGTAATTCTTAGCACAGAGGATTATTTAACAAATGTTGTCCAATTGTGCAATCACGTCTAATGTTGGACACTGCATTTTGAATTTTGCAAACATGGCCGGGTTTGGGTATGGTCTGTACCTTTGTCAATGTGAACAGCGGAAGGGACAGGCTGTTTGATATGATCCATTATCCTTAGGGACATTTAGCCTACATAGCATCACACCAGCACTGAAATTCATATATCACATTACTCATTGTGTGATAGACAGAGTCTTTGGAATGGGGGGGTGGGGGTGAGTTAATAGGTTGTGATGAACAAAGCATCGTAGCTGTGAGGGACAGCTCGGTGGATAGGATATTAGGATGTAGATAGGCTGGAAAATTGGGCGGGGATCCAGGATTCAGGATTCAATCCTGGACCGGGGAGCGGCGCGGGCTTGGAGCGCCGAAGGGGCTGTTCCTGTGCTGTATTGTTCTTGGTTCTTTGTTCTTTGTTGTTCTTTTTGACCTAATAGCAGCATCCTGTTAGTGGTGAATTCCACTCATGTTGCTACTGTATAGTAGCAGCATGAAACAGCTAGCCTCACCTGCTGCCCAAATTCTGAGATACCAAAGAACAATACAGCACAGGAACAGACCCTTCGGCCCTCCAAGCCCGTGCCGCTCCCTGGTCCAAACTAGACCATTCTTTTGTATCCCTCCATTCCCACTCCGTTCATGTGGCTATCTAGATAAGTCTTAAACGTTCCCAGTGTGTCCGCCTCCACCACCTTGCCTGGCAGCGCATTCCAGGCCCCCACCACCCTCTGTGTAAAATATGTCCCTCTGATATCTGTGTTAAACCACCCCCCCTTCACCTTGAACCTATGACCCCTCGTGAACGTCACCACCGACCTGGGGAAAAGCTTCCCACCGTTCACCCTATCTATGCCTTTCATAATTTTATACACCTCTATTAAGTCTCCCCTCATCCTCCGTCTTTCCAGGGAGAACAACCCCAGTTTACCCAATCTCTCCTCATAACTAAGCCCCTCCATATCAGGCAATATCCTGGTAAACCTCCTCTGTACTCTCTCCAAAGCCTCCACGTAGTGTGGCGACCAGAACTGGACGCAGTATTCCAAATGCGGCCGAACCAATGTTCTATACATCTGCAACATCAGACCCCAACTTTTATACTCTATGCCCCGTCCTATAAAGGCAAGCATGCCATATGCCTTCTTCACCACCTTCTCCACCTGTGACGTCACCTTCAAGGATCTGTGGACTTGCACACCCAGGTCCCTCTGCGTATCTACACCCTTTATGGTTCTGCCATTTATCGTATAGCTCCTCCCTACATTATTTCTACCAAAATGCATCACTTTGCATTTATCAGGATTGAACTCCCTCTGCCATTTCTTTGTCCAAATTTCCAGCCTATCTATATCATTCTGTAGCCTCTGACAATGCTCCTCACTATCTGCAAGTCCTGCCAATTTTGTGTCGTCCGCAAACTTACTGATCATCCCAGTTACACCTTCTTCCAGATCGTTTATATAAATCACAAACAGCAGAAGTCCCAATACAGAGCCCTGCGGAACACCACTAGTCACAGGCCTCCAGCCGGAAAAAGACCCTTCCACTTCCACCCTCTGTCATCTGTGACCAAGCCAGTTCTCCACCCATCTAGCCACCTCCCCCTTTATCCCATGAGATCCAACCTTTTGCACCAGCCTACCATGAGGGACTTTGTCAAACGCTTTACTAAAGTCCATATAGACGACATCCACGGCCCTTCCCTCGTCAACCATTCTAGTCACTTCTTCAAAAAACTCCACCAGGTTAGTGAGGCATGACCTCCCTCTCACAAAACCATGCTGACTATCGTTAATGAGTTTATTCCTTTCTAAATGCGCATACATCCTATCTCTAAGAATCTTCTCCAACAACTTCCCCACCACGGACGTCAAGCTCACCGGCCTATAATTTCCTGGGTTATCCTTCCTACCCTTCTTAAATAACGGGACCACATTAGCTATCCTCCAATCCTCTGGGACCTCACCTGTGTCCAGTGACGAGACAAAGATTTGCGTCAGAGGCCCAGCAATTTCATCTCTCGTCTCCCTGAGCAGCCTTGGATAGATTCCATCAGGCCCTGGGGATTTGTCAGTCTTTATATTCTCTAACAAACCTAACACTTCCTCCCTTGTAATGGAGATTTTCTCCAACGGTTCAACACTCCCCTCCAAGACACTCCCAGTCAACACATCCCTCTCCTTTGTGAGTACCGACGCAAAGTATTCATTTAGGATCTCCCCTACTTCTTTGGGCTATAAGCATAATTCCCCACTTTTGTCCCTGAGAGGTCCGATTTTTTCCCTGACAACCCTTTTGTTCCTAACATATGAATAAAATGCCTTGGGATTCTCCTTAATCCTGTCTGCCAAGGACATTTCGTGACCCCTTTTTGCCCTTCTAATTCCCCATTTGAGTTCTTTCCTACTTTCTTTGTACTCCTCCAGAGCTCCCTCCGTTTTTAGCTGCCTGGACCTAACATACGCCTCTCTTTTCTTTTTGACCAGTCTCTCAATTTCCCTGGTTATCCACGGTTCTCGAATCCTACCCTTCCTATCCTTTTTTACAGGCACATACCTGTCCTGTAGCCCTAACAGGGTAAGCTGAGGTAGACTGGGCACTTTTCAGGGCCAAAAAGACCTTTGGC